>NW_027176384.1:6405012-6495012 GCF_023349555.1 Cebidichthys violaceus
TACCAAAGTTTACCGTATATTAAATGTAAGTCTAACAACACTTTGTTTTTCTGATTTACTTAATAGTCAAGGCAATAGTTTTGCCTTGTTGACTACAAATCCCACAAAAAGACATACTGTATGTATCGTTTTCAGTTAAAAAAAAAAAAAAGACTAAATTATTTCATGCTGGGCAGTGTGGTTTTTAATTAGTCAAACATAAAGACATTTGGCATTTATTGGGGACTATTTTCAGCCGTGGACTGAACACATTGTTTAGCATCCTCGGGAATAATTCATTTGTATCCCAAAGATTGCCTTATCCTAAATGCGTAAAGTTCAGTTGGATAAATGAAAGCTTATTAATGACTGATCTTTCTCATATGTGATTCACTTTAAGTATTGCTGCCGGAGATGCTAGTGGCACAGATTGCACTTGTAGGCTAAATGCTAATGAAGACCGATGGGAGCGAAGTCAGCATCAAAGACAACGATTTTATACAGTTTTTATTCAGTTTATATTTTTTGTTTAGATGTTGTTTTTTTCCTTCTAATTAGTTTATTTTATTTTATTCATGTACTGATATTATTTTAAATGATTGGTTATGTGTACATATATTTATATTTACTCAGCTCGCAAGTTCTTTTGTTGGTGTGATTGGATGGGATATTGGAGGGAAGTGAGAGGAGAGGGAGGGCGGTATGATTGTTGTAGGTTTGGGTGAATAACGTGTTGGTAAGGTGGGGGAAATGGGTTTTGGGGGTCAAGGGAACCGTGATTATCTGCATGTCCTCACAAATTATTTGCTGCTTCCATTTGAAAATGGACATTGCATGTTGCCACCCAGTATTAACTTAAATTGTCTCAGAGATGTACCCGCTCATATTTTATCTTTTTTTCCTCGCAATTATGTCGGCTTTTCTGGCAAAATAAAATCTTAGATAACGAAAGAATCCTCAACACATTTAACACATTATTTAGCATCTATACCTATTATTTTATATTTTTACTCTTACTTTGAATTACAGGAGCATTTCATCAACTTTTAAAGGACCTTTTGGACTGGGCCAGGCTCTATGCTAGGAAATCTGCTCTGCTCACAAATCAATACTAATCAGTGGAATGTTATACGGCTTCCCACCATCCATTGAAAAGAACAGCATACAGTAAATCTCTGAAGTGTGCAGTTCACCAACTCTCATTACGATCCTTGAAAGTCACATTTGTGACTCAGCCTTTGAAACTTTAAAAAAAGAAAAAAAAAAAGCCCTGCATCCACTTTTGGACACCCTTTTCCCCTGCGCTGAACACACACACAAAGACTACCACAGACAGACCAGATGTCAGTGTGTGGGACATGGAAGTCTGACATATGGTAGCTATGTCTCCTGCTGTACATGACCTGCTGTACATGGTTTTAACGCACCAGCACACACACATACACACACACACACACACACACTTGCAGCTTCAAACCCGCACAATCACAGTAAGAAATGATACAGTGAATATACAGTATAATATGTGTGATATCTATATGAACCAGGTAAGGATTTTTGGGAGTATCCACTCTTCACCTTCTAGAAACATTCAGATACCATCAAAACATGCATTGCTGTAAACAGCTGGATCAAATCTGAGATGCATTTTACGATTGCGTGGCGGGCAGATGTTGAGCCGCAGACGGGCACATTTCCCATCAATAACAGGCCCTATCTCTGATTCATGGGAAGACAAAGTAAAACGGTCCTCGGAGATTGAGCAACCCCTCCCCAAAAAAACCCATCTGGGATACTGTCAACTGTTAAATACAGACGTCTGCGCCACAACACACCGCACCTTTCTCACCCATTTGTGACCCGACACAAGAACACACACTGCACGAGTACAGTTTTATGACACTGTCTAACGCAAGATCATCGGACTTGTATAACCTCGGATCATGAAGGCATCAGACCCCTGTTCTCTATACAGACTGGTTGTTTTTTTTAGGTGAAGGTACAAAGACGAGGGTGACGGCAGTTTTCCCAA
The DNA here is from genome assembly GCF_023349555.1 of Cebidichthys violaceus. NCBI lineage: Eukaryota > Metazoa > Chordata > Actinopteri > Perciformes > Stichaeidae > Cebidichthys > Cebidichthys violaceus. The sequence goes on from NW_027176384.1 coordinate 6,407,024, forward strand.
GTGCAACTCAAACGGTATGTGTCTGCTGTGTCTGCTGTGAAAGATTGCTCACAACAGACACATGTGTGTGTGTTTCATGTGTGTAAAATCCCCTTCGGGCAGGGAGGCCTCGCTGATGACGCGCAGATGAAGTTATCAGGGATGCAAAAGCTATTCTGTCTCTGACACACACACACACACACACACACACACACACACACACACTTGCTCACTCTGATGTCTGTTAACTATTTCCTCTCAGAAAAAGCCTGCCCGTTGTTCTGTTTCACTGTTTCTGCTGATGAATTAAAGGGTGCTTTTTCGTGCTTTGTTGGCATAGCCGGAACGGTTAGCCTCTAGCTAATGGACGCCACTCTGCACTGCGCTCTGATGACATATTAGTGGAAGTGCAGCGCCCAACCCTCTCCCCCCCCTCAGGTAAACAATTTGAGCTCCATAGCTTTTGTTAGCATTGCAGTTTGAAATTAGCGCCTGCTAATGCTAGAAGAAGAAGCTGTTAGTGTGTGTTCTAATTCTACACATTCAAGCACAAAAGTGTCCTCACAAGGCTACAAAGAGGAGGAAATCTTTTTGATCCAACTTCTTTCACACACTTTATGAAGTCTCAATCGAGATCCCTCCACAAAAAAAAAAAAAGAGTGTGTGTGTCCTTTGTGGCAGCCCTTTCATCGCCTCTCTAATGAGGTCCAGACGCTCGCACAGATGGTCATCAACTCAGTCTAGTAAATGAGGAGTCCTCAGCATCGGCCTCCGGCTGCTGCCTGACCTGAAGTCCAGACGGCGGAGCAGCACAGTCGGTCTTCTCTGAGTTACTTGGAGGGAGAATCAGGAGGACATGTGGGGGCACTTGATACTTCAGGATGTAAAACCACACTATACACCAATTCTGCGCTGTTCGACCGTTTGTCCGGACTTCAGAGGGGACTGTAGTGGTCAAAGGAGTTTGGATCCCGAAGGACACTGGGCACATTTTCTGAGACACAGACTGCGCTGCTGTATGTGTGTGGCGGCTAATCTGGGTGTACTGGTGCCAGATGTGGATCACACGGCAGGGGATCCACCACCCCCCCCCACATTGGGATGTTTGATCTGGGATTTAGCACCAGAGCCGGGGCAGGAAAACAGCAGAAGCACTAAGATCGCACAAACAGGACGTCCGGGATACACTCTCACAATACACACACACAGATACCGGGGCAGGGGGTACAATGACGAGGGGATGGGGTTTCATTCATACACAAACAAAAGCAGTCATCGTCTCTTCAGGCTCATTTCCTCGCTCAGCACTTATAAGAGCAGCATTTTGAAGCCAAACACACTTCATTCCAATGAGATTGATCTGTAGATTTGCTCACAGAGCTGTTTTGACTTACTGAAGTGCATTTAAACAGCGACGCGATCGTTTAGCTTTGGCAATACAAAAATTAACTGAACCATCTGAATCAGCAAAGTTTATAAACATCCAACTCTTATCCCTGAGCCTCACTCTGTGATTCATCTGTGCCAAAATACTGTGTCCATTTTCATCTGGTTCTTCTAAACTTAACTATTTTTTTTACAAAGAGTTAGGACTCACAACGCCAGCATTTATAACAACAAATGTGGGACCACACATACTTCTTTAAGGGGCCAGTGTGTAGGATTTAGGAGGATATATTGGAAGAAATGGAATTAAATATGAATAAGTATGTTTTAATTAGTGTAAAATCAACTGAAACAAAGAATCACCATGGTTTCATTTGCTTAGAATGAGTCATTTATATCTACATACGGAGCAGGTCCTCTTCACCACCATGTTTCTACAGTAGCCCAGAGTGGACAAAACCAAACACTGGCTCTAGACAGAGCCATCTGTGTTTCTGTGTCAGCCAACGTTGCTCTACGAAACACTTGCAACACGGGAGAACGTTCAGTTGGTCGCCAGCAGAAGCAAAGTGAATCGGCACTGAGTGTCCAATTTTTCTAATATTTTACACAAATCTGCTCTATTGACTGTTTGCAAAAAACCAACACCAACCGAACGAATTGAGCCCAAAATGCTGAAAGCTATAATGTTAACTCTCTGTGTGTTGTCCCTACGTCCCCAAACCTCTAGCACCAACTATTTTGCAAAGACGCGTGAATGGATTTTGCTCTGCCACATTACGAAGCACAGCTGGTAAGTGAACATCAGAATGTTAATACATTACATTACACTACAGTCATTTAGCAGACGCTTTTATCCAAAGTGACTTACAATAAGTGCATTCAACATTGCTAATCAAAAGAACTACTAGTCACCAGAAGTCATAAGTACATTTCCTTTTCCAAACAAGCATCTAAGAGCATGAAGCAGAGCATAACTCAGAGCCAAAATACAGTGCAGAAACAAGAAAAACAGTTAGTGCTATAAGTAATACGAATACAATAAGTGCAACAAGCTAGTATGAATACAATAAGTGCTAAGTGGAAGGCTCAGGGTAGCACTTCCTGAAGAGGTGGGTTTTCAGCCTGCGCTGATTGGATTAGTGTGGAATTAACCTGATTAGATTGTGATTATTGACTTTTATTACATCACAAAAGTGGCACCTTGGCATTACAGACCGTAAAGCCCTCTGAGGCAGATTTGTGATGTTGGGCTGTACAAAATAAAAATTTCAGAAAAAATGATATGGCAATTTGTGACAAGTAGAGAAAAAAAATGACTTCCAACCTCCAAGGTATTATTGGAGACTTTTATAGGAATGCCTAAGGATTAGAGCCCATTTCCTTGATTATGGGGCCACATGTTTGAGGTCAGCAGTCTCTCTGCAGTACAGCATCAGTTACAGCTGACACTACCGTCACAGACCAACGAAGGTGAGGAATTTAGAGTTTCCTATCAAAATTCCAGGCAAGAATTTTCCATTCTTTCCCAAGACTTTCTCATTCCTTGCTTCAAAAAGAAAAGAGTAACTTTGTTGCATGGTAATCTCTCCCTTTCTCCCACCCACAAGCGCAACAAAAAAAAAATCATTTCGGGATTTCAAATGAGGTCCTTCTCAGGTCCGTCTCCGCGTCAGAGGCACAAGGCCTTTGTGGAAGACGTGAAATGTGAGCTTGAGACTTTGAGGCCCGGGTGCTCAAGCAGGTTACCACTCGCAGGCGGAAAAATCACGCAGCATAGCAGTGGGTGAACAGAAGGTGCCGACTCAGCACACACGCACACACAGACTCATTTAAAAATATCCCAGAGGCGCTTCACAAAGAAACCAAACAAGCTACAAACAGCCTTATTAGCCGCGCTGCTCTCAGCAGCAGCAACGACACCTTTAAAGGCGCAGCGGAGACTCAGACTGATGAGGCAGACTGGATCTGTCACGGAGCACAAAGCAACCGTAGGCTCAAAGTGAATTCAGGGAGGCAAGATAGAGGTGGAAGGGGCACGGGTCCTTGCGAGTGGCTGTCAGCGAGCGGTGGCTAAACTTTACGAGCCGGCCCTTTTGGCTCAAATTTAACAACAGGGGTGACGACCACCGTTTGGATTTGTGTCTCCTGCTTTGGGTACTGTACAGGGAATCTAACGCAGGGGGTTTTGCTTTTACAATCCCTATGTTCATTTTGGAAAAAGCTTTTGCTGCTCGTGACTCAGTATTTCAGGCAGGCAGACAGAACCGCTGTCAGGGAGCCACTTAAATAACCTGAGTGATATTCTATCGTGGGCTTTCTATGACGCCAGCAGTCCTTTTGTCAGATTAGTTTTCCCCTTTTTTCTAACACTGGATATTTCATTTCAATATAGAACTAAACTCTTTTAACGACACCGCCAACTTTTAGGGACTTTGGCCAATCCGTTGTGAGAGGTTCGGCCCCAAATCGCCAGTCTCTGGTGGATAGCTCTGTGCTGATGCTTTAGTGTACAACATATTAAACTTAACTGCAGTAACATCTATGCAGATAGCTTTGGTTTTATTAAGATTTAGACTTTGAGATTTCGACCTCCACCCCAATACTTAAGAACAAGAATTAATTTAGCTGTGAATAATAATTATTTTTATTTGAAAGTTACATGGTATAATAACACTTTTAACAAGAAACAGAGTCCATTGGGTTGCATGGGAGTGGTCAAAATAACAAAATAAAAGTCCCATATGAAACTAAAGGTAAACGTTGACTTCATGCTTTTTAAAGCAGCGTTGTTTTACGTAACGTTTTACGTAACGTTTTACAGAACTTTTTTTACGCATCTTACGTAACGTTGCGTAGGAAAGTTGTTAATTTACTACATTACGTTACGTTGTTACGTTACGTTGTTACGTTGCGTTGTTACGTTGCGTTGTTACGTTGCGTTGTTACGTTGCGTTGTTACATTACATTGTGTTGTTATGCTAAGTTGTTATGTTACGTTAAGTTGTTACGTTGTCACGTAACTTTGTAACATTAAGTTGTCGCGTTACTTTGTTACGTTCTGCTGTTAAATTATATTATTTCAATATAAACCATTATCATTTTTCTAACCAACTCGAAATACTTTTGTTGGCTAAACCTAACCATTTGTTTCAAAACATTAACCAAGTGGCATTGTGTGTTTCTGCGAGGGTGATACAAGGCCGATATGAAATGCATTCATGAACAAAAAAAATTGGTTCAGAAACGACGACATTTAGCACATGTATATTAGAACTTTTGAAAAAATATATAATTTTCTTACTGTCGGGGCATTCATAGCTGTCGCCACACTAACAGCACTATTCAACAGTACAACTTCCTTTCTCCGTTCTCTACACTGGCTACCTGTAAGAGCTCGCATCCAGTTTAAGACTCTGGTGCTAGCCTACAGGGCAGTGAAAGGAACAGCTCCTTCCTATCTCCAGGCCATGGTCAAGCCCTACACCCCCGCCCGACCACTTCGCTCTGCTGCCTTGGGGCGATTGGTTTCCTTGTCGCTCAGAGGTCCTGGCGGCCGATCGACCCGGTCACGGCTGTTTTCTGTCCTGGCCCCACAGTGGTGGAATGAACTTCCCACTGACGTCAGGACAGCAGAGTCGCTGCCCATCTTTCGGCGCAGGCTGAAAACCCACCTCTTCAGGAAGAGCCTTCCACTTAGCACTTATTGTATTCATACTAGCTTGTTGCACTTATTGTATTCATATTACTTATAGCACTAACTGTTTTTCTTGTTTCTGCACTGTACTTTGGCTCTGAGTTATGCTCTGCTTCATGCTCTTAGATGCTTGTTTGGAAAAGGAAATGTACTTATGACTTCTGGTGACTAGTAGTTCTTTTGATTAGCAATGTTGAATGCACTTATTGTAAGTCGCTTTGGATAAAAGCGTCTGCTAAATGACTGTAATGTAATGTAATGTAATGTATTCCTTAGCATTCCTTTAACACACAGGGACAAATAGCTTAACTGGACACTGAGCATGAGATTTGGCTGAAATAATGTTTTCATTGCTGCCATGCTTTTTGTCTGCTTTCACTAACGCTGGCAGTACACTCCAAACTAAATTGAATTTGGCGTCCTCTCAAACTGCTGTTGAACACAGCGCTGCAGGATAATGTCTCTCGAGGTCTGTTCCTTCCCCGGCTTCCACAGCAGATGGAGCTGCTTGTGAGTCACAGTGGATGCAGAGAAGACGACAAGTAAAAGACTTAAAACACATCAATTTTTTTTTTTATTTGGAGCATACTGCCAAGTCCGAAAGCCCAACTTGCTCTGTGTGTGTTAGTTTAGGCCATAGTGGGATAACACTGTGCCCCCCCCCCCCCCCCCCCCCCCTCTGTCTCTTTTACAAGAGGTCATGACCTTGCTGGTCCTGGAAGAGAGGTGAGAGTTTACACTAGGAGACTAGACGGGATTCCCAGGCCTGCTAAACATGCCTGAAGCTGGGAGACGCTGCCTGGAGGTGCTGCCGTGTGTGTGTGTGTGGTGTGTGTGTGTGTGTGTGTGTGTGTGTGTGTGTGTGTGTGTGTGTGTGTGTGTGTGTGTGTGTGTGTGTGCGTGTGTGTGTGTGTTTGTGTGTATGTGTAGAGAGAGGAAAGAATAGGGAAGTGAAAAGAAGCAAAAACCAACAACACTTAACACACGTACACACCGCTCACTAGCATCCGTCTCACCTGTGTAATCATGCATAAATACACACTGTAGCATAAAAACTTATATCCCAGCTCCTGCACAAACACCCTGCCTTAGAAATCTCTTCAATCAGAGCGCCCTGGATGCAGCACCCTGTCATCACCACAGCCGAATAAAACATCCACTTTGTGACCTGCGTGTGTGTGTGTGTGTGTGTGTGTGTGTGTGTGTGTGTGTGTGTGTGTGTGTGTGTGTGTGTGGGTCAGAAGCTGATGCAATGCCTGCGGAGATTGGCACAACTCTGGGAGCAGGATCCAGAGGACTGTATCAGGGGTTTAAGGGAGTCTTGGTTTAATTTCGTAGCAATCAAATCCCTGCCTGGAAGCTCATTTAATGACATACAGCAGAGAGGTCTCACTCTGTGCAAAGATCCCGACACCGGATCCTAAGTTCCACGTCTCTTTCCCTGTTGCTCCGGATAATTCATAGGGCATGGGGTTAGAAAAAAGTTCCTAAGAAAGCCATGTTTAAATGTGTTTTTTTGTAATGCTTTTTAAATTATTTAACCGGGTTGAAATAAAATGTCTCAGAGATACTCAATAACAAAACCGCAGCCTTTTACTACTTGCAGCCCCGACCGGATGGTTAAGAGAAGTGAGGAGTTAGCGGTCAAATGATGCTAAAAACATTTTGAACTGTGAATCCCCACCACCATGAGAGCTCCTTGAGCAAAAAGTCATAATTAAGGATAGAAAATATTAGGATGATGGGATGATCAAGTAGAATTTGAGATTAGCCGTGGACAGACAGCTAGATACACACACACACACACACACACACACACACACACACACACACACACACACACAACCGAACACATGATCCCCTCAGCCTTATGACTTCACTTTCTTTGCTTGAAATATGACTGAAACAATGAATTTGTTGTCTCACATTATTTGTATGACCATGCACTATTAAATCAATCGACTGACCGTTTCAGCTCTCCATAATCAACATTGGGTTTTTTCTACTAGAATATTTCATGACTTTTTTTGCGTGAATTGCTAATGAACATGATTATGAACTGATGATCGAAATCGTCCGCCGATGCTATATGATGGATTTTGATGTGATCTGTATCTGTGTGGATCGTACTCTTCACGCAGCACCAGCACACATTTAAATTCCCGTTACTGCAATTTTAAAACACCTCTTTTATTCGAGATTTAAAAACCCAGTTTGAGGCAAGGGGAACGGCACATCGATGCTTAACTACATGTTAGGTTTTGTTACGGTCAAAAGACATGGAAAAATATAATTAAAGGTAAAACAAAAAAAGGTTGATTTTGCAATCAATTTTGCATTATTGTTTATTAGACATAGAGCAGTGGGGTCTAGAATTAAAGCCAATGTTAACGATACAGAATGTGCTCCAACTATTTATCTGTTTAGCAGTTGCTGACATGCAGAAGGTTTCATACCCGAATCATTTAATGACATCCTTATACAGATAGTGATCAGATATTCATATTACAGAACAGTAAGGCCATTTCACCCTGATGAGGTTGGTTTTCTTTGTGAGGATAAGACACATACATGTCCACCGTTGCCAGCAGGAACAATGGTAACTCACAGAGCCGCTATAGAGAGAAAAAAAAACACCGCCTGATCAGCACGTCTGCTCTGTGTGGATGATACTCCCGTATGCTTCTGCTCTCTGGTGTTGGCTACGTTTCATTATTTTATCCCAGCACCCCGGTCATTCAAATACATAAAGCATTCCTCCGATTTCACATCATCACCCACAGACTGAAACTAAGGCATCAATTGCACATGGGTGCTGCAACCTGCAAGTATCATATAGCATTATTTCAACAACAAAAAAATATATCATCAAGCATGAAACAGACTGTCTCTATTCAGCCACTGGAACGGTTCTGTTTCTGCAGATGGAAAGCAAATGCCCGGTGAGAGTTTTTTTCCCCTTCTTCTGCACCGTACAGTAAACCTGTTGTACTGTAAGTCAGCATCACTGAGTCAACACCGCGCGCTACTCCTTGGCCGCGTCAGAACGCAGGACTCGTGGCGCACCAGACACGCTGCTGTAGCCCACAGCGCACGGATACCACATCCAGATCCGAACCCAGGGGCGTTGATTCAGTGAAACGAATGTTGTTGGCAAAAAGCAGACCATCAGATCTGTTCATTTAACATAATGGGTATGAAAATTATCCCCGCGGAACCCCCTCTGGCATGAAGAAGACTCCTTTATTGCGTGATGAATTGTTAAACGGGTCTCCAGGCGCGCACAGATTAAAGAGGACATCGGTTTTTAAGGGCTCCCAGGACACGGTTCGTTTCCAGATTATGGACTCCAAATTGATTTCCCCATTATAGCTCGGTCTCAGTTCTCGATCCAGATGGTGATCTAGGTGGATCTCAATAGCCTGTAAAACGCCCGTGCACTTAGCCAAACCTCACGGCCGCCCATGCGCTGATTCCCGTCGCCAAGCCACGTTTCCGGAGACAAAAAAATCTCCATACCACTTGTCAGCTGAGGGGAGGGGGGAGTGAGCGAACAGCGCCCGGTCGCTCGCTTCCAATTCCACCCAAACGCACGCCTCCACCGCGGAGAACCGCTCAACAAAAGCGCAACAAGACGATCAATTCCGGACTAATTGCGCCACATGAACGATGGATTTTCAAAACGGCGTGCTCTGGCCGGATGATTTACCCGCTCACGCGTCTATCAATTATTCATCCTCTGCGTTACTGTACTGCCCTGACAATTCGATATGTCAACATGCCAGGAGACTGTCAGACAGATTGTCATACATCACACACACACACACACACACACACACACACACACACACACACACACACACACACACACACACACACACAAAACACACACACGCACAGCGAGAGAAAAGAGAGGAGGGATATCCTACCTGGTTGGAACATACTTTGGAAATAAAAGATGACCAGAATAAAGGATCCCAAACAAGTGGCGAATACCATCCGGCATATCCGGCTCATCCTCATCAGTTCGCTCAGAGTCTGTTTCATGACGGCTGGGCGCTGCTCGCTTTGTGTGTGTGGAAATGAAGGGCCGGGTCTGTCGGAGGCTCCGGGGTTCTCTGTCTGGTGGTACTGATGAGGATTGTCCGCCGGTCAATGAGCTGAACGCATCCAACGCGGAGCGTACCACTACTGCGCTGCTGGAGGGGGGGGGGGGGGGGGGCAAGGACACGAGGAAATGAGCGCGTCCAGATGTGCGTTTGGAGCGTCACATCAAAAACCTGTTGTTTATCCATTCTAGTTAATATTGTTAGAATGAATACAATCATGTTTTTACACACATCTTGTAGAAGAGGTCACCATGAATAATAAACGAGTACAAGTACAACAAGTGAAGTACAAGCACCTCAAGCACCTGAAGTACTCACCACCCCTTGAGTATTTCCATGTTATGCTACTTTGTACTTCTACTTCACTACATTCCTGATGGATGTATTTACATTTTTAACTCCACTGGTGTTGTTAGTGAGTCATGGTTACTATTTGCGGATTAAGGATTTGTACAATGACATGACGAGCATTATTTAATATAAATATGAAAAAAGCCAAAACAACCACAAAGAGACACAAAACGACAACAAAGAGACACCAAGCAACTACAAATAGACTCACAATGACTATAAAAAGACACACAATTACCATAAAGAGACACAGAACAACTACACAGAGACAAAAAAACAACTACAACGTGATTAAAAAGAGACAACAAACAACTACAAAGAGACTCAACCTGACTACAAGGTGACACAAAACAGCTAGACTCAAAACAACTACAAAGAGACTCAACCTGACTACAAGGTGACACAAAACAGCTAGACTCAAAACAACTACAAAGAGACTCAACCTGACTACAAGGTGACACAAAACAGCTACATAGAGACTCAAAAAATTACAAAGAGACTCAAAATGACCACAATTACAAAAAACGACTACAATAACGGTAAAACAACCACAGACAAAAAATAATGACAAAGAGAACAAAACAATTACAAAGTGGCCTAAAATAACCAAAAAGAAACACAAAAACTCACTGAGAGATGCGTAGCACCAAAAAAAAAGAGGTCAAATAATAAAGTCTGTGTGCTCCTGCATAGGAGCTAGACTGTACTAGTTAGAGTACATACTAACTGTAACAAAAGTAGTCTTTGTTGCACAAGTAATTAAGAGTAATTTGAGTATCTGTAACCATCGGTTGGTGATGGTAACAGTTACAGTAGTTGCAATAATACCAGTGGTTGCAGACAGTACGTGCAAGTAGCAGAAGTTTTATTTGGTGGAGCTCACAGTACACGGTCAAACAATATCACTGGTACTATAGTAGCAGCAGTAACATAAATAGTAATTGCAGACATAGCAGGATAATTACTGCAATAACTTTGTTCAATAAGGTCGTATCAGTGTTATTTCCCCATCTTTCAAGCGCTGCATCATTAACCTGGTCTGCCTACAGCTACAGTGACATCTAGTGGTGTAACAGCGCGCACTGCACAGGGGTCAGGTGAAACCGGGTGAAACCGGGTGAAACCCCTGAACAGTGTCCGAGCCGAGCAGCTAATGACAGATAGACATCTATGCGGCATATTGACCTTGCTGCGAGACCTGCACAGAGTCACGGAGACTGCTTCGCTTTGATCAAATTATGCTCTAATGGCGTTTTCAGCCACATGCCAGAAAGAGAGAGACTCCTGCGCACTTTTTCTAATTGGGATATCTGTCTTACTTACACAAGCGGGACTGTCAGGCAGAGAGTCCGAAGGTGGTCTGGAGGATAACCTCGGAGACAAATTTACATCTAATTGCTACAATGTTTAGCGAGCACCAGCACGATGCGCGGGCATGCACAGGCCATTGTCATGTGCCCCAGGACACGCCAAGTGAATGAAAATGACGCCCTAATGTATGCTACATTTATATTTTTAATTCAAATGCACGGTGTGGAGCTGAGGTTTGGGGGGGGAGGCGACTTCGAGTGGTCAGCTTTAAAAAAATAAAAAATCTGCGCTCAAGTCCCTGCATTAATTTATATGAGACACTTCACCTTTGATATGCATGAATATGCAACAGTTGTTTTAAGACTACGCTTTGAGGCACCGGATCAGAGAGAGAATATAAAAGAGGGAAAGCAGACAAAAAGGTGCATCGAAGAATTCCGGCCTAAAGTCTCAATAAAGACACCGTGGGGTCAATTAAAGCGAGAGCACTCGCCAATAAAGTGTATTCATTTGGGGTAATTCTATAATCCCCGTCCAGTTGATTACATGAAATTAAGGCTGCTAAAAAAAACGACCTGAGACTCGTGCCAAGGCAGTAAAAACACAGAGCGTATAAACCCGAGCTTTTTACTCCATGTAAACGCATCAAATCCTAGAGTCTTATCACTCTCCTGCAGCCTTTAGAGACTCAGCTATATTAAAGCTTACAGGAGGGAGCATATTATCTTCCTTAAAGCTGAGAGCCATAAAAACGCTTCAACAGCGCTGTATATTTCTGTAAGTTCTTCTCGAAGCAAGCGGTTCATACAAAAATTCAAGCAAGCAGACGCGCGTCGGCAGCAGAGCATCGGTCCTCGCCCGTCCGTCTGTCGGGTTTCAGGTGAAGACGTCACCGGATGGACAGCCGGCCATCCTGCCGCCGCCACTCGTCGGGGTGATGGCTTCCTTGCCGTTTTCCATCGTTTCCATATAGGCAACTGTGATCGACAGCAGGGGGGGGGGGGGGGGGGGCTAACCTCAGCAGTTGCCCCTCATCAGCAGGGCCTCAGACATACGCTGGGTTTGGGTCAATGAGCTGAGCACCTAAGGCAGCAGAGAGAGATCAATGTCAGTTCATGTCTACAGGCCATGGGGAGAGCAATGCAAACGTTGAGAATGTCAAAAAAATGACTTCTTACTTTGTCGTCTGCTATATATCAAGTATAAACATTAGTTGGAAATCCTGTAAAACAAAGTTTTGTAGGTATATGATGGTGACTACAGCGTTTTTTTTTATAGCGGGGGAGAAAGTTGTATCAACTTTAGATCAAATTTATGACAGAAAATCTTGGGTGTAGGATTTTAAAATGTCTTTTTTTGTAGACTCCCAACAACTGTGTCAAAAAAAGAGCCAGATGGCAATTAATGCTACTCTGCTCCAAGCAGCACCCTCCGGTGCTGAGAAATGAAGGCAACACGGAAGAGCCAAAAACCGTTAAAAAAACGAGTCCATCCCCATAGACCTCCATGATAAAATGCCCAACATTACAGCAGAAATAAACGTCCCAAAGACGTCCATATTTTAGACATGCTGTGCCCCCATCTCTCCAGAGACGTTCAAGGACCAATTTATCTAACTTAAAGCTGTATGAATCTTTTGGCCACTAGGGGGCAACTGTAAACACAACACTGATATAGTATCACCTACGAAAGATCTCATGGCTAACATGTGAGCAAAGAGCTGCTTATTTACACAGCTGGCAGACACAGATCAATATGATTTACATTATTTTTGTCCACCTGTTGAATGTAAGTGTTGCACCCTTAAAATGAACTGTCCAAAAACACGTCTATCTTCATTTTGCAACTTTTATTAACAAATCCCATGGTTAAGCACAAGCACATGTTGCCTTCAGCCTGCATACATCACGTTCTCTAAAAACTCTTAAAGCGACAGCGCTCTCTTCTAAAGGGTGAGTACAACAACTTTCTTCCCTTTACAGTTAGCAAGCATACAGTTAGGTAATGTTATTAACAACTGAAATAATACAAATATGAATGAACTTAAACACATATTTAAAGCAAATGAGTTTACATAGACACACTGATATTAAATTAGCAAGAAATATGAAATGACATACAGTATTTCAGTGCGCTACATAAGTCAAACACTCTTCTTAGCTCTGTTTTAGTCCACCAACTCATAAGAAAAATATCTGTCCCTTTACCAGCAAATGCTCAGTATTAGGGGCGACTGTGAAGAGCAGGGTCATCCTTAGGCTAGTCGCATGTCGATGTGTCCTTGAGCAAGACACTTGACCCCAAAATTAGCTCCCGTAGCTGTGACTACGGTGTGTGAATGAGATAGTCTGATAGGCAGGTGTCACTTAGTCCCTTCCATCAGTGTGTGAATGGGTGTGATTGGGTGAATGATGACCTGTAGTGTTAAAACGCTTTGAGTGGTTGGAAAGACTGGAAAAGCGCTATACAAGGATGAACCGGTATACTGCCCAGCACTAACTGGGATGATTGCTAAATAGCGGCATTTGTCTGCTATTAACTGCAGCAACATCAGTTAAAATTCAATCATCTACTAATCAATTAGTCCAGCTGGGAGATCTGTGATTAGCCATTACACATCATCCCCAAACCCCTGACATCACCACGACCGGTAACCTCTTTTTAACACTCCATTGAACGCCTTAATAATCAAGTTTAGAAAATGTTAAGTATGAACCCGCTCGTGTGCTCTGGGGTCAGCCTTTACAGAGATGGACTATGAGGTTTATTAAATATTGTCCATGAATAATTCAGACGGGCAGCATTCAGAGCAGGAAACTCATTTGAATCTGCTGCTCTGGCATTGACCCCAGACAGCAGAGCTTTTCCCAAGGACTGAAGATGGTAATACCTGAAAACTTAGGTCTCAGCACAGTAGCTCAAAACAGAGTGTGACAGGACATCAAGAGTGTGATTTTGAGTTAGTATCATTGCTGGGGGGAAGGGGGGCTTTAATAGCCATCGCAGCACTGCTGTTTTTATGAAATAGCGTGGAAAAAAGGGATTCTGACCTGGGCTGACCCGGGGTGGATGCCCACGGTGGCGTCCAGCTGTTGCTTGGTAAGACCGCATTTCATCGCTGCAACGAAGCCTTGGAGGATATCTCCAGCATTGGGGCCCATGACATGGACGCCGACCACGCGGTCCTGTTGAGATACAGCAGTGTTGCAGTGGGTCCACCAAAGGTTTGAGTCAGAAGACTTGAGTCTGGGTAGTCTCTGGTTGGTCAAGGTTCTGTCCGTTTGGAGTTTTAGGGTCTGAATCAGACTTTCATCGCATTCCACTTCCATAATTTGTGGGTCAATAAGGTAAAATCTATACTGGGTCCCAAATCCCCAATTTATAAGTGTGAGTCCAAGTCGAGTGCCAGTTCCTCCGTTCTCAAATGTGAGTGACCAAGTTCCTTTCTGAGTCTTACTGACTACTGAGTCAGGCTCCATCAAGTCTTCTCAAGTCTGAGCCTTGTTCCAAATCCCTAAGATCCTGTCCGAGTCTGAATGGAGTCCAAATTCCTCAGCTTGTGAGTCAAAGTCTACACTGACTACCTTTACGTCATGTGCCTAATATCCTAATATATGCTGCCTTCAAACATCTGGCCGGGACAGCAGATGAAAACTAGCCTCTCTCGCTAACTCTGGCTCACTTACAGTTTGACTGTTGATTGGTGTGCATTGTCCCTGCAAAATAAATAAACAAATAAATAAATACAGACTGTATCTGATTTAATCTTACACTCGGTATTAATATGTGTCTCCAGTGTCAACATTGAGATCCCATCTGATCCAATCGCTCCGTCTGATAGAGCTGAGCGGAAGCCTCCGGACACTGCATTGTCCGCGGCGACATCAGCCTCAAAACACGTCGAATATTCACTGTTGATTACTACCGAAGCTCCAGAGCACTAAAAAAATAGTACTCAGCGCAACCCTGGCACTGTGTATTTTAGCCCACGTAGGCCTAGTGTTGGAGAACTATCTGATTGCAATCCAATCTCCCAAAACACATTTTAATGCCAGGTGTAAAGGTCTGTCTTGTTCACGCCACGAAGTGTAAGTAAAAGTTAGAAATTAAATGTCTGAATAGAGACCTAAGTCCTCAGTTCTCAAGTCTGAACCTGATTCAAAGTCCCTAAGGTCCAGTCCGAGTCTAGTCCCCATGTCAGAACAGTCATGTCTTAATCGAGTCCCAGTCCTCCAGGGGGGCTTTTCTAGCGAATTCTCGGGCACCAGGGTCCATAGATGAGTTTCAAGGTCCTATATGTGTGAGTCAGAATCACTGTTGTTATGTCAGCAGAAAGTCCCACATTCTAGTCTGTTCTAGTCCAAGTCTCCAACTGACTTCAAGAAATCCCCCAACACATTTAAACCCACAAAAACAAATGAACACATATTGAAAGCTAGTTTGGTGGCTCTGATGGCCGCAGTGTAATCTGCAGACAGGGAATGAAGTGAGAACAAGCAGTGAAAATTGGAATTAGCACAGTTACTACCAGCTTGGCAGAGATGCATTCTAAAATGCTGTTATCTTAAGTGGTATGAGTGGTAAAAGTATAACAAAAGGATGGGTGGAGTAATGTGATGTGACCTAATGCACATCTGGAGGTATTATGACTAAATATCTCCAGAGGGAAAGGAAAAGAATCTCATTACATTATAGCTGAGGGGCTGCGTATCACACTTATCAAAGTGTGTGGGGGGCTTCAATTAGTTTGGACAGAACTATAACTACACAGTTGGTCTTGTTTGATGACCTTGTTTGATGGTCCAGCCGATGGTCTTGTTTGATAATGTAAGTCATTATAGAGGCAGCAGTATTAAATTAAGACAGTTTCATAACCAGGTAAAAACTCCTTGTGTGGGCAGTAAAACCAAAACAATGATCTGAAAGATGATAAAAGAGCTGAGGGGAACTGTAGAGTTGGTGAGAATTATCAGAGGAGCAAAATCTTTCACATTACACATAATTATTTGCAGCTTTAATAAAAAAATAAATAAAAGTCATACATGGTCAGGGATGTGGCAAATGGCTTTCACATAGCAGGAGTTTTTATTCCTGGCAGGAAGTGCCCACTCCAGTGGCCAGTAGTAGCTGTGATACACCTGCAAAAGGGCAGACATTTTTGATTTTAGATCCTGTTTGTTTGAGTATGTACGTGTGTGTGTGTGTGTGTGTGTGTGTGTGTGTGTGTGTGTGTGTGTGTGTGTGTGTGTGTGTGTGCGTGTGTGTGTGTGTGTGTGTGTGTGCTTACCTCTACACTGTCTTCTCCAAATGTTAGATTGGCTTTCTCCTCAGACAGACCACAGGCAGCATATTCCAGCGGAGTCAGCACAACAGTGGGCACATTGGTGTAATCACACTGTGAATGAAAAATTATATCAGCTCCAATCAATTCTATCTTTATTTTCTCATATGCAGCGTTTGGCTCATGCACAACATACACAACCAGTGTAAACTCTTTCCAAACTGCGTACCAAGATGCCGTCTCCTCCGTAGAGGCGACGGGCCAGCAGTGTCCCAGCATGCACCGAGAGACCTGTGGTGGAGGGGCGTCCATGCTGCACTGATCCGATTGCGTAAATATGATCCACGCTGGTCTGATCGCTCTCGTTCACCAGGATCCTGCCAGTGCTGCACACAGAAAAGCACACACACACAACCTAAACAAAACCTGCTACGCACACACTGAGAGGTCAAATTGAACGTGGACTGATTAAACGCACCTCTGGCTGCACTGCACCCCAACACGCTCCAGACCAATGCCGCTGGTGAAGGCTTTCCTTCCAATGGTGAGCAGCACCTGCACACACAGAGACACGTAAAGACACAGTTCACCAGGGTGTCTTGCTTTCGCTGTTCTTTGAAACATTTACTGGAAAACTATTGCCGAAAAAGGATGAATTGGACATGGATAACGTACTGTATCAAAGTCTTCCTGCTTAGTTTGGCCTTCCTGGGAGATGGTGGTCACTCGAAGTCTAGAAACCTCCTGGGGTGTCGTAGCAGATTCACCTAATTAAAATAAGAATAAACTCAAATTAGCCCCTCGTGATTGTACGCCTCCGCAAAAATAGTCAAGTTGCAGTTTACATCCATGTCCGTCTGGATTTGTCATCACTTCATAATTTTAACCTGTTAGACATTTGTGTCAAATTGTCATAATGAGCATATGAATTCTTGAGTTATAGCAAAAAAAATTGATTTGTGCGGTCAAAGTCACCCTTGACCACCTAATTATAACTTATATACTATACTGATGAACTATAGTTCATCCTTGAGTCCAGGTGGGTGTTTGTGCCAAATTTGAAGAAATTCCCTCCAGGCCCTCCTGAGATATCACGTTAACAATTGGGGTGGACAGATAGATGAAGAACCAGAAAACATACCGCCTCCATGGAGATATAAAAGTAATATATAATGCATTCAATCCGACTGTAAATCAAGTAATTGTGTACAGTGACGCCAGTTACAGCCCCTAAAGTTCACTTTTAAAAGGTTGAGGCTGCAGTTGTACTTTGAGTTTCTGACCCTGTTTGTGGTTCTCAGCTCCAGCACTGGTCCCTGCTGAACACGTGAAACACCTCACAAATATATATTTTAAGAAGGCTCAGTAAATTGCTAAACCAGCCGGTCGCTGTGTGTTTTACCAAACGTTACTCAAACAAGAGGAAATAGTGCATTTGTTAGACACTATTTTCGGCTGCAGATTAACCATTGAGTCAAAATAAACTGCAGCATGTGTGTTCATGCTAATGAAGGAACATGCAACAGTGTGGCTCACTGGTGTGTTTTCAACAACAATGGAGCTCTATGGCTCAGAGGAAGAAGATGTATCAGGCTTTGATACATATAATAGCTTTGCATGGGATTTGTTGACGGTAAGAAAAAGGTAGAATATTGAGTATTGTGTCAGCCTTTGACTAGCTTTAAAGTATTTGACAACATCACATATACAGTATAGTGTAATATTTTATATCTGATTGGTGTTTACTGAAGCTACAATACATATAACTGATTTAAACTTCCAAATCCAAGATACCATTGTTTTATAGCCACAGCAATCACCTGAATTAAAATATTTGGGTGTATGTGTAGTTTGCGTCTTTGATAGACATTTCTCCTTGTTATGTAGTCTACTATATTCGGTATCTTTGGAAACACTGTCTTCTGGGCTGCATCTCAAAAGACCATCTTCTGTGGGGTGATCTGGGCTTGATCTATAAATCATGTGATGGTGGAAATCAAAGGGTCTGTGGGTCATGGTACAACAAGTGCTTGCATCACTTACTCAAAGTTACTGTGAGGACTTTTAACTGGTTATGAAAGAGACTACATTTTATACTGACAGACCTTGCTTCAGTAAAACAAGAGAAAGTTTGTCGTTTGAAAATACTACATTCCTTTATTTAAAAGTGCATTTTAAAGTGGCAATAGATCAGTTTTTAGTTTTTACTTATCATTATATCATGATTAAGAGTCACAGATCGGATCAGCACAAAAGAGGGAGCAAATATAACTTTTAGAGATCACGTTTTTTTGCCGCTGATACTAATTGCCAATCATTGATGATTCATATTGGCAGATATAGATCCCTTTGTTGTTTGTTTATAGCAGCTGGTCTACAAAGCCATAAGGAAATAAAAGATTGTATTTTTATTGATTAAAACAAATCTTGTCACTAGAATATTTCTACGAGATTACGACATTTTACTAGATTACATGTAAATATATGATACCTTATAATTTACCTTCACTCAATCCTCATTTTTATTGAACAGAGTCATAATGTAACTGAACGGAACCTTCGTTAGTTAGCCGTTAGCAGTGCTTCCATCGTTACTAGCGCACTTTCTATCAATTTAAACACAGATTGGTTGTTTACATTGTAACATTATCAGAGATCGGCGACTACCTCTTTGGGCCTTGAAACGGTCTAAAGATTTAAATACAACTGTCTTAAAAGCTTAGAGGGAAAATGCATCTTTGGTGGAAGTGCTAACATCTGGAGCCTGAAAAAGGGCCTCAGTGAGGGGCCACAAGCCACTGATTTAATATGTAACAACGTGCTGTATTATATAGTTATGTTGTGCTTTTTTAAGTAAAACCTTAAGTAACAGCAGCACTAGAACAAATGTAGATGGAGTGAAAAGTACAATATTTGTGTATTGTGTCTCTATCATATATTGTGTCTCTATCATAATCCTGATAGAATAGCTTCCAACATTTGCCATACCTGAAACGACATCCTCCCTGCAAGCTTCAGTCTGCTCCACCTAACACAGACACAAGCAGCACCGCATTAAGAAGTGACATTTCCAGGTTACTAGTGTAAGTGATCCCTGTCTTTATCTTACTCAGTACCTTGGTGAGCGAGCAGTGATAAAGGAAGTCCACTCCACTAACGATCATGTGGTTTTCTATCTTCTGTGCTGTTTTCCGATCGAACCCGGGGAGCAGGTCAGGCTGCAGCATGACGGTGACGGGCAGTCCGAGGCCACACAGGAAGCCGGCGCACTCCAGCCCCTCTGCTGACCCGCCGACCACCAGGGTCCGACCTGGGGGGTGAAGCAGGGAGAGGAGATCCTCACTGGGAGGTGAGGAGAGAGGGATGGGACTTCAGAGGTTCTGTGACGCAGTCTGCTTATATTCATACGGGTATTTATATGTGGAATCTGATGCGAGGGCTGGTTGACCTGGTCAGGCAGTGCTCTCTGTCCCCAGGTACGCCCAGATACTGAGGCCTGTCTCCTGTCGCGATGACCACGGTCTCTGCTGTCAGACGCCTCTTCCTCCCATTCACGTCTGTTGCCTGATTCAACGAAAACGAGAAAAAAAAACACAGCTTACAGGGCAGCTGTAAGCGACTTTTGTGATCGGATGCTTCAGATTGGAACTCAGCCATTTCCACATGTGTGTCCACACTTGACACGTTAATGTGACCTGCCTGATCGGATAGTGATCGGATATACACTGCCTGGCCAAAAAAAAAGTCGCCACCAAATAAAAAAGGTCACACACTCTAATATTTCGTTGGACCGCCTTTAGCTTTGATTACGGCACGCATTCGCTGTGGCATTGTTTCGATAAGCTTCTGCAATGTCACAAGATTTATTTCCATCCAGTGTTGCATTAATTTCTCACCAAGATCTTGTATTGATGATGGTAGAGTCTGACCGCTGCGCAAAGCCTTCTCCAGCACATCCCAAAGATTCTCAATGGGGTTACGGTCTGGACTCTGTGGTGGCCAATCCATGTGTGAAAATGATGTCTCATGCTCCCTGAACCACTCTTTCACAATTTGAGCCCGATGAATCCTGGCATTGTCATCTTGGAATATGCCCGTGCCATCAGGGAAGAAAAAAATCCATTGATGGAATAACCTGGTCATTCAGTATATTCAGGTAGTCAGCTGACCTCATTCTTTGAGCACATACTGTTGCTGAACCTAGACCTGACCAACTGCAGCAACCCCACATCATAGCACTGCCCCCACAGGCTTGTACAGTAGGCACTAGGCATGATGATCCAGGTGGCGACTTTTTTTTTGGCCAGGCAGTGTATCTCATGGTCAAAGGAGCAGCTGTAAAACTGTGGATAAACACATTTAATTTCCTATAAATTCTCCACAATAAAACTTTTTGCTGCTTGGTCTTCTGCTCCATTTTTATTGAGGAATAGCTACCACCAAACTTTGATTACATTTCATTTGCTATAAAATTATTCACAATAAATGTGCTCCATTATTTTGTTATTTAAAAGCTTTTGTTTTGAAGCAGCAAGAGGAGTGGGTGTTGGGGGAAGAGCACAACAACAAATCAACCTCAAGTCCTGCACAATTACGTGACTAGGAAATTCCCTCTAGACAAAGTCAATCAAGATTCAGGCCGTTAAGAATTTGTTTTAATTTGTGTTTCGTGAGGAAATCGTTGCCTCTCACAATCGATAATTTCAGGTTAGACTCTGGTTGTCCCCCGTTAAAGCTACAGTTGGTAACGATAAGAAAAATTAGGTTTTGTCATATTTTCTCAGCTGCGTTATAGACTCCTCAGCTGTGATTGGTTGTTTTTCTTTTGGGCTAGGTGGAATCTTCCAAATGCCTTGAGGAGCTCTAAGAGGAGGCAGAGGAACCAGATTATTTTACCCAGATTATATGTCTCATGTACTACTGGCAGAATATAGTCAGTTTGAGCAAATATGACAAAACCTTTTTTTTCTTTAAGTTACCAGCTGTAGCTTTAACTCCTCCCAGTCTCTATTGTTTTGTTCAAATTCAAATTGTTTGCCTCCGAACAATTTAGCGTAGGAGGGCAAGGGATGAAGTCAAACTGCTGGGTTGTAAATCATCATCCAGCTGGGGATCCTTGTTGCACACCGCACCTGTTCATTTTCTGCTCCATGCTATCTAGTTTAGGCTGAAACGCCTGGAAGAATATTAAACGACCACCGCTCATTTCTGGCAATAATTCTATCACAGATGTTTTGAACCAATCAAGAACGCTCAAGTGTTTACCTCTACTGTGTTGGGCCCTACTAACTCTCCACGAGCACCGAGGTAAAAGACTCCGCAGCTCTTCAGCTCCCTCTTCACCTCCATACTGCGAGTCTTCACCTGCTCCTGCACAGCCTCCACCAGCTCGCTCCAGCCATGAGACGCTGAGACGAGACACTTGTTACAGAGGATTAATATGTATGTATTGGATTGGATTGGATTGGATTTTGTCACATATAGTATTATCACCTGCTAAATGTTGACCTCATTTAAAGCTCTGAATTATCAATAGTTTATCAATAGTCACACAATTCATGTTAATGGTCTTTTCCTTTGTTACCTTCCTCTTTTAAGCTCCAGCCATATTTCTGAGAGTCTTGAATGGCTTTTCCCAGCAGAGATGCCTGTTGTAGAAACTTCCTGATGCTGTCCATGTTGAGACTGGAACCCCCCAGCTCTGGAGGGGAGGAGAGGGGAGGAGAGGATTTAAGAGAGGAATTAAAAGAGGAGAGGAATCAAGAGAGGAGAAGATTCAAGAGAGGTGAGGAGAGTAGAGGAGAGGGAAAGGAAAAGAAAGCAAATAGGAGAACAAAATGAAAACAAGACATAAGAAAGGACGACAAAATGAAAAGGCAGAGAGTAAGAAAATGTCTCACTTGAAATTCAAGCATTTCAAGCAACAATACAACTCAGCCGAAACGTGTATTTGAAACATATCTACAATACTGGAGAAGAGAAAGGATTCATAATCACCGCGCCTCTTCAGACTCTCAGAATTAAACACTCACCCCTCTCGGTGCCTCTCAGAGAGGGAGCCACGAGGTCAAGAATCAGCACCTTTCTCCTCAACCCTGCAGCCTCCTAGCAGAGGGAGAGAGAAGATAAACGGAATGAATGTGAGCGACAGAGGAGAAAGAGCGAAATTAAATATTGAAACGGGTTAACCGTTTTGTTCTTGACAACAATCCCGGCTCCTGGCCCGTCAACTCATTTCCACTTCCCTCTAGAGCCGCTCACGGATCATCTTCACTACCATGAAGCCATTAATATGGTAATCGTGAGAGCTGTGCTTTGGCAGAGTGTACATTCATTGACCGGATTAGCGGCAATTATGAGGTGGAGTCGGCGGGGCGTCCTCTTACCACTGAGGGAAGCTGAATGCATGCAGAGGAACTCAAAACTACAGTGAAGTTGTGGGCCAGACAGCAAAACAACGAGCTGAAGGAGCTGCAGATTCAGCTGATGATTCTCAGCACGACATTGTCTTCAAGCTGACAATTTATTATAACAAAAGTATAATTACAGCAGCTTCAAAAAATGGAGCGGTAGTTCACTTTAACACGGGCAAACAATCTTTAAAACACATTCATGTAGATCGTATATGAATAATATTTAATAATAAAAAGAGAGGCTATTTGCATCTATTTTTTCCCTTTTCTCCTTTATCTATTTTCCTTTTTTTAATTCCGTTTCCTTTTTTGATTATACATTATTATGGTTATTTTTCTTTCATTGACTGTTTATCATATTGTTGTCACCTGTGCCCAAAGACTACTGCTGTCGTTTTCTGAACACTAGAGCTGCAATAAAAGGTTACTTTTTTATTATGGATTCATCTGACAATTGTTTTTGATAAAGCCATTGATTGTTTTGTCTATAAAATGTCAGAAAAGAAAGAAAACGATCAAACAGACTTCTTCAAATGTCTTGTTTTGTCTGACTAGAGGCCTGAACGCAAGAATTGAATTTATTTCCATACAAAACGAATAGCAGTAAAACCTTATATTTGAGAAGCGAGAATAGTGACAATAGTGATTGATTGATTGATTGATTGATTGATTATTACTATAATAGTAGATTATTATACGGATACAGTTTGTTCACCTCCGCAGATTGCTGTCATTTTGAGACATGCATGTGATGTCATGTCTGTCAGTGTTGCTTTGCGCCTGATCAACATCTGATTGATCGAAATCTTGCACAGCAAACCTCATTGTGGGAGCAAAGAACAGTGTACAGATTCTACTTTTGCTATGCCTCAAATACTGTCTGTATACATGTAGTGTACAAAAGAGTGCACAAGACTATATGAATTCATACTTTCTTTAAACTTAATTTAAGTAGAAAGCAAAAAAGAAAAGCTTGAATGGCAGAAAACAAAACCATGTGACTGACAGCACACAGGAGGAAGGAACGAGCCTACCTTTGCCACAGCCAGGCCTCCCGACCCCCCTCCTATAACCAGCAGGTCGTAGTCATAAGGCCCCAGGGACGGCCCGGTTGGCGGGTCCATTTTGTACAGCAACAACTCAGGACACTGAGAGCCTCTAGGTCTGTGGCCAGTCCTAGAGAGGGACACAAAAACAAAGAACACTCTCAGTGAGAAGGGACTTTGGCCCCTGAGCTCTTTACGACTGAGGGCTAGATGTGGATTGCACAAGACGTCCACTGACGGTATTTTTGAAAGTCCACACGAACATTTTGTAGTGACACTTAAAAAAAAAGTATGCCAAAATGTTATAATATTTTTTTTTCTCATACCAACAAACTGCAAAGAAGCTGTATTTTTTGTGTTTCCTGCCAGGATGGGAAAGACAATATTCAACAGAATGTAGACTTTGAGACAAAGTAAAATAAATGAATTCTAAAGAACATAATCACCATGCTATGTTTTATGTATAAACTTATGATATTGATCACATAACATAAACATGCATATTGAAAATGAGCAAATATCCACTTGGTTGATATGTGGCAATGAATTGCTAACATTCAACTTTGTCATGTTTTTTTAAGATACTGTGTATTAACCAAAGTTTGACCGAAACACAAGGGGAAACTGTCAATTTGTGAAATGAGCATCAAAGACAGAGTGAAATGTGAAAACTATGATAGTAAACAACCATTAAAAAAGCATTATGACTGAGAGTAGTCGTATTTTATTTGCTGTCATTGGGCGCAACCTTGTGGTGAAAACCTTCAACATCAACTTGATTTCGTTACTGACACAGCTGGCTTTGTGGGGGTTTTGGTAAACCCACTGCACCACTTAAAAGCACAGCAAATACACATATTAAACTATCTGAAACCTAAAATATACATGTGATAATACACATTTTTGTCGACAGGAAGAACTTAATAAGCTCCTAAATAGGCTTTCAGAGGATTGTTTGTCCTTCGATGCAGCACTTCAGATGCTTTTTTATTCATTTACGGAAACAACTTGGGAAGTTTTGGCAGTTTTCTTAAAAGAAAAGCAGATGGACGATGAAGCTTTTGCGGGAAACTTCTAAGGTAGAAGAGTTGCATTCCAGTGCAGCCATAAATGTAGGAATTATAACTAAAATAGAGCGCGATTACGACTGAAAAACGTTGCTCTGGTAGTGAAAAATCTGCACTTTCTGAAACTACACATTCTGTGGTTTCAAAGTGCAGTGACTCTTTACTTGGCCTTGATTAGCCTCGATTGCTAATCTAAACATTTGTAACACTTAAAACGGTTAATCATTTTGACAGTTAATACTACCATTGTCTCTACTGCTGAATTTATTTTAAACCTGTGAGGTAGGAGCTTGCAAGGAGTCCCTGAACGCAGCACAATCCTCTACGGGTGAGCAGCGGTAGTGCAGCCGCGGTTACGCGCTGGGACTGGTCCTTTCGCAGCCATTTTCTGTCCAACCAAACAGCCGTCTCAGGAAGGTAACCAACCAGGGCTTCATTGCAGGTTTGTGCCTGGCTCCGGCCAATGATTGCTAACCGATTTCTCGTTAGCTCGAATGGAAATGTCCGTCTCTGTCTGATTTTTTATTTGTTGTCTGAGTGAATGAGGGCTGCTCATCAGGAAGTATCCAGCGGGCGAAACTTAATAAACGACTCTTTGACATTTGGGCCCGGCCACGTCTCTCTCCTGTCTGTACGACAAAGAACAGGCCGACGCCGTCTGTGCAGGCGCGAGTTGCTGTGGACTTACAATGAGAATGTATTCAAGGGGCACTATGTACCTGAATAGGTTAACCACAGAAGGTAGAGAGCCTTTCTTCATTATGCTAAACTCAATCGCGTTAATTGTATTAGGGCCAGGCAACTAGCAAGTTCAATTCGTGGGTTGGTAGCAAACGTTAGCTAACTATGTCAACCCGCGGCAGATACGGGCTAGTTAGCACACGAAAGCTAAACACAGAGCTAGATGTTTAACGTTAGCGTGTTGCTTACGTAAACTGATCTGACCGCGGGTATACAGCTGTCTAACCTGCACGGTTGTCCCGTTTCAGCTATGCTAACGACGTTAACACAGCTAACGCTAGCTCACAGCCCCGTACCAATATCTTTTCATAATGTATTCCCACGAGCCAGCAAACACATTTCATCATATAAAACTGCACGTAACGTGAAGGGGGAGGGGCAGCGTTCGTTGTCAACATCTGAAAATATCGCTCCTCAAAAGAAGAGGCCACACATCTTCCGTTAGTCGCAGCCTTTAAAATGGAAACGTATAACGCTTATGACCTGAATGTGAACATCTGGCGTTACACCAGACCGAGTCGGTTAGCTCATGAATATGCGATCAGCTGTGATAGTTCACACAGACAAAGCAACACACGCATTTGGTGATTTCACGAACTCAACGTCTCAACTAAACTTTAAATATAGTAATTTAGAGCCGATAGCTTCAGCCGTTCAGTGAACCTGTGCTTTGATATTCCTTTTCTTTTGTCGTGAATAATTATCAAAACACCCAGAAGTCCTTCCGGTATTCATGCATGGCTTTCACAAATTGGGTTCATTACCATAACAGCTTGACCATTGCCCAAAGCAGAGATGAGGGCATTGAGAACAGAAGCATATATTCATTTATTCCAATCAAAAAATTCACTTATAAGAAAAGAGTACTGCCTAAACAGCAAGATTAAACTCGACACTGGATTAAACTCGGGTATTAAAACAGCCGAGGAATTAAGGGATTTTGCAAAAAAAAAAATCTCGTGTTTTATCTGCGTGGGAGTAATTGTCCTCCAAAAAAATGATGTTACTTTCAGTACTTAATTTAGTCCTCCATACTTTAAAATATCTGTCAGCCTGTCATGCTTTAGTGTTCAATTCACTGCGTAGCTTCAAAGAAGAACTTAATTTTACAGTTCTGAGTTTAATAAAACAGCATGGAATTGTTTTCCATAGGAGATTATCTGCTCCATGATGACTTTGCACAGGAAGCTTTGTAAACTGAACTTTCAGTTTGATGCCGTGCAGTGAATTATATTTCTATAGCTCCAGAAGTTGAAACGAGATCTTTGTGTTTGTGTTGCAGATGGACGGAGACAGCTCGACCACCGACGCCTCCCAGCTGGGCATCAGCGGAGAGTACATGGCCTCCGGTCACTACGTCCTCCAGTCCCAAGACGGTGAGGAGCAGGCTGAAAATGTGGCTGGTCAGAGAGCGGCCGCCGCTGTTGTGTTTTTAGCTCGGGGTCTCAAACTGCCGATTCTGATCCGTGTGTTGTTTGTTCGCCCCAGATGATGGAGAGGAGAATCTGAATGACCACGATGATGGCGGCATCAAGGAGAACTTCAGGGAGCAGGACATCTACCTCCCCATTGCCAACGTGGCTCGCATCATGAAGAACGCTGTCCCTCAGACCGGAAAGGTTATTATAATATTATATGAGCAGTGTTAAAAAAAAAAAAAATGTATTTACAAATAGTAACTGCCGTCAAATGAGAATTGTGAGAAAGAAATTGGCCTCATCATTTGTAGGGTCGCCCTCGAATATCAAGTTGATTTAGGGTAGAAAGGACTGAGGTGAACTGGTAACGTTAGCACCTCTCTGAACAGTTTTCTACACATAGCTCGCTTCATTGAACTCAATATGCACGTAATAGTCCTGATTCCTCTTTCTGTGGGTATTTGGTCCATCAGTGCAGCACTTTAGACGCCTGAAGTGTTTCTGTTTCCACAGAAACTAAGACTCACCGCCCACTCACATCAGGTCTCTGTGATAAAACAAGATGATAGGGTGATTTAAAAAAACGTATTCCATCTCCCACTTTGATGCACATTTACTTTCAAAGGTTGTTTGTTTTTTTGCAAATGGAAGCACTTTGTACAAACAGCAGACACTGCAGGGGAACTGAACATATGACAAACAGATGTTTTATTTACAAAGGCCTGCTGCTTTTTATCCTGAGTAAGGACAGTTTGAAGAAAATGTTTTTCTGTCGGCTCTTCGGAAGGATGTCTTTTCCTCTTCGGGGGCTTTAAGAATCTGTCCCCGTTTTCTGCAGATCGCGAAAGACGCCAAGGAGTGCGTGCAGGAGTGCGTGAGCGAGTTCATCAGCTTCATCACGTCGGAGGCGAGCGAGCGCTGCCACCAGGAGAAGAGGAAGACCATCAACGGGGAGGACATCCTGTTCGCCATGTCCACGCTGGGTTTCGACATGTACGTGGAGCCGCTGAAGCTATACCTGCAAAAGTTCAGAGAGGTGAGACGCAAAAACAAACAAACAAACAAGACCCAAGTGATCACGTCAACAAGTGCTGCAATGGTAAAACCAGTGACCTTGTCTTGAGCGTTTCGGCGTCGTGTCGGACCGTTATGGTGTTCAGAGGGAGCTGGAAGGGAAAACTTCGTATATACCAGTTTACGTTGCGACCCTCGCCCATGGTCATGAGCTTCGGGTAGTGACCGAAAGAACAGGATCGCCGATACAAGTGGCAGAAATGAGCTTCCTCAGTAGAGCGGCTCGGCTCATTCTTAATGATAGGGGAGAGGACCTCAGACATCTGAGGGGGTTCCGGCACCTGATCAGGATCCTCCTTGACGCCTCCTCCGGGCACATCCAACTGGTAAAAGGCCATAGGGGGACCCAGAGCAGGCTGGAGGGATTATACTGTATATCTGGTCTGGCCTGGGAATGCCTCAGGGTCCCCCAGGTAGAGCTGGAAAACGTTGCTAGGGAGAGGGACGTCTGGAACACTCTTGTTTAGCCGGCTGCAGGGCCAAGAATAAGCAGAAGATGATGGATGGATGGAGTCCCCTTTCTTAAAATGTACCAAGAATTGGATGAAGCTGTTTTATTTTTTACTTATTGAACCTTAAACTCTGATCTTCTGTCCCTGTTCTGGTTTACAGCTCAGGTTCTCTACTCCCATCTACCGTGAATGAGATTATTGGATGTAGCGTTGATTCCAGTCTAATAATCACTCAAAAGGCAATCTGGTGTCGATTTTAAACCAAATCTAAAAAGCAGTGTGATTACATAATGAGCTTGAAGGTTTTTACCAAATAAATAATAAGTAAATAATTCATAATAATATAAACCAGCTACATTTTTCTGTCTGTCTACTAACAGAATTTTTTCTGCCCATTGTGATTAAAAGCCGCCTTCTTATAGTGATGTGTTTTATCGTTGGCATTTTTTTCACCCTCTTAATTTTCAAGGTTTCTACATGTGACCGCAACTGTCCGAAAATGGAATCAGCTCATTTTGTAGTCGACACCACGTTCTCGTTTAGTTCCAGATGTCGCTGTGCTCACATCTGTAATGTCTCCTGCTTCTCTGGTGTTTGTTCCAGGCCATGAAGGGGGAGAAGGGGATTCCCGGAGTGTCGGTGGGAGACGGCCTGGGAGACGAGCTCACAGATGATAGCTTCAGTAAGCAGAAATGTTCAAGTTTATTTCAGACTTTGTCCTCACGTTTGACTTTATTTAACCTCCTGACATGTTAGTACATGTACAAGCTTAATTATAATGGATACATTTTCAAAGATCAATCCGACTTCATAATGAAACTCAGTATTCGGATTAGTCTTCAACAATCACACTGTACGATCACCTGCATCAAAGGGCAAAATCAAACCGTTATAATTATATAGTCTAAAAATATAGAGACGTTATTAATAAGCCGTATGGCCCAGCCCTTCTGTGTTTTGTTCTTCACGTTCTGAAGTCCGGTCTCATTAAAATACACCTTTTCTGCCCTAATCAGCAAATCCACTGCCAGCTGGGATCATCACAGCGGACGGTCAGCAGCAGAACGTCATGGTGTACACCACCTCATATCAACAGGTAAAGAGACGCCGAGGCGGCAGCGGTTCAAAAACGGCTGGATGTGCTGCTTGAGTCACCACTTTCCCACAATGCTCTGAACGAGAAGATAAATCGGTTGTGGGGAAATAATCCGCACCAACTACAACTTTTGTGTCTGTGTTGCAGATTCCCACCGTGCAGCAGATCCAGTTTTCATGACGAGGCCTTACTCCCAAGCCTGAACACAGCGGCCGGATGACCTCTGACCCCCCCCCCCCCCACGGGTAAAGGTCATCAGACGGACAGGAGGAGGAGGAGGAAGGGGGGATCGTAGAAACCCCCATGTACAGAGAAATCACTACCTGTTCAGTAGAAAGTGTAGTTCCTTGTTGTGAGGTACCAAATGTTTTGGAGTGCATCCAAACCAGCTGGGAAAAATCAAGGCTTTATTTTAAAGGCTAGTCTTATTACATGATTTAGTGGTCAAATTGTTTTTTCCGTGCGTGTGTGTTAATGTGTTTGCTTTTATGCATTTCTTTCTTTTGGGGTTGGGGGGGTGGGGGTGGGAAGTGTTGTGTTGGATGTTTATTTTGGAACACCTGTTTTGAACGGAGAGAAGGCCCGTTGTTACTGTCACATCAGATCATGCAGCTCTTTTGTAAGTTAACACGATTTACCATGTGCTTTAATGTTAATGTAAATCCTTTGAATAAAAATTCAAAAGTGATGTTTAAAATGTCCCCTTTTATTTAATTATTTTTATTATTCATTACACAAAAACATCCTAGTGTGCATGTAGCTTTTCCTCTGGTGTCCAGGGCTGGGTATCGGCAGAAACTAGAGACGCACAGGTTGATTTTCATGGCCAATCACCACCATCTCGAAAAATTATTTAAATCGTCAAAAATTCTAAATGTTATCTTTTTGCTTTGTTACTGTCATCTATAGTGGTTATTTGCATAAAAACATTTCAAATGATTCGGAAATATGCGATTGTTTTTATTTATTATGGCGTTAGAAGTTTTAGTTATGCATTCAAAGCTGCTCAGAGCTAGTGTTAGGAAGTTAAACTGGTCATAATTCGCTCTAATATGTATTTTATATTGTTGTGAAAACATCTTCAAACAAACTGGATTTATTCAAGTTTCTCGCCAAAACCTATATTTTACAAGATTACATTAGAACAGTTATAATTTACCGTCCTCGAATACTCATTTTTATTGACTAGCTTGAACGCATCGCATTGCAAGTCAATGCAACCTTCATTTACGTTAGCTGTTAGCTCCGTGTTATCGGCAGACAAGCCACTGTGATTACTTTGAATATAATAAATGTCTGATTAAGTTAGTTGTTCCAAAAGTTTTAAGGTTGTTTTTTGACAGCTTATTTTTAGACTTGCAGTTGTGACAAATTGCGAGCACTGGGAAATGTGAGATCGTTGCATCTCTAACCAAAATAACGCAGTAGTGAGTAGTATCACAACCGCTCCAGTAAAACGATACCTGCATTCATCCTTTTTGTAGGCAAATCAAGACTAAATATGACTGTGGGGTTTTGCTCGCAGCCAATCGCAGCAAGCGTTGGAAACATAGACTGTATATAAGAAGTGGACTTAGTCATCGTGACGTCACCTATTGGTTTGTGGACTGACGTTTTGAAGCGCAGAGTTCGCAATTTCGCCGTCACCATTTTGGATAAAGTACTTTATTAGTATCGGTATCGCTTTAAGGGGACTCGGACTGGTGCTGTTTTTAATCGATGCCCAGCCCTACTGGTATCTGTAACATATGTACACAGTCAAGGTTGCAACTTCTTGTATTCGTCCATGTACGGTTGAACTGTCCTCCAGACCTGAGAGACAACAACAGCACAGAGTCATCGTGATGTGGCGTTATTACACCACTCCAGTCAAATGTTAGGTCTAGTAGTTTTGGGGCAGACTTGCCTTTTGCTGACTGATGAGTCTGTGAGCAGCTTCGATGTCAGGACTCATGATGCGCTCTCTGTCCCAAGGCCTGGAGAGACCTCTTTACCATGCTGTCAGAGCGCTCTTTGTGATGGGGAGCTGAAGCCGTTATCAATGCTCTCTTCAAAGCCACCAGACTCCATTGATAAAAACAATAATTTTACCTCTCAGAACACAGGGTTTGCTGGTCTACCGCTGCCTCTATCCGTTAGTTAGTTTCTGTTATTGTGTGACTTTAGTGTTTTAAAGCGTTAGCTCTCATTCACGAAAGTCACACAATAACACAAACAAACCAGCAATTCTTGTGTTCTGCGAGGTAAAATTACTGTTTTTGTTAATGTGGCTTTGTCTTGTGGCTTTGAAGAGAGCATCAATAACGGTGTGCCATTGTAACACTGTTGGCGGATCAAATGTAGCAAATATTGGATAGTTTTGGAATTACTTAATTAGTAAAAAAAACCCGACTTTTTCAACGCACTGATGTTGGATTTAAAATGTAAGAAGGATGACAACTACTCTGAAACATAACACTTCAACAAACTTTCTTTGACCAGGGAGCGCAGCAGCTCGTAGACACTCTCCAGAGGACTAGTGGTCTTCAGAGGACTCAGGAACTCCAGAACCTGGCAGGCTGCCAGCAGCTCTATGGCCACCACTGTGAGACAGAGACACAGTAACATTTGCCAGAAGGCACACACTCCATTACCCCGCGAGTGGGTTTGCGGCTTGTCACCTTGCTCCACGTGCTCCACTACTCTCAGCTTTGCAAGCAGCCCAGCCGGCCATAGACACGTAATCCTCTGTGACCGCACTGGGGGACAGGGAGTCAACGGAGGACGGCTAACACAGGGACTTGCTTTCTGACACTGTGGAGATAGAGGTAGTTGGGACGGTTCATGCACAAGTGTCCCAAGTGTTGTGGTGTGATGCGTAAATCTGTGAATGCGAAAAGTTAATATTGGTTTCTGTGAAAGAGGTTAAGACAAACATAATCTCTTTATGGGCAGTGTACATACAGTGCAATTTATTAGAAATATGCCCAAGCCATATTCTAGTTAATAAAAATAAAAAATCACAATTACTGTTAACACTTTTCCAAAGACACAATAGTTTAGTTTTTTGTTGGTATTTAACACTACGCCACAAGCTCTAACTGTTGCTTTGTCACGTGGAGGCATTTAATGTGTCCACCCCGAAAAAAAAGGCTCCTAATCGACTTTCCGTTGGTGTTATTTTTGTCCTGAGCGACACGAAACAAACAATTTGCGGACAATAATCAGCCGATTAATTGATGAAAATAAAAAAAAACATTCACATGTTCAAATTTGATAAATGAGACCATGTTGTGTTTAGTGGAGTTAACAGGCTATCTTATTATTATCCTATTATCTCCTTCTCATCTCACAAATGGTTTATTTCATCTCTGTTCTATTACAGGTTTAGTAAAAAAAAAGTAAAAATCGAATGTGATATATTATGTTACATATGTTGATTTCTACTTTGACAGTGCAGAGAACTCTTATGGGTCGCCCATGGTCTCTGCAAAGGACAATGATGAGAGTAAGTTCACTTTTAGGAATCCAGTAGTTTGATCTTTCTCACCAAGATTACAGAATCAGAGCGATAAGAGCGGTTAAGACACTACATTACACACAAGAACATAATTGGAAATTTCTACGCTGACACTAAAACACAAGTAACTGCCAAGTCATGCATGCTAAAATAACCTGTAATGACAATGAATTGCACAATATTTTTTATGAAAGTGTTATATCAAGATAGCAAAGAGAAGTTTACCTTGTAGTTGGACCTATTTATCCTTAAATGCTTTGATAGGCATATTTTTTATTGCACATATGAGATATATATTTAATATTCAAACTTATTAGTTATTTTTACATTTTTCAGTTTGTGCTGCAACAAGTGATTGATTACTTGGTCAACAGAAAATGATAATAGATAAATATTCTAAAATATATAGCAAATATTTGATAACTTTTCAACTTTTAAGGGTTACATTCACAGACATAAAGACAAATGTTTGGTTTGACCTAGGTTGTGTGGTGTAGTTGAACTAAAATGTCATGTTGACTTCTGCAGTGCAAGGTGCATGTGAGAACTTGAAAGCCTTTTACTCTCATTTGAAAATACACATCAGAGAGGGAAACATCCTTGTCCTTACAGACACTGTGACAAGAGGTTTACAGTGTTATCCACATTCATGTCACACATGAGTAGAAAACATAAAAATAGTGCTGAAGAAAATCTAGTTGATTTAGTTGTGAATCTCCCATGAAAGGGAACGAGAACAGTCTGATACGCATATTAATTCTCCCAGTGATGAAGGTGATGAGCAAGCAAAGGTTTACGCAGAAAATGCAGATGAATCCCAGTTCTTGAAAAATGTAGCCCTGTTTTATTTGAAATTGCAAGCAAAGTTGTTGCTTCCATCCTCCGTCAATCAGACAATTATTGAAGATTTTCAGGAAATACATGATATAAGCCAGTCACATTTGTTTTTCAAACTGAAAGAGAAGTTGGTTAAACTTGGTGTTTCAGAAGCTGACACAAGCAATGTGATCAATCACCTGAAAACTGAGGGTCTATTTAGGGCATGCAAGACTCAGTCACTGAAAACTGACCAGAAAAGAAAAACTGTTTTCATGAACAGCTTCAATTATGTTGAGCCAGTTCAGATCTGTCTAGGTCAGAATGTGGCAGACTGTGAAGGGTACGAAATACAAAAAAAACATGTGCATTGTGATCGATGATGATGATGAGGAGCTTGTAATCGAAAAATCGAAATGGTTCTCGTTCACAAGGATTCAGCAGTATATTTCATTGCTGCAAAATATCATGCCATGTGTCTTCCTGACATGGGGGTCAATAGCCTTACACTGATTCAGAGAAACTATGTTAATCAGGAAAATCTGCTTGATTACTACCCCCTGCCTGAGTACACTGTCCATGGCACACCAATGATAATTCTTCACCATTCTTTCCCTTTATTCCAGAATAATGGCCAACTTCAGTGAATAAATCAAGCAGATAATCTGCAAGACCTTGCCTTCTCTCTGAAGAGACCCAGTGTCAAATCATTTCGAAACGTCTGAGCTCTGGCTTGGAGTCAAAAGAAGATTTGAAATATGTACAGCAGGAAGACATTGCTGATCTGTTACCTGTCATTCAGCTCAGAAAACTCTTGGATGCATTTAAATTAGGTAATGTATGGATATTTCAGTGTGGCATTTAAGTAGCGATGCACCAATACTGTACTCATATCAACAAAGAAAAGCCATACAAGTTCTGTCCACAGTTAGTCAAATGTCTGTGTTACAGGTCCCAGGAATGGTACCACAGCAACAAAATGAATATCCTGTAGGACACAGGTAACGTTCAGCAGAAATGAGGACAAGAGGCAGTCAGTTCTTTCTCCAGAATACTTCTCTTTCTTTACTTCAAAACAACATTCATTTTTCCTACATACACAAGTTAACATTTCATATTAACTGACTGTTCAAAACATACTTGTTCACAAGGCACTGAAACATATTAACACTCTCTGTAACTAACAGCAGTGCGAGAGCCCAAATAATTATTGTGTGAATGTAGATCACGTTAGCGACATTCCTGCAAGACAATATTCAGGTAAAAACAACCTGGTTTAGTGCGGCAAGCAGCTAGCTTACATGTTAAAGCTAACGGCTCGAGACCGTCGCGGATTTTTAAGGTACATATTTACACCTTCACAATAACGTCACAAAGCCTTACACAATGAGCGCGCACATACAGTCTTGTTTCCCAAGAGTGAACATTGGTCGTTTTCACCAGTACTAACCTGTAGGACACAGGTAACGTTCGGCAGAAATGAGGACAAGAGGCAGTCAGTTCTTTCTCCAGAATACGTCTGAGGAACGCGCGGGAGTCACACCCTAAAGTAACCTGCGCGCAACCGCTCCGGTGTCAACAGTTCCTCCCGAGGCGCTGCAATTCTTAACTGTCCTTTTGTACGGTCCATATGTTCTAATTACATTTAATAATTCAATAACATGTTAACATATTAAATCATTCAAAATAAACTGACAAATTAAATCATAAATGAACATCAATGTGGTCACATCTGCAGCGACACTGATATAGATTTTTACCGATTTACCAATTTAATCTTTCTTCGTTTATTTAGTTTTTTTAGAGACAGAGACAGTTAAATTGGATCTTCAAGTTATACCAACCTCTTCGCTGAGTAGTGCTTTGTCAGCCTCTGAGTCTCCATCAACATCATCAGGCACTAGCCTATCACAGCTGACGGCCATTGCATTATTGTAAAGCCAGGCAGAAAACAGAGATCCAAGCGACGGACCTTCCACATCTCAAATACTGAAGACATGGCCAGAAACATTCCAGGTTTCTTGCGCACAAAT
Organism: Cebidichthys violaceus; assembly: GCF_023349555.1. Lineage (NCBI taxonomy): Eukaryota > Metazoa > Chordata > Actinopteri > Perciformes > Stichaeidae > Cebidichthys > Cebidichthys violaceus. The sequence continues at coordinate 6,442,793 of NW_027176384.1, forward strand.
GCCACAGGAAATACATTCTGCAATTGTAGACGGCAAGAAACCTAAACCAGTGGAGCGACACCAGATGGTACGAGTACTCATAGATGAAACGAGGAAGTATGAGGCTAATCCCACTCGCTCACAGTGCCTTACTGTGATTTGAAATATCATCAGGCAGTACCCAAAGAGTTTTGCTGATATGACAGCAGACGGGTCACTTTTGGGTGGAGGTTACACATCACTTTTGATTCAAGTGAACCGCATAGAGAATGTGAACCGTGATGGACGCTATGCACACCACCGAGCCTCTAGATCCAGTTCTACATACAAGAGGGGGCCAACAGACACTTACGGATGTACAAGATTTCAGCCAGTGCTCCCTCCAGAAGAAACTAATGAGACTGTGGAGCAGAAACGCCAAAGACTGGTGGATATTTACAGACAGGAGGGTACAGGTGGAGCTCAAAGAGCAGAGGTCAAAAATCTAATGGAGCTGACCTTCTGTCTACAATGTCAACATATAAATGAACTTCCACCACCTGACATTGAAGATATCAGAAGCAAATGGCCTTTTCTTTTCAGTCAAAGGTGCATATATGATCATTTTGAGTTGCTCACAGACATCAACGTGCTTCGTAGCTTGGAACTCATGGAGGAATGTGGGAGAGCCATCACAGAATACTTCAGGCAAAAACCCACCAACAAAGACGTGAAGGATGTCCTCTCTAATAGTGAAGAGAATGAGATGGCACTTCGCATTGTTCAGCTGCTCATGGCACACTTTGGAGAGAAGCTAACAGGGCTGGTTCTTCTTACAGATGTAAGTTTATATTCTCTTTCATGCTCTGTGTTTTACATTTTGAAAGCCATATTTTTTTTTTCACAGCAGGTTGACTGAGGATACTTCAGGCCTAACCTTACTTTAACCCTAACCCTAAACCCAGTCATTTTACCTCTAGGTCACTCTCACCCAGTGTTTTCTGATTATTGACCATTGTTTATTTTCCTCCTTAAAAACCATATGGTATTCATAATATGGATGTCTTTGTCTGTTCCCTACAGGTGTCTGCCACCACAGCTGATGTTGAGACAACCCTCACTCTACCTGCAAGTCCTCGTCTGATACTGCTTGGTATGCATTTCATTGGTATACATATTACACATCAGATTGGCCATTGTTTTTTGAGTTTATAGATGTTTACTCAAGATGAGAGGCATTCTGATGTTGCTATGCTGGATGATCCCCCTTGAGGTCCGTGTTATAGCTGAGGGCATCACACCAACTCTCTTGACGGGACTTGCTGCTGTGTTTGCGATCTACTATGTATAGTCAACCTTCAATACCAAGAAGAGGCAGCCTGTACTCTAGAATTCATTTAGAGGTAAGACTCATTTAATTTCCTTGTCGTCATTATAGTATTTTTTTGGCCAATTACTATTCTTGAAACCTTAATAACCACAAATCATTACTTTGCACAGTTAAAAGGATAGTTTGGATTGTTTAGCAGAAGATGGTATTAGTTACTTATTGACACAGACATTAACTCAGCAGAAGATTGGTCAGGTAACAAAAACATTTCAAGCCACAACAACATGAAGCATTTATACATATATTATGATAATTCTGCTGCTTGATGCCCCTGTCCGATCTCTCTATATCTTAAAAATATTTTCTTTGTTGAACTACGTCAGATTATTATTATGCAGTGGAGCCAATTCTCATATCACGCTGCTTATGAGCTTTATTAAAGGCGTAATACTGCCAGTCACTGGCAATTGTCAACAAATAATATAGCTCCAAAATATAGAAAGGCCTGATAGGAAAATCCAGCACCGGAATTACACAAAATACCTCATGACATCAGAACTGGTTAGTAACTCATATCACCTTATGTTAGAAAATTGAAACTACCCCTTTACTACAAAGTGTTCCTAATAGTTTTTCATTCAGTCTCTGATCTTAGACTACTGTGATTTTAGGCGCTGCATTGGTATTAACCCAGGGAGAGGTACAAAGGCCATACGGGGCAAGGTTGTCTCCAAGAAGACGGGTGTGATCGTCCAGAAGAAGTCTACCACACGTCTCCTCACTACTGAAAAACCTCCTGGACTTTGAATGGGACTTCATATAGGTCAGTGAACTCTCTCTCGTCTCTCACTCTCTCACTCCATATGTTGTTTTGACAGTCTGATGTTGCCACATTAAGCCACAAGACACTTTGGTATATCAGCTAGATAAGCATTGATTTGACGTTGTTATTGTACATTCCTGACATTAGAGTTATTTTGATTAATTATTTTGTTTGTTGTTGTTTTACAGTGGCAACACTGGAATATATCTATGGAGACGAACAACCTCCAGCAAGGTTGATATTGATGCATATTTTCTAAATGGTCTTAATGCAAATTTTCTAAATGTTCTTACTGATGTATATTTTCAAAATGGTCTTAATGCAAATTTTCTAAATATTCTTACTGATATTTCTAAACTTTTAAAATGTTCACAGTATAGTTTGTTTTACAAATGTTGCTGATTATGGATATCTTCGAAATGTTCTTACTGATGTATATTTTACAGACAGCAGAGAATACATTGCAGTATATTTAGATAGTGTCGCTATTTGAAACTACTTTTTGAGAGAACATCAACATATCTCAAATTATTCTTTATAGATTATTTCTTCTGTATTAGTTACCTTGGTATTCAGCCCAACTGTTTAATTTAAAGCTTATGTCTCAATTGTTTTCAAGTTGCTGACATGCAATTTAGGAATTGAAATGTATTGCCATTGTTTTCGGGCAGACACTCAATTTGGTTTGTTTCGCTGGGTCGTCCAAGTGTTTTATTATTATTATTATTATTTTTTACAGTAGCAATATTTATGTTGACACTGCCCTGTTAAATAAAAGTGTGTTTGATTTATATCCTTTCTAAGTCGTTTATTGCTTAAATTGCATAATTTACATGATAATGCAGATGTCTGTAGCACACAGAAAAATAAAGTTGTAATGTTAATTGCATTGCAGAATGATATTTTAGATATTCTAAACTTAAATTGAGTTATTGTATAATCAATGTTGCCCGTATACAGTAAACACTGAGAATTTAAAGTAATACAACCCTTTAACCAGAATGTTACTTCAAATTATCACATACAAATACTGCATTAATTTTTACTGTAATATACTGTGAAATATTTCAACAGTATGACTACTGTGGAATTACAGTGTGTTGCTGGCATCTCTGCTACCAGCATTTTACTGTAAATTGAAAAAATACAGAAATACACTGTATTATAATTTTACAGTAATAGGCTGTTAAGTCATTTCACGGTATGACTGCTGTAGAATTACAGTACATTGCTGGTGTCTCTGCTGCCAGTATTATACTGTATTCTACTTTTACAGTACAATGCTGTTAAGTAATTTCATGGTATTACTGTATAAGTACAGTATATTGCTGGAATCTCTGCTGACAGCACTTTGTTATTTATCAGAAAAATTCTTTACAGTGAATATATAATATTACTTCAGTACAGTTTATTTCTCCTTTATTCTGTAATGCCCAGTCCATGCATCATTAAGACAATTGCATGATTACAGAGGTGTGGGGAATAAAACACTGTGCATTGACAATACACCCTTTAAATTTGGGTTCATTGAATGAATGTTCATTGTGTGGGTTTTCAAGCACTTCCATATTAAAAAACTGGCACGTCGGATATATTGGAGAGCTTTCAAAAACAATCTGCTTTTCAGATCAGAGTTATAAAGGACAATGACCAAACCCCCCTAGCTACACATTTGCATGACGGCATTTGCATGACGATATTTGTATGACGACATTTGCATGACAACATTTGCATGACAACATTCTATCTACATGTGAAAGCAAATAATGTGAATACATGTTGGTTTGGCCTGAGCCTTAAACATGTTTTGAACCCTGCTGATGGGCCCAATTCCCAATTTCCCCCCCAAAGGCCTTAAACCCTGAACCCTTAGGTACTTACTGACATTAGCTGGTAAATGGTTGAGTGTGAGAGACTCTAAAGGTTTGAAATGGTGTAAATATAAATGGGACAGCATTTTGCTGCAACTTATTATGTTACCATGACAACGTCATACCATGTTATGTACAACTGTGGGATACTTTTTATTCCCTGATTTGAACGTCTTCCAGGCTCTTTCCTCACATCATGAGGAAAGAGTAAATAATCTATTTTACAAATAATCTTCTGATTTCATGTGTTTTTACCTTCCATCTTTAAACCTTCATGTTTCTGTGTTACATAAATAAATATGACAGGCTGAACACACATGTGCTGTCCTCATTGTTTACCTTTTTCTTTTACATCTCCATACGTCCACTGGTAACCCTGTGTTTAACATCGCATTGCAATGAATTGTGGGTAATTCTCTTGGGCAAAGTCTGCATCTAATGCTGACTTACGGGAAAGGTTGATAAAGGGCTCAAAATGTCTGCGAGAGACGCAAACAGTGGGACAGAACTAAACCCACACAGACTTTACAGGAACTCGCCTCAAAGTCCGTCGGTGGAGATTGAGCCGTAGACAGCATTCTTTTTTTTTTGCTACATATAATAACGATTTCATCAAGTGACTTAAACTTTAAAATTAAAATGTTTCTTATTTGTATTTTATTTTTCATTAACAGCCTGTAAAATACACTCTATATTGGGGCAGCTCTTTCGGCACATGGGAGTGTTAAAGAAAATAAGGCAATCAACATCCTGAGTTACTGTTTATTTGATTAAAGCTGCGACAGAGATTCAGGATACAGTGCTGTGGGTGGTAACCACCTTTAAATACAAAACCTGGAAGTCAAGCAAAGAGAACAAAGATTCCAGTAAACCAGCAAGGGATAAAGTGACGGATCACACTGGGATTGTATCACTGTGATAAAATGAATCTCTTGTGAGGTAAGACACGTGAAACACTTCAACTAAGTTTATTTGAATTTTCATTTTATAATGAAAACTAAATGTTGCCAGTAACCATTCAAATATTACTACTTCTGCTTCATGCTATACTCCATTACTACATTGTACTCTACCATATAAGATAAGATACGATTATCCTTTATTAGTCCTGCAGTGGGGAAATTTACAGGATCACAGCAGCAAAGTGGACAGTGCAAACAAGGTACATGGTAAAAAACAACAACAAGAGCAGCAAGTATCATAAATAAGTAATAAACAGTAAAGAATATCAATTAAGCAAAAAAGTACAAAAATCCACAATTACTAAATATAACTAAAATATAAAAATCATTTACTCGACTGTTACTGGATACTTTGTCGAAAACATAAAGTTAAAAACATATGATCAGTCTATAAAAGGCAAGTAAATGTGCAAAAGTATCAGTGTCATGATATACTTCAAGTACTTAAAGTAGAAGTACGCAGTGTGCAGAAGAATTATATATTACTGTGTTATATTTTCCCAAAGGTCAATACTGCAGTATCTAAAAGCTGAACTAAACTCAACTTCATCCGTCTGTTTGTTCTTGGCACATTCTTGTAGTAACAGTTTAACAGGACATTTCAGTGCAAACACTGAACAGTTTTTTCACAAGATTTGGGATTTACAAAGAAATTGTGTATGTGTGTACACACACACACACACACACACACACACACACACACACACACACACACACACACACACACACACACACACACACACACACACACACACACACACACACACGTATGTACTGTGTATATATACTGTATATATGTGTGTATATATATATATATATATATATATATATATATATATATATATATGTGCATATATACTGTATATATGTGTATGTATATATGTATGTATATCAGGAAATGAGATTATGCACTGGTGCCTTTAAAACAACCCCAACGGCTGCATTACAGGTGGAAATGGGAGAAATGCCTCTCGAAATAAGAAGAACTCAGTTAGCATTGAGTTATTGGGCTAATCTACAGGGGCCACAGTAAAGAGCACCCAACACAGGAAACTTTAACACCTTGCTGGGAAAAGGAGAGGAGGGAGACAAGAGACAAAAAAAGCAACAGAACTTAACATAGCTGAATTAAATGCCAGTCCAACAGTTCCATTGGCAGCGATAGCACCGTGGATACTTCATGATGCAACATTGCAATCTTGATCAAGAAAAACACATGTAGAGTTCCAGAGTGTAATGTCCAAATAGGTCAAAGGATCACCGAGGGACTATATGTGTACATTTGATCAGACTCAAGTTCATCATTAACCAGCTTACAGAACAGCCATTCAGACGGTAGAATGGTCTATTCATTATAGAAACACGACAAACATACAGAATTCAAATGACGGATCTGCCAGTCCTATGGGCACTGGCAGATATTGATGTCAAAGGTAATGAAATGGGAGATAAAGCTGCAAATGATTCAGCAGGAAATAGCTGCACTAACAGTCAACTTCAGTGAATCATAGACCAAAAGCATTATTTAACAGAGGTCGAAAGGAAAGGCGGCGGAAGCAATAGGAGGAAGAAAGACAAGGATGAACGTTTTACCGAGTCCAGAGGAAACGAGGAAAATGAGTATTGGGCAAAGTTAAATTATAACGTTGTCATGATGTGTTCACATGTAATCTCATAAAATGTAATGTTGGTGAGAAACTTGACTAAATCCAGCTATTTGACTTCCTACCACGAGCTCTAGGCAACGTATAATACATCATTAAAATTGTTTATGTTAATATTTGTTTAAATCAAACTGAAAAGGTTGCAGCCTAGCTGCGTAACCAATACCCCCTCCCAGTATGAGTGAAGCACTGGAAGACGGCTTGTTCAGCAACCTCTGACCTAGGTAACGAACGCACCCCTCAAAACACGCGAGACCTTCTTAGCCTGCTTAGGGAGGCAAAAGCCAAGATAACATAACGACACAAGCCACAGTCGTATCACTTATTTCAGGCTAAAAACGGCGGCCTTCCCGACAGCCGATTATCAAAGGATTTAGATGTGTGTGTGCAATAGGTGTGGGAGGACTGGATGTACTCCAGGATGGACCCGCTCTAAAGGGCCACCGCAGGAGGAGGAACCCCGTGTGGTTGAGAACCTCGCTCGGTTATCAAGGTCAGCTTCAGGACCCTGGCTCTAACACCCCCAATTTAGATCCCAATCTGACCCCTATTGCTTCCACAGCTGTCTAAACATTATAATCTCACTGCAACATCATATCTGATACATTAGCGGAGCATCAAAATCAATTTGAGTCAACCAAGTTAATCAATCACAACAATACTTGAACAACATCATTTTATTCTTTGCTAGAAACAGAAATGTCAATCAATTCACCTGCTTAATTTATTTACTACTGTCAGCCTGTCCCAGGGGAAGAGCTTCTTACCTTACTACGAAGGCCCCACCAGAGATGAGCAACACTGGACTTTGATTGGAATGCACAAAATACAAACCAGTTTGTAACACTTCGGGTTACCACCGTGAGCGCAATGACTCCAACACACATAGATATAGGTTATGAATTGCTTTATTCACCACACTTCAGCTTTATCCGGTTGTGCAGTCTCCTGCAGTGCCTCCAACTGCACCCGCTGTCTGCTCCGTGGTTTGCCTCTCGTCTCCGTCCGCAGCTCTCCCAGCCTGTCTTTGGCTCTCCTGCGGCTTCTCGCGCCCGCTGTCACTGTTTGTGTTTAAATAGCAGAGAGACACCCACCACGATTTACTACAGGTGAGGCTAATTAAGCCTCTTACCGGCACCATTCCCTGTACCATCCCCCCCCCCCACACACACACACACACACACTCTGTCCCCTCTGCAGCTGCGCCCAACCACGCCCAGCCACCACACAGTTTTATTAGTTTCTTACAAAAAGTAAGGTAAAAGCTTACAAAAATGAATAATAAAAAAATATGTAAAAGATAATACAGAATGTCAAATGTACCAAGCTCACAAAGAACCAAGTTTCCCAAAGAGCAAAAAACCTCCAGAAGACCTTTGTTGTCTCCTCATATATACACTTCTCTTCGACGCTTTCTGCCACCTGATCATTCTGTTAAGCCCGACGGACCCAAATTCGGGTCCGCTGTAGCATTTACCGTAGAAAAAAGTCCATTTATGCATGTGTACAATTTATGAATATGAATATTTTATATACCAAAAAAATAAAAAATCTGGGTAAAACAAACAATCTAAGACATTTTTACAAACTCCAAACACCATTCTACACAGCTATTGTACACAAATAAAAGATTTATCACAATATCACGTATTTCTAGCCATAACTCGCTCTTCTCTGAGTTAACATAACAAAGCTAACGGTTGGCATAGACAACCGAGATAACAAAAAGCACGAGCATTCGACACAGATTCCAAAACTACCATCAGATCGTCTCTCCGGTAAACCCTCACAAGGCTGTGAGCAAACAAACACTAGAAACACAATGCGCAATATCCTTCAAAATCATCCAAAGCTCCTGACCTTTTTGTTGTTCTGCTGTAAATCTCCGCTTAATTCCATCAACAATATTTCTAGGTATTTCCGGTGCGTCTCTGAAATGTCCCCGTGTAGAAACAAGGGTCTGTGTAACTAGGCGCCGTGGGGGGAAGGGATTTCATTTTCGGCGATCTTTACGCACGTTTCAGGCGACGCGCCACGGATTTAATCCTGGGTATGCAATAATCGAGGAGAGGCCTACAAATAGGCTTAGGGCTTAATAGGTTTTAACTTGATAATAAAAAATAGATCGTAACTCATCAAAGACAATGGAATGTTAAAAGAGGATAAACTACAATATGCATAAGTAACACCTTAAGATAGGACTCCCTGTCTGGCTAGAGGTCACAGGAGCCATGTTTCATATGACAGTTAGGCGTGAAAACCATAACACACCTAGAAGTTTCCATTGTTTGTCAGCCAGATGCTCAAACCACAGGATGCTGCCTTTACGCTTTTTAGGGTCTTGCCTCTCACTCCTCAGACATAAAGGTGTTAGATAGCATCAAAATTCATCTGCAGTATGCAGGAAAACTACAGTTTTTATGAAGAAAAAACCCCCACTATAAATTACTACAACAGAGTAAAATGATAACATTTAGAATCTGGTTTACACTGACTTCAGTAGTTGAAATTAACTTCCCTCTCTGTGCACCTTTGAGGTATGCAAAGTAGAGCTTAAAATCCCTACTCTGCTACTTTAATAAAAGTGAAACATATATTTTTAAAATAATAATAGGAACGCTGGCGGTGTCACAATATTTGTATGGAGAGGATTTCACAATGGTGTTCAAGTTTTAACAAATGATATTCTGTAGCATAACAAGGTGCCAGTTACCTCTTTGTTTTTTTACTTTATTTTTATATTCAGTACCAGAGAAAGTGGTCAAAGTGATATGCTGCAGCCACAGATGAGGACTGATCACCAATCATGAAGGCCAAAGCTTGTTTAAGAAGGGAGTACGGCGCCATCTTCCTCTTTCTGGCTGTCTTTGTATTAATCTGTGTGCGACGTCACATGGATGATCTGGAGGTGGGAACTTTTAACTTTTAGTGGGATCTGTTTGAAACGTTTGATATTAGTCTGTTTTTTCAAATCCAAAGGAGCCCAGTTACAGTAATGGTCTATGTTGCAATTTCATGCAGTTAAATGGTGTTATCACTCTCAATCCTGCACCTTGACTTCTTGACAGCAGCATCTCCTGCAGTTAAAAGATAAAGCTAACAGTATTCTATACTTTTTAGACAACCTACTGGCTTCCCATTCGTTCTTACTGAAGACTTAAATCTTAAGAAAGGGGTCGCAAATATATAGTTTATAAAAAGCCATGAGATGCCCCAAAACAGCTGGGCACTAAAGGGAGTACTTTCAGGTTTAATGGTTTGAATTCTCTCATCAGTGGAGTTTCTGAAATGAATAATAGTCCCTTTTGTACCATTAGTGGTTCAATCCATTGTATGTGCATTAAAAATTCAATGCATCTTTCAGCTATGAAAGTCTTCCACTGTCATGTTAAACCATCGGGTATGAAACATCCTCTGTAGTGCTTCTTGGCCAGTGACATAACATATCCCAAAATATTAATTTAATTTAAAACGACCTTGAAAAACTTGAACATTTTAATTCCATGGGTCAATGTTGACAACAGAGTAAGGGCCATGACGGAAGTTGAGAAGGGCGGAAAACATACATTTAAATCATTCTTATCAACTCCCCAAAGTCATTTTGAGTTTTGGGGAGGGATCAATCTTACCTCTTTGCACTTTTGCTGCATTTAGTTAATTATTTGTTGCATATTTGACACCATCTCTCTCTCTCTCGACAAACTGCCAGTTTCAGCCTAAAGTCAAATCCACCATCATCATGCCGAGAGTCTCCACTGACGCTGACATGAATCGCAGCTTCTGCACCTTCCAGCCACTGTCCCCTAAGGACGCTCTGGAGGAACGTCTCATTCTAGACTCCACTGCTTGGCCTGAAACTTCACTTTTGCCAGCTCCTTTTTCCCTGGAGCAGACCAGTGATCCAGCTCACAGCACCTTCACCATTCTCCCAGGGAAGAAAGGGGGACAGTGGCATGTAGGGGAACAGCTGGAGGTTATGATACAAACCTCTGATTTCCAGGGTCGTCCCAAGAAGTCTGGAGGGGACTTCCTACTCGTCCGGCTGCACAACCGGAAGCTTGAAGCAGGTGTGGCTGGGAAAGTGGTGGACCATCTGAATGGGAGCTACTCTACTGTATTCTCTTTACTCTGGGAAGGAGACGCACAAGTTGAGGTACCGAGTTGTTTTAAATTTAGTTTTTACTGATTGTCCGTTCAGAGGGTTTAAGTGAATAGACAATTCTCCAGAAATTACAGTCTGAGATTAATCTGGTTCACCACTTGAAGACGTGAACCTTTATAAGTGTGGAGCTTCAAGTAGTATTACTGATATGACTGAACATGATTGGACTTGGTGAAAACTCTGGTTCTCTATCCAATCAGGTGACTCTGGTTCACCCTGGTGAGGCCATCTCAGTGCTGAACAGGCTGAACAGAGAACAGCCCGACAGGATTTACTTCAAGAGCCTCTTTCGCTCAGGCTCACTCTCTGAAACCACCCTCTGCAATGTCTGCCTAAGGCCAACCCAGCAGCCACTGTGCAACTACACTGACCTCCGTACAGGCGAGCCATGGTTCTGCTACAAACCAAAGAACCTGAGCTGTGATACCAGGATCAACCACTACATGGGAGGATATAAACAAAACCTACTCAATGCCAATGAGGAGAAGCTCTTTCAAAGGTGAGGGAGCAGAGAGACTGGTATTTTGTGTGACTTCTAAATACGTACATCCAGTGTTACCTATCTCCTTGGTGGAATGTTTCAGAAGTTTGTAACCACAGGCAGTTAAGATTGAATTTAAAGATGTTTAAAGGTGATGCAAATCAAACAAACCAGTCTGAATCATATTTTCATTTGCAACATTAGATAGTATTTACCATGATTAATTTGTGTTTTATTGTAAATACATTGTGATATCATATTATTTTGGATGTAGTTTTTTCCTAAATTTTAAGACGTACACTTATTATTTTTTTGTCACTTGGGGCCAGCACAACAAGCTATTAACATATGATCACCTTGTAAAGTGGATATGACTAAAATGTGAGCAAACACTGGCCTATTTAATACCAGTTGACATGGAGATTCATTAGCATTCATTTGGAATTGTGTCTAATATCTCTTCTCCTTTTAGCTGTATTTTGGTCTTCACCAACGTCAGAGGGAAATATATGCCTTAATCTGTGGATCTATGTTCAACTTGTTAGTCGCTAACATTGTCCATCTGCTGTTTAGTGGTTGGTAGTGCACAACTGACCTTTCACTTAGCTCCGCCCCCCACTGATAGTCAGTCAAAATGTCAGAGCTACCATGGAGCCCACACTGTCACTAACTGCACTCACTGAATACATAATATCAAATGTTTGCAATATATCAGGATGCAAAGTGCATCAGCAGTGAAAACAGGTTAAAAAGATACATATATAAGCTAAAGCCTACAGATCACAGTGTAGATGTAGAAATTAAGGACATTAAGGTACACCACTGCTCCTGTATAGCCAGGTATGTTGTTATTCAAATTTGTAATCATTAAAAAGCAAAAGCAGAATGTGTATACATTCAGTTAACCTTTAGTAGCTAGCATAGCATATGTGTTAACCCTAGTTAATGATGTGCTAAAGCACTCTGCTGATGTTAGCTCGACAGGTATAATGTACAAATGCATATCTCCTTTCAACTTTTTTAGGTAACGAGTTTCACTATTACACAACGTTTAACCATGACTAGCTCCATATCCACAAAACCAGCCTGAAAATGAAGTCAATCTGAAGGGATGGCATTAGAGTTCATAGAGCAGAGCCATATAGTTGTCGGACCCTGGTCAGATTTGGCCAAAGCTGCACATTGATTGACCAGTCTGCGTTGGATTGGCAGGACTAACCAATGGGTCAATTGGTTAATCAGCTTTCTGGCATGAAGCAGCTGCCTGCTGCATTTAATAAAATACAGTATGTTGATGAGAACGGTGAGACTCAATTTAAAACAGTTTAGTTTGCCGGCCGCAAAACCAAAACTATGAAATGAAAGATGCTAAAACGTTGTGTAGATAGTAATCATTATCTCTGGGTTCATCACTGCGAGTGGCACCTTGCACATTGCACAGTCATTGGACCCATTGCTTATATGAACATTTGAATTAGTGCCATTAAATTTACAAAGTAAGTTTTGTGCGATTTTGAATGAACTTTCTAGCAGTTGTTTCCCATTTTTGTGCTTGATTTTTCAAAGTTCATTAAATTATTTAAAATGTTTGTCCTCCTCTTGTATCTATGTCCTTAATGTTGTAGTGTTTTTAAGAGATATATTATGTGTGCTTTTCTTCAGTGGTGTTAACTTGAAAGTCTACATTCAGGCTTCAGGACCTGCTAGTGTCACCGTGTTGCCACAGAAAGAAGGTAAAGCATGCTATTTAATTTGATATTTATTACTGTTTCTGCCACCACTCTCTATACCAATAATTCAAAACAGAATGTGCTACAGACAACGGTACGCATGCAAGAACCATTTGTACAAACAGCTTTGTTCTTTAGTGGCTTGTACGAGTGATTTTCTTCTAATTTTTTTTTTTCAACAGTGGTCCAGACCTGTCCTAACAGTCAATATTGAGTCTGAAATACCTGTATAAATTACACTTAATAATTATGTTAACATTTTACTCAAATTATCGACTAATATAGTTCTAAATGTATTAATACAGCCTAACTGTATCATCATTCATTTGCACAGGCTTTTGATGTTATTGTATAACTCTCCATTATAAATATGACCATCTTATACTGCAAAACAACTTAAATTATTGGCACAGCAAAAACATCACTCATTATTGTTCACCATCCCTTGACTATAGAGACTTTTCTTTATCGATCTCTGAATGCAGGACTTCAATATAGGACATATGAGGCAGGACACATAGCCTTATATGGTATTATTGGGGTTACTTATGCTAATTTGTAATTGTCATGAATGCACACTCATTTATGCATAGGTGGCATTCATCATGTTTATACTGGTCATTAACACGGTTATCTGAAGGAGCGTTTGCTGAATCTGTTGTGGCACAGTCGTACGAGTTTACTGCACAAAGAAAAGTAAAAGAAAGTTCAGAAAAAGGGTACTACATACTTCTGGGTAGCGTTCTACTGAAGAGACATTAACCTTAGCAGTGTTTCTCTCAGAAGTAAGGATAGTACTTAATAGGTTCATTCAATCACTTTATAGCTTGGTTTTGTTTTTTCATTGGATAATCCCACCCTTATTCTTTAACTTCCTCTCAGGTCAGCTAAAGGTGAAGAGCAGTACTGCGACATCCGGACCTTCTGGTTATTACTACCAGGGTGTGTGGCGAGCACTAGGTGGCACCACAGTTTGCAAATTCAACACCGCCTCTGCCATCAGTCAGTGTCTGAAAGGCAAGGCGGTCCACATGTATGGAGACTCCACCGTCAGGCAGTGGTTTGAATTCCTGAACGCAGCACTACCAGGTAGCTGATCCACAGGGATTTCTGGCAACGGATGATTTTGTTCCCATTGCAGCTTAACGTGTTCCCCCTGTCATACCTTCAGGTCTTAAGGAGTTTGACCTGCACAGCCCGAAGCAAACTGGACCTTACATCTCCTTGGACTATGCAAACAACATCTTGGTGACGTTCCGCTGCCACAGTCCTCCTATCCGTTTTGCCTCCATCCCAACTAGAGAGCTTCGTTACATTGCCAATGAACTAGACGGCTTAAAAGGAGGCAGCAACACTGTCGTAGTTCTTGGCATCTGGTCTCACTTCAGCACTTTCCCCATGGAGGTATACATCAGGAGGCTACAGAGCATCCGCAGGGCGGTGGTGCGGCTGCTGGACACAGCTCCAGGCACGCTGGTCATCATCCGAACTGCAAACCCCAAAGCTTTGACGTTATATGAGACGATTAGCAATAGTGACTGGTACTCGCTGCAGCGTGATAAGGTGCTCAGAGCCATGTTCAAAGGACTGAATGTTCATCTAAACGATGCCTGGGAAATGACCCTGGCCCACCACCTGCCGCATAACCTCCACCCACCACCTCCCATTATTAAGAATATGGTAAACCATCTATTGTCCTACATATGTCCTCAAAATGGCGGTTAGATATTTGTGTCTTGGGGAGAGGAATGTGGATTTAAGCACACATTGAGTTTACATGTTAGCTCTGTGTTTCCACCAAGTGCTGCTTTTTTCCTTCAGCAATCCATGCTCAGACCAGACTAACAATTGTTGAGATCTATCAGGAGCGTGTTTAGTTATCAGCAAATATGAAAAACTAAATTATTGACATCAATAGAATTATTAATGTCAATAAGATTATTAACAATTATTAATAATAACGGGGCACCACCCTGAGAACAGGGACCATAACCAAACTATAAATTAAGTCTCATAATTTGTGTTCACTCACAATGGCAATAGTCAAAGTACTCTTGATAAGCTAAATACCTCAATGTACATGTAATGTAAATGTAAAATGGCACATTTCCTGTGGGTGGTCCCACCTCGGGGGCCCCCGGGCTGGAAATAGTCTCCGCCAAGCCCACGCCCACGACGGTCATTTCCTCCTATAGAACCACAGGTGCTCCTCCTGGCTGTTTCCTGAGACACTCTGGTGTCCCACATCCCTCCACTGGATAGACAAACAGACACACGCTCTCACAACAGACTGGCAGCACATCAATCTTCTGTCTGAGGAGCTGCTCCCAAACAAAGATGCAAACACACAGCCCAGCCTCCTCCCTTTCCTTTTCCTCCTTGTTTACAGTTGTACCCATTTGACTGTTCATCCTCCCCATCCACCCCTCCCTTTGTTGTATTTAAGATGCTATAAATAGCAGCAAATTATCTCGTAAGACTGAAACTCAAAGTTCACGTTTTTCTGTGGCTGTGTTTGTGAATACTAAACATTTTGTCGGAAAACTCAAAGTTTAAAGTCTCAAAGATATTGATGAATCTGTTGCTCTTAAAGTGTGAGGTTTGTTCTGAGACAGGATCGACTATCAGGATCCTATTGACCCAGAGCAGCCTGTTTGAGGTAAACTGTTGTATAGCCTGAGCTAATGTGAGCTATTTTATTGAATCCCCTTTTAGCAAAATAATCAGAATGAATTTGAATTCCCTCTGGTCAACAGTGTTAATGTCTAGGGCTTTTATTGTTAAAGGGAAGAACAGAAGGAGTGAATCTGGTCTGCACTGCCTTTGTCAAGGTTGAAAGAGTAATAAAGTTTATCGTCATGGTCCGGACTATGGAGCCTCTTTGTTCGTTGTCCGTTCCACACAAAATTGTGCTTTTATTTGCAATGTGATAGCTCAGAAAAATGGACCTTGCTTTAATATTCACATTCTGTGAAGCACACTATAAATACACTGTGAAAGGATTAAAGCTCTAAGACAAAAACTTCCACATTGGCTTCACTTTTTAGACTCTGGTTGAGATGCAAATTAATCAAACGGAAAAAACGCACCAGGTGTGTAAGGGGCTGATCCCACCAAGATGTGTCGCTGCATGCGTGGCCGCTTCAAAAATGTCATGGCAAAGCAGGTCAGGCAAATCAGCTTGGTGCCCGCCTCTTGCTTGATTTGACTGGCTGCCTGGGTGACTTTGACGAGTGATGCAACGCCATGGTGAGAATGCAGGTATCGTTTTTTGAGCCTTGTGCTTCATGTGAAAGTAAATGCTCTGGTTTATTAAGCAAAACTAATGCCCTACCACACCGTGGAGACGTGACACTGATGGGACACGGTGAAGGGAAAACGTTCCTCTCACAGAAGGAGGCAGAGCTTTGACATCAATACACCTGTTCAAAATGAAGCGTCACTGACATTTGCCAGAGAAAAGGGTGAGTTGGAAATGACCTCGGGAGATTTCTTCTCCCAAAAACAGAGCCGTATTTGTCAGGTGGGTGTCTGCTGTGGATCTGGCCGACAGTTTGCGGTGTCAGTCAGAGATGTAGCCACAAAGAAGCGCCTCCAGATAAGTCAGTGCTCTGTGTGTCCTATCACTGGCAGATAGAGGTATCTGCCTGTCGGCTCGACCCCTGCTGTCACTGATTCCTACAAGGCTCCTCGGCCCCGATAGCTTCCTCTCTTTGCGTCTGGAGAATGTTCCTCCAGGTCACTCGAACACGCACACGCACACACACACACACACACACACACACACACACACACACACACACACCATCCTTCCACTCCTTTCTTGGGCTGTCCCACGTCACCTCCTTCCTCCCTTTTAACCTTTGACCCCTCGTCCTCCCCATCCATCGCATGAGCCGAAGGAAGGAGGGGTCAACGACAAAGCTTTTCACAGTCGAAGCAGAGGAAAGAGCAGAACCTCCTTACACGGAACCTTTTCCAAAATCCCCTTCAGAAACACACACACTCACACACATATTGTACTCCAGATGCAGTTCCACTTGGTACCAGGCTTCTGATAACAAAGTGTGTTCTGCGTCCTATCATTACTCTCATGTCAGGCCTCTCCTCCCACACCACACGTGCTGTGCAGAGTAGAAAACATCGACAGACCCTTCTTCTGATGAAGAATTTGAAATTCTCACTTCAGCCATCAGCCTTTTAGCACATCCGGGAGTCCTGAGCGGCAGAGACAGAAACATGGGCAAAAGGCAGTGTTCTTATGTTCACACAACAAAATGGAGAAACTGTGTTTATACATAGCCTTGACAGGTTGAAACTTTCTAGAGCGCATAGCAGCTTAGAATCGGCCCCAGTTTGCCCTGATGGGGTCCAGAGGTGATGGAGGTGGAATTTGAGTGAGGGAATTTATAAATAACTGGCTGAAAGCATCCAAAAAGCTGTTGAGCCTCCTCAATATATCTGAATAGCTCAACTTTAATGATTGCAATAAATTAAAAAAAACTGAAATCAGATCACATAATTTGAAATTTGTGGTAACACTTTCTATTAAGACACACATTATAAGGGCGGTCATAGTGATAGTTTATAATGCATTTATGCTTCATCGCTACACTCATAAACACATAATGCTCTCTGATGCACTATATCATAGTCATAAAACATCATAGATGTGGCTTTGATTAATTTTGAATCAACTGTTAATTAATTACTAGTTCCATGCTCTTGACTAGTTGTTAACTAGAGGTTAACTGATGGGCTTATAATACATGATGACTAACTTTACTCACTTCAACAATCAACTGTACTACGGACTCATAGTATAATGAGTATCATTGTAAAGCATGCTGTATCATTGTGTTTCATTGTTGGTGGTTCATGCATTTAAAGGAATCTATGCTTCATCATAAGTAATTACTACACAAGACATCAAAATGCAGAGAATCACAAGTAAAATGTGTCTGCTTTAAGAACGGAATCTTTAGTTCTACACCTCTGTATATTCAAAGTAGGAAAAAGACAAAGCGCAGTATTCATTCTCACTGTGGGATGAAAGTTGTGAGTTCTAGCTGCCTTTGTGTGTTTTCACGGTTTGCGGGGACTCAAATTTGTTTACATTTTATTTTAATTCCAGGAGACACTATGGAAATCAGTTGCCCCTCACTGAAAATTCAACTCTTTCCAAACTTCCACATTCTATTTTCCCGATTCAAGATTACCTTTAATTTCAGTTTACTGAGAAACACATCCGGGTGTTGAGGAAGAGCAATCAAGTGCAGGTTCACAGAGCTCCAGCCCGTGTTTTGGTCTGTTTATTGGATTAAATCAAAAGTTGGAAAAAAGAAGAAAATGACTTTGCCGGGAGCAGAGTGGGTTGCTCAGCAAACTTTCAAAGTTTGCTCATATAAAGAAACTTTCTGAAGCAGCGCAGGTAAATGTGAAGTTTCTGTTGCTGCGGATAGACAGTCTGTGTACCCTTGTGCCCCAAGAGCTGTGTTCAACTTCTTCGCAGATTGGCCAATCACAGCGTACCGCAGCCAGCCGCTATCCGGCTCTGCTCCATAGACTCTCGTGCAATGGTTTCACATGTTCTTCACGTTCAGGCTGCTTTTGTGGATTTGGAGCTCGTCATGGTTAAATGTTGTGTAATAGTGATACTTGTTATCCTGAGAGGTTGTGAGGAGATATAGACGTGGAGCAAACATTGGCAGAGTACGTGAGTACACCATTAACTAGTTAGCTCTTCCATGCTACGCCAGCTACTAAAGGTATACTGAATGTATACACATTCTGCTTTTAAATGATTGTAACAGTGACTTAAATAAACGGTGAGGGAAGTCAGCCATCAGAGAAGCAACGGAAGGAAGCAGCTGTCGAGCCAGAATATTTTCACAGTTAATGCAGGGAATAAAGGGTTTATTTTGACCAAACCAGAGCTGGCGATTGACTGACCAAGACGGGTTTGGTGAGTTTTTTGTTGTTTTTTTAGGTCGACTTTCAATAAAGTGTGTTTTACACAATAAAATTATTGTTTTTGTCAATGGAGTCTTGTGTATTTGGCAAGAGCAATTTAGCTGCTGTTCTTGCTTCAACAGAAAGAATTTTAGTAATTTACAAACAAGTATATCACCTTTCAATCATTTTGTCAGTCACATAACATTCTGCGCCTGTCAGTGGCAAGAACCCTCTTGTGCTCTGTATCGGAGAAATGCTCACTGGGATCCATCAACTCTTTACAATGAGATGAGAAAACTTTCACTCGTGCACAGACCGTTAACCACAGTAAATCTGCACAGAGCTGATAACAAGAAATGCACTAAATAATGGGGAGGATTTGAATCTTATCTCTGTGTGATTGGTACTACATCTCAAGAGAATTTCAGAAAGCTGTGATGGTCTGGGAGAGAAGCAGCGAGGAGCACCGAGGTGGGAGGTTTGAGCCGGGAGGGGAACCACATGGGGAGAGAGGAGATGTGTAAGAGGGATGCCATGTCAGATGTGGAGGAGTGTGCGTGAGGGAGGTGCAGAAGATCGAGAAGGTGCTGAAGAGGTTACTGGTGGGGAGTTGGGGGGTACAAGGAAGAATGCCCTCTCACATTCCTGACATGCCCGCCTTATTGTAGAGGGCTAATGAGGCAAGGGAGGGGTGCGATGGCTGTCCAGAGAGAGAGAGAGAGAGAGAGAGAGAGAGAGAGAGAGAGAGGGGACAAAACCACCGAGCTGAGCTCACGGCTGAGGAATTTCAAACCCCGGACATGAGAGGGCCCGGCTCGGTGCCAGTGGTTTTCTATCAGCACACACACACACACACACACACACACACACACACACACACACACACACACACACACACACACACACACACACACACACACATATGTATATCGGTGTGGGCTGGTGTGAAAAGTCAGACATTTTTTACACCCATCACTGTTCAATTTGTGTACAATAAACCTAAGAGGAAATGCCAGGAATTTAGACCAAGCCAACCTCCGGTTCTGCCGAGTTAAGCCAAATGTTTTAAAACTTGCATTCTCTCTAGTGTCCATCAGGCGGCGACTCCTCTGGTTGTATAGAAGTCTATGAGAAAATGACTCTACTTCTTTCTTGATTTATTCCCTCAGTAAACATTGTAAACATGAGTTTACAGTCTTCTTCAATACAGCATAATGTTCATTTAGTAAATGATGGTCCATTTAGAGTCAAATAGACCATAAAGTAGGGTATGCTTTAGGGTGGGCTTACTGTGATCAACAGGTTGCTGCTGCTACAAAAGCCACATACGGCGTCTCTACGTGGTAACGTACATTCATTGTTTGCAAAAAAGCCAAGATGGCTGCGGTCGTATTCCAAGATGGCGACAGCCAAATTGCCGAACCCAAGGCTTCAAAACAGCATTCCACAAACCAATGGGTGATGTCACAATGACTACGTCCACTTCATATATACAGTCTATGCCACAGACTAAATTAATAAATAACACTTGGCTGAGGTAGAAGTCAAAATATCATAAAGGGGCAATGAGATTAACAGTTTAAAACAAAAAAAAATACACCTAGATCTTATGGTTCCTGCTGTTGCCTCTGCAACAAACTTCGAATTCATTTATAAACAAATTAACCAAACAAATGCCATGTTGGACCACTGCACTTACATCTAAGAACACGTCCACTCTTGATGGCTATCCCTAATGTTCTACATTCCTTTGGAGTGTTTTAAGCAGAAACTAAATGATAACTCTACAGATTAACAGGGATCTCACAGCAACAGTTCAAGTTTGAATGAATTAAAACTGACACATTTTCGAACACAACTCATGTTGCCTAACATGAGTAGAAGTGATTTCTTTTTACTGTTCATTCATGGTGCCTCGATACGGATATCGGACCGATACGTACTCCAATAGCTGACAATGGATAATCCTTTTTAAGTTTTGACCAATTTATTGCTGCATTAAAAAAGGTTTACACTTTTTAAAATTATATTATGTATGTTTAATTTTAATTTTGTACCATGTTTCTGTTGCACAACTTATTATTTTAATATTAAATAACATTTCAGTAATCTATATTTGTTACATTTTGTTAGTTACATTTTGTGGCCCCTTGGGGCCATTTCAAACAAGCTGTGAACACAACATTGACATATCATCACAATTCAAGTTGATAAGATGAACTTGTTAGCAAACAGTTGCTTATTTACACATCCAGCAGTTTCAGAGCAACAATGGAATTGCAGTAAGAGGCGGATATCGCGGCTGTGCACTTATGTATGGTATGTTACTTCTAAGACATCCCCTGCAAAATTTGAAAGGAAACAAAACTACATATTGTTTTTTTCTTTCACCATCGAGGAGAGGCTAGGCTTCATGATTTTGCATGGCGTAAAAGTTTTAAGAAATGGCAGTTAGAGAAATTGATTGGTGTTAAATAATCCAGAATCCATAGCAAAGTCGTTAATATTTTCCTCCAGGATTGGTGTTGGCCTTTAGATACTAAACACTGGTACATCCCGCCATGGCAAATGCCAACAAGCATCCCCGGACACAAAGTGGTTGTGATCAGCAGTCTGTGAGTGGCACAAAGTCAACATCAAAGTGGATGAAGAACATCCTTCCTACGATCCAATGACAAAGGACACAAATTCAGTCACATTCAGGAAGCTCCCTGACACATCCTTCCCTCTCCATCTGTCATTCTCTCACTGATCTTGGATCCAGCTGGCCTGATGAGGTGCATCGTCCAGGCCACACGGATGTAATGGGGGGGTAATCTATGAGTCCGACCGCTCTGTAAGCGCTATAGCCAACATGACATTCCTCTGACCGGCTGCAAGGATTGGGATGGCTGCTGGCAGTCATGCGTACAAGCACACTCAGTGTGTTCATCAGTGCTGATCTGACTGTGAGAGTGCAAACACAGCTGACATAACTCCCTCACCTCGCCCCCGGCCAGGACCAGCTGGACCAGGACCAGCTGAACGACACAATGCTAAAAAAATCAGGCATCTCCTTCTCATGTGTCCATAAAATGATTGTGCCATGAAGAGAAAAAAAGTTATGTGGTATGTGAGGAAACAAATACATTTAACTCTATGCATTTTAAGCATTTTGCTTCATTTAATTCCCTCCTCATCATCACGCAAGCACACATGGGGACAGTTCTAGACAGGGGGTTTGAATACAAACAAAACTACTTTTGTAGTATAATAAGTATGCTCATTATGTAAATGAAGTTACATATACAAGTTCAGCTTAAAGAAGTTGACTTTTGGTTTCATCAACACCAGACAGCCTGACAGAGTGTGAGCTATTCGTTCAGGTTATTATTATTATTTTTATAGATAAAGTTAAATAATCATTTTATTATTCACACATATTTAATTCTTCTGGAAATGTTGGCCCTGATAAATCATATTCTGTGAATCAAGAGAGCAGATTCAGAAAGTAATGTTTAAAAAATGTTTCATCGATTGTATTTGTTCACAAATAATGATAAAAAATGTATGACTAAATGTTCACTAATTATTTTACAAAAAGGACGTGAACATTGTAACGATAATTTACAGCACCCCGTTCTCATCCCCCGTGCCGTGCTCTCCACATTGGTTCCATGTTTTTATGAGGCGCGGCACTTCAAGCACTAACTATAATTTTTGTATAACCCATGGTTGGTAATCCACGCGTCAACGTGAGCCAGGACAGGCACATAGTATAAAGAGCGAAAGAGGTGTATGAGTGGTCTAAAAAAAACTGGACTTTCACACAGAGTGTCCGAAGTGAAACTAGAAGTCATTGTCGACTTATTTGTCACGTAACTTCTGTACTTAAGGCGCTAAATAAAAAAATTCTGATCATATCTAGTGTCTCGACACAGCTCTCAACATTGCGACGGCTGAGCCAGTGACAAGCAGCTAACCGTTCTAACAGTGCTAACAGTGCTAACAGTGCAAACAGTGCAAACAGTGCGTTGTGTATGTTAACCTGAGGCGGACCGGGTTGGCGCTATGCTTCCACGACTACGCTGTCCTCCTCCCTACTCCGACTTTCCCACTTTTTAAGACCTGAAGTCGGCGTGTTATTCATACTCCATTTGAAGAGACCAGGATGCCTCCAGCTAAATTCAAGCTTAAATGTCACACAGTGACCACAATGAACCTTTACAAGCCAGTCAGTTCAAGAGTTTTAGCCGTGTCCAAATTCTCAGTAGGAAGTGATTCATGTTTCATGCGAATGGTCAGCTGTGCAGGTGAGAAAGGAGTTATGGGGTGTGAACTCCTCTCTAAAATACGTAGACACAAAACTCGAAATGTCCTTAAAAGTAGCCATCTATTCATGAGATCACGTTGCATGGCTGCACAATGACATGTAAGTTGTAGCACCTTCACGCTACACATAGAATATGTACAGTATGTGCAATGTCAGTGTAATATGATTATTATAAACTAGAGTTCTAGATTTTGGTGATTTTGGGAATGAGGTAGCGGTATCAAATGTTATGATCCAATGTGTCTGTCAGCAAGAAATCTCATACTCACACATGAAAGACAAACATACATATAATCAGACAAACTCCCGTGAACAAACACAAGGACTCACACAGTCTATGCACACACTCAAACTCACTAGCACAAACAATCCTAATCCACATGTACACACACAGTTCACAGCAAGAACACTTAGTGTACATTTTTGGAGATCTCCTGATGTCTCTAAAGCTCGTTATTAATGAGTCCTAACTGTTCCAGTGGTAGGAAACACCCAGGAAAACCTCCACACCCCTGATGTTATCTCTCTTTATTTGTTTCCCAGACTTCCCATCAGCAGCCAGTGGAGCTTGCATCATGTCCCCAAGCGCACAATGGCACTTAGATGATTACAAAGTCTCCTTTTTTGTTCATAGTTTGGTTTTTTTGGTGCATTTTGCATTCAGAGAAGGATCGAGATTAAGTCCACCCGTCAGTCAAGGGAGATCTGGGGCTAATTGAATGGAGGCAGAGTAGAAGAGCCCTGAAAAACCATTCCTGGGACGTTTGTGAATATCTGTCGTCATGGCTACAAGTGACTGAGTCAACTCAGAGGTTCCCGCAGGGCAGAAATCTGTCCAAATGTCCAGACTTTAATCCAAAAGTTAAACACGACGCCAGCTGGACCAATGTGCCCGTTTCTGGAGTAAATTATTGTGGGCTAATGGAGAAGGAATGAATTTTTAACTCCCAGCAATAAAAAAGAAACAACAAGGATTGGTTCTATTAACGTATCCGTTACTCATGCAGGTGTAACACTTTTAAAATAAGGGATTTTAAAAGGAATACTTCATTCCCAAAATGATCACTTGTATTTCAATTACTTTCTCTGTGCTATTTTGAATTCTTGAAGAAAACTTTGTTTTTCACGTATGCCTCCACGGTGAACGAAGAATCAAAAAGTCTTAATGAATTGAAATAAATGGGGGCAGCGTTTAACAGCGCAGGTGTTCTACACAAATTATCCTTTAAGTATTCCTTAAAGACATTTGACTCGTCTTGTGTCTGATCTTTAAGATATTGCAAAAGGAGAAAAATATAAAAACAAACCTTTTCGTCTATGCTAACTGATATGAAAATATCACAGAGAAAGAAAGAAGAGACAATGAATGAAATAAGTATTATGTTAAACCTTTCCTTGTTTAATTTAAAGTTCTTTAGAAATAAAAATATATTAAAATTATCATTGAGAAGGCCTGTTTTAATTTCCCCAGATCAACCATGGGACCTTTGTTGCTCTCTCTCCCAGTCTTTCAATTTTCCACTACACTCTTCATCTGTCCAATAAAAGTAATAAAAGTAATCTTTAAAAGAAAAGATGTCTCTCAGAAAAAGCCTCAAATCGACATCCTCATATGTTAATCCACACTAAAACACTTGTACAGCTGGACCACAGCTACATCTCTTCTTCCTCGTCCTATACTTTAGATTATTTAATGTCATTCAAAACAACATTAGGGAGATAAGTTCCACAGCAGTCAAGCCCAAGTTATACTTGACGAGCCCGTAAATATCATCATTAGAGGGTGTCCTCCTACCGGCAGTGTGTTGTGACCGCTCGGACCAAACCCCCAGGAAGAGTGCCGGGGTTGAAGTTAATTTGACATAATAGCCAAACGGTGGAAATATAACGGTCACGTGATGCTACTGGGCCCAAAAAGACTTTTTCCCTATAGACTTACATTGGGAAAGAGCCGTCTGTGAATCAACTTCCCAGTACAATGTATGAGTATAACTGAGGCTTTATTTTGTGTGTTGTATTGTGACGGAAGTCCAAGCTCCAGGTTTTAGGTCTGAAGTTCACCCAGCAGCCACATGTTGAACTGTAGCCTGTGATTTACGCGAAGACACGCTGACTGTATGAAACAGGCCTTTCCCGTGATCAAACAAAATCAGTGCCGATTGTGACTTCACCCCCGCGTCCTTGAGTCATGGACCGTTTTAGAAAACGAATCAAAACCGAGGGGGGCTGAACGCATTGTTTCGCGGCTTCCTTTGTTATTCAAAAATGTCCCGGCAGCAGCGAGTCCAGAGCTCTGGGATTGGACCGGACTGGGTCTGCCCCTGGTTCCTCTTGATAAGGGGAGGCAGGGGCAGGGCTCCGGGGCTGGTGCACTGGCTGCTAACAGCAGAACACTTTGGCTGAGCACGGCACAGCATCAAGCCACAGTGGGAGACAAGACAGACAGAGAGAGAGCGGTAGAGAGACACTGAGCTACAACGCCACAGCCAAGGAGACTGCAGAAACACTCTCTCCCCCCAAATCCCCAAGTCTGCACAGCGAGGAAAGAAAGAAGCAGTGGAGACAAACAAAAGCATTCTTGGCTTTCAGTTTAAGAGAAGAAGAAGAAGAAGAAGAAGAAGAAGAAGAAGAAGAAGAAGAAGAAGAGAAAAAAGAAGTGAACAATAGATTGGGCGAGATCATTTACTTGAGAGAGAAAGTGAAGGAGAAAGGCGTGACAGGACGGCGTCAGTCAGCGGTTGGGCTCAAGCTAATCATCATCCTCCTCCAGTTACGAAGTAAGGGATTGTCGCGCTGCATGAAGGATAAGAAGTGGGCAGAAACAGGATGAGAGCGACTATGAGGATCACGTGGCAGCTGCTTTCACTCAGTGAGTAGAAGTTGACTTAAATCTACACCTGGGAGTGATGGGTCTGTGGATGTCATGATGCTGGAACGTGGCCTTTTCTCTATGATAGTTGTAAAGTGTATTATAGAATGTCCATGGTTGTTTTTGGGGGAGTGAAAGCAGTTGAAGTGTCTCTGTGCAGCAGCATCATTTAAACGCTCCAGGGCAAAATCAACAGGTGTGCACTGACTGTTAGAATGATTGAGAAAAAGTAGTGATGTATTAATGTAGAATTACTCCGTTACGTTTAAAATTATGCATTTTAAATTGTCAATTTATTTTTTCAAATAATAATTTAGAAGTATTCTAACAATAAAAGAAATCATTAAAAAAAACATATTACTTACTTTATTTAACTTTATGTATTTAACAATACAATTTTTTTTAATGAGCCCCTCGCACCCCCAGAAAACAAAAAGTATCAAAATAAAATTAATTATTCTAAAGACAAATGGCCCTGTGACTGATTTTATTAAATTATATATATATATATATATATATATATATATATATATATATATATATATGTTTTATGCTGAAGAACAACATTCTATACATATTTCTATACAATGAGGTTAAAAAGTACAGTCTTTCCCTCTAATGGAGTAGAAGTATGAAGGTGCAGGAATTGAAATACTCAAGTAAAGTATAAGTATCTCATAACTGTGCTTGAGTACATGTACTTTCTGTCATTATGCATGTGATTGGCCCCTTGCTGTGTTATTCCATCGTATTGTTGGACTTGCTGGTGAAAGTGTGAGCGTCATGTCATAGCTGCTGGAGCTGGAACTAGTTTGAACTACTTTCGATGCCATTGAGTTTTAATCCGGTGGTTGTTGTTGGGTTGTGGAATGTCTGCTAGTTTGACCTGAGAGGGAGTTTTTTTTTCACAATTTAGAAATACAAAAACGAAAACTGAATTTTGTGTGAAATATCTTTCTTTCCTTTTAATCATCTGGTGGTGACTCCCAGCTTGGGAACCACTGGTTAAAGTCATATTCAAACTAATGGAAGACTTTGTGACTTATTTTTTTATTGAAAGCAGGATTATATCACCTTTAAAGTGTATAACTACCCAAATAATTCAGCTGTTTTTATTAACTTCACAGCTCCACATATTTCATTACCTAAGATCCTTTACTGTACAATGTAGGCCTATACTTTACTACCCCATACACTGTATGTATTTATTTTTTTTGTATGTAGCTTACGTCATACCTTAGATAACATTGTGTACAGCCGTTGCATCTAAATTTGTATTATGAAGTATATACCACATAAAAGATACACGTTAATACTTCATATAAAATCTCGTGAGGGGGGAGAACGGGAGGGGTGTTGAATGCAGAAAAGCTTCGATGACTCAGTTTGTGGACACGTTCAGCCTCTAAGAAGCAAAGAGAACACAGAAACGTCGGTGGACTCTGACCGAGGAACACTGCCAAACTTGAAACGTGCTGCAAACCAGGGTCGCTGCCAGTACCTTTTTGTCTTCGTCTTGCTTCTTTGTGCACAAATTGAGGAGAGTGAAATCCTCTGCAGTGAACAGCAAACCCCCTACTTTCTTTTTTTTTTCAACGCTCCTCTGCGCTACTGTTGACCAGTTTGGGAAGCAGACTGTTGCTGTGTGGACTGTATGGAATCTGTAGGAAAGTAGTAATCGCACAGCAGGAGTCAGAGCTTAAACATCTGCCCCTCCACCCACCCACCATCCCACCGTTAGGGCTCCCATCAAAGCCCCCCCATCAAAGCCCCCCCCCCCCCCAACATACACACACACACACACACACACACACTCACACACACACTCAGAGAAAGTCCTCCAATAGCTGTGGACACAAGGACCCTGAATAATGAAGTGCACCCCTGACCTCCCTCCCTGGCTGAGAGGCGAGGAAAGTGTTTTTCTTTAATTACGCACCTGCCGCTCTCGCCACTACAGTAGGTGGATTCAGATGGGAGGCCTTCACTTTATTTATTTATTTTTGATTGTGTGAAGAAAACATGTGACACAGCCCCAAAAACTCAACTCTGAAGGCTTGTCAGCACTTTTTCCTTAAAATAAAAAAGCCTGACACGTTTTTTTGTGCGTGTGAACGTGCATCTGCGTTTGTGTGTTTAACGGCCTGTTATCACAAGAAGGGCTCAGAAACCTAGACATGCACAGTGTTGTTTGCAATTTTTTAGCTGAAGAGTAACTTTGTAACTGACCCTTTGTCAGAGCTACCATGGAGCCCACACTGTCACTAACTGCATTCCCTGAAGAAGTGTTACTTAGTTTTTGTAAAAATGAAAAGGTTGATTTTAGAGAGAAACAGACAGAAGGGTCTACAATATGTGTTTGAAGGATATATCTAGGATTAAAACTGTTTAAAAAGATAAAGACAGAAGCTAAAGCTACAGATCACAATGTGAAAGTTAACACCCACATCACCTGGAGATCCAGAAGACAGTGAAATGAAGGAACATCACTGCTCCTGTAGAGGTCTTAATTCACAAACAGATGAAGAGTTGAGGAGGCAGCAAGTAGAATACAATGATTCAAGGAAGAAATTAACTTACAGCTGGTGGAAGTCCAAAAATCAAATCACAGGTGTGGTAGAAAACAGGCGGGAAAAAGTCAAAGACAGGAAGTAAAAACAAACGTGACACGTCAGGTGAAGACCTATTAAAATAAAATAGGAAACGGACTAAACAAAAACTCCAAACCAGGATCATTCCGTGATGATTTTTCCCGACGCACACTATCTAGTAAAGGAGCAGCTTCAGAAATGAGCACCAAAAACCAGCTGAAGTGACTCCAGAATTCACCATATTTCAATGTGCCACATCCAGCTCTCCTAGACAGGGCCCTAGATGTGCAGGACTCCTTCTTCGCTGGGCACAGTTCCTTCAGGAAGTTTCTGCGCCCAGCCAAGAAAAAGTCCTGCACATATTTAGCTTGTGTTTTTCCGGACAGATATGAGATTGATATCGATCTTCTCATAACTCTAGGCAAGAAAGCAAATAGCCAAAATGTTGATATTATTCAATACGATGTAAGATTACTTGGGTTCAAAACTACTCACAAAAGGGGCAGCATATTTCCCAAAATGTCAAACTATTCCTTCAGCAGCACAAGTTCTGAAAACTCACATTTCTGTATTAATGGGAGAATTGACATATTTGACATGAGTCTGTTGTTATCTTTAAGTTCTAGGGACAAAATTGTCCAAAATAAAGGCTTCGATGTCATCATAATGACTATTGTTTCACTGCAAATTGGTATCATGCTTCCTGTCGGTAGAATGAACATGTATTTCTACTTCTGTCTGCTTATAAACACAGTTTTCAGTGAACATGCCATTTCGCTTTCTCAACTCAAGCTTCTATAGCGCAGAGAATGTTCCTGCTAACTGAATCTGAAAGTTAAAAGTTAAAATATAGCCAGGATGCTCAAATCAAAAATTAAAAATGGTGCAGCCGAATTGAATCATCAAATGCCTGAAGGGGGTTTAAATAAACCATTTAGATCCTGTAGGAAGAAGGCAGGATCATCAGTTATCAGTCCTCTCCAGGACTTCCTAACCCCTACGCAGACCGTCTTTCTGGTGCGTTTGTGGGTTCATGACTTGTCCGTTTCCTACAAGATAACAGGCAGCCACGGTTCCCGGCCTGTCTACACACCAGCGGCCCGGGGAGACGCTGCCCGTTTGGCACACTCGTCTGGTGTCTGTGCTGGCTGGCGTACATGGAAGAGAATGGAGAACAATAGATGGGGGTGGAAAAAAAACATGATCAACATCCCAGTTCCCAAGGAGGGCGTTACGGCCGGAGACGGCTTTGAGCCAGCCTCTCCCACTCAGCCACCGCGAGGCTTTCAATCCAGCCGCATGGTGGAAAAAAAAGGCAACAGAGAAGTAGGGAAGTATAATATTTCCAGAGCAGGGTCAGTCAGATTTTTTTTGATATATGAAAAACAAAGACATGAAAAACAATGTGCAAAGACATTATTTGGTATAAATAAGGATTATGAGTTATTATGATTTGAATATAGATCATCAAAAAGAGTCCTGGTTGTTCAGAATCTTTAGGTGTGATTCATAAAAAAAATGTTAAACACAGCAAAAACAATTTTTCAAGTCAGATCAACTTACATATTTTTGGTTATTGATAACCATGGATTCAGTCTTGTAATTAAAAGACAATTACTAATATTCTAATCACATATAGTTGTATATCGTTAGCTTGTTAGCATTTAAGTTTGGGTTAAAAGGCTTTTTCCTTTCTAATTTGCTAAACGTTACATGATGGAGGCTTGTGTCTTACGATAATCGTGTCTCAGATGAGACTTTTTCCGTCAAATTTTGGAAATTCCTAAACTTTTTTTTCCACTGTGTTGAAATGTACTCGGCTTCGAGAATCCACCAAAGGAAAATTTAGTCAGGTTGGTCCATTCAAGGACCCTCCGATATGTGATAGTTCACATAAGAAAACACCAATCTCACATTTTCTTTTCATGTCTATCTGCTTAGTTTTTGACCAATAAATAAATAAATCTTAACGCAAGGATCACTTACTAGCTATTTCTGGAGCTTTCATCTCACAGTTTTTCATCATCAGCGGTATGCTCAGTTGTTATGGGCATGATGTAGTTTAGTTGTAATTTGGAAAGGTTTTCATTCTTTTTTTATATCAACCATGCTTAATGTTTGTCTGCAGATAATTATCAAATGTTTGATGTCCACGAGTCCTTGAACGCCCCATTAAATCACTCCCTGCTCGGAAAAAAAAAAAGACTGTTTATTGCAATGGATAAGCTATCTGAAGGAAAAAGTTCACTCTCTGCTAATACATCTTCACAGCATACTGATGTGCGATGAAAGCAGTCAAATCTAAATCCTGGTTTGTTTTGGGAAATGGATGGCAACAAGAAGGATTTGTAGTTGTGATTTGTAATCACTTTATGATTTATAGCAGAATTGATGCCATAAAGAAAGAAAACTTTGAAGACTAACACCTGCAGAGTTATTCTCATTCAGTCAGTTATTGTTTTGGTTTACTGTTCAAACCCCTTGGAAATACAACTCACATTCCTGACCTCCCTCGAGGACTCCTGAAGGTCCGAGGCAGCCTTTTATTTAGGATCCGTGTGCTTCTTAGAATTCAGATTCAGTGGGTCTTGTTTTTGAAGGCCAGGCATTGCTGGCATGTGGAAGTTTCCTTCAGGGAGGAACCTCTGCTCTCTGTAAAGCTGAGCATTTCATCACTGTCTGATGCCGCAGATAAAGAGCCGCTCGCCTTCACCTCTACTGTAACCTCGCACTCCCTCCCTCTACCCAGCATGCCGTGCTGCACACCCAGGTGTCCATTAATCAGGCCCGCGGCTGGTACCGTGGCGGACCTTCGCTCGCCCTCCTCCTCTCCGTCATCCCGGGCCTCCTCATTCCTCTCCTCCCCTCATCTGTTGCTCCGTACTTTCTCAGCACTCTTTTTTATCTGCCTCATCACTTTGTGTGAACTCCCCTCACTTCTAAGGTTTTAGGAAAACAGAAAACGGCTGCTGCTCCATTATTGAGCAAAGTGTGTGTGTGTGTGTGTGTGTGTGTGTGTGTGTGTGTGTGTGTGTGTGTGTGTGTGTGTGTGTGTGTGTGTGTGTGTGTGTGTGAAATTAAACATGCCTACACACTGAGCTTCTCCGCAAGGATTGGTTCACCAAAAGAACAAAAATCAAACAGATTGTTACTTACCTTTTATGGTATCTAGCCATGAAGACAGTTTTGTTAATTTGGGGGACTTGAACCGTTAACCGTTAGATGCATAGCTGGGTTATAGATACCGTTGTTTTTTCTGCTATTTTGTGATGAAATATTTCAGGATTTTATATTCCAGGTGTTTCTCAAACATATTTTTTTGAAATCCCCACTAGCCAAATATTATAATTTCCTATGTCATTTATAGGAACCTGTCATCCTTATCAGTTTTCTGTTTATAAATATATTCTACAGTATATATTTACTGTGAACCACACCTCAACTGTCACTGGGCTACTTTATCTTACACAGCAAGACAATTTTATATTTTTTACAATATAACAATATTTTGCAACAATATGATTTATTTCCTTACATTTTGAATTGCATTTCATTCTGTTCACGCATGTAAAAGAGTATACAGTCATATTTAGCTATACTTAAAATAAGTATCATATTTCAGAGATTTCTGCTTCGCTAGACTTCTTAGGCTACATTGCATATTTGAGAGACTCCAACTATAATATTTGCTTGTGTAACAATTTGATCATTTGATACACCTTCAACCACAAGGAGCCGCTTGGTTCGTCTTTGCCAACTTTCTTTGCTTTCAATGTTCGTCTTTGTTTAGCACCTTTTCAACTGTCCTTAAGTGAAATGCATGATGTCATTTTCCAACACAGCTCTAAAAACAGTGGCAACCAAAAAATACAATGAGCTTATAAATATGTACAAATCATCACAAATCAAATGATGATGATGATCACTTAAACAAAATACAGTAGGAAAATATAAGAAATCATATTATAGTCTATTTAGCCCACGTGTAAAGTAATTGTTTTCCAGCTAATTTTTTACACAAAAAAATCACAAAACAATCTTAATATTTCAAGGTTTTAAACATTTCAAAAAAGGTGTTACAGTCAACAGACATACATTAGATAGTGTGTGAAAGCCCCACATCATCATGTCTCTATTTGATGTGTAAGGGAAAGCTAGGCTGCCATAAAATAAAACATGCTCAGAGACTGATGACGCCAGTTATCGATCAAACACTGTTCATCTGTATTTATTAAAATAGCACATAGCTTTTAAATACACAGCTGTAGTGGTTTCAGAGATCGTCCTGCTCCCCTGTAGCTCATTTATCTCAGCGGAGGTGTGTGTGTGTGTGTGTGTGTGTGTGTGTGTGTGTGTGTGTCATGGGGGGGGGGTTGTTACGGAGCTCTAACATTGAACTTTTATCATCCGCTCACCCCACAGCTCGTATAAGCACACATACCAGTCTGGTCTCCAAGGACAAGGAGTGTGTTGTTTGGATAATGTGTGCAAGGGTGCGAGTGTGTGTGTGTGTGTGTGTGGTCAGTCATTTCCACATGGCCGTTAGATTTACGGCGTCTCGAAATCCCCTCTTCACCACTCCCCCTTTCTCTCGTCTCTCTTTTATTCCCACCGAGTGTTTTTACATTCACAGCTCCTCACCTCCCTTCACGGGAACGCACAATGTAAAGCGAGGACCCCTCCCTTCCCCACCGTTCTCCTTCCCTCACCCCCAGTCCCACGGAGAGCTGAATTACCTCTCTCAATGGGACGAGGATGGGGGGGCAGCCGAAACCCTGAAAAGGACCTCGGCTGCAGCGGGGTGGGGGTGGGAGTAGCCCGTTCTTGCATGGTCGCACGTGGGGGCTGGAGGGGCCTTTGTGTGGGCTGTCACCAAGCTAACGGGGCAGCTTTGTCCCGCTGGAGCTTTGGAGCGACAGCTACATTTATTTATTTACTCTCCTCCGTTTGGCGGGACCAGCACATGTTCATGCTCAAACGCACATCAATCCGAGGGTTACAGTCAGGGTGGCTGGCAAGCTGGAAGGATAGCCGGCACACACACACACACACACACACACACACATACACACAGACTGTGTCATACAACTTAGTAACTCATATGCCCGTCTTACAACATAATACAATCCTATTACAATTATCTCTCAGATTCTACCGTTGTGTTACTTATGTTCAGGTGTTCCTGTTATTTTGTCCACCCCATTCAGTTTTTATGAGGTGGCATATCAATGATTTTTGTTTTTGGTGCAGCTACATGGATGTGATGTAATGTGTGTATTAAGGGTGTCGCGTTACCGCAGTGTTAAAAAATTAAATATTGATATCATGTTCATAACACACGTTTGATGATATCGTCTAAGTACTCCAGCACCTAAAAAAATCAATTCATATACAGACAATGAAATATGGGTTTGACTGTATCATTACTATTGTACTCTTTTTTACAGATCTCGTGATAATATGGCAAATTATTTTGGCCACGAAAATTATGTAGTGATAAATCTGATCTTGTGATATTGTGTGTAAACCAAAACCCGACACTGGTTCTACAGAATCTACACCACGAGGCCAGAAGTCCGTAGACGTCGACCAGAGTGTCTCTTCGT
This sequence comes from Cebidichthys violaceus, assembly GCF_023349555.1. Taxonomy (NCBI): domain Eukaryota; kingdom Metazoa; phylum Chordata; class Actinopteri; order Perciformes; family Stichaeidae; genus Cebidichthys; species Cebidichthys violaceus. The sequence continues at coordinate 6,477,107 of NW_027176384.1, forward strand.
CCTCTGTTTCTTAAACATCGGACACCGAGAACAATCTTACTTTTTTTCAACATCGTACAATATTACATCTCAATATATCGTGTGCAAGTTTTTTATTACTTTTCAATATCATTGCAAATATTACTCCCAATAACAAGCGGAGTATCACTTTTCTCATCTCGTTTTTAGGCGCTGGTGTTATTCTTCTTACTACTTCTTATACACTTTATATGTTTACTGTTGTTTTAATCTTATGTTGTTGTAATTAACTTTTTCTATTTTAGTTCATAAATATTTATCTAACTCTTTTTGCTACTCTATTTTTCACTGGAGTAATATACATTTGTATACATTTAATTATTATTATTCAATTGTTTTTTTATTAGTATTCTGTTGTAATCTTTGATCAATCTCTGGCACAAGAACTTCCTCCAGGATTATTAAAGTTTTTAAGTCTTATTTTATCTTGACTGACCTCAACCCCCTGTGTGGGGCCTTGTTCCTGCATGGGGGGGGGGGGCGGGGGGGGCACATTTATTTACAACATGGCAGCCAATTCAAGCAGCCTCCACCCTCTGGCCAAACTGTCAGCAGGTTCGCACCGACAGCGGGACCTCCAGGGAGGACAGGGAGGCAGAGAGCACCCTTTGACCTCCTCTGGACCTCCACTTAGTCTCAGGGTATAATGATCATTTTTCGGTCAAATGCTGCAGACAAACTTCCCCATGGCACTAATGATGTCGTACACATAAACGAAAGTGAGAACAATAGAAACAACTTGCAGAAGACCAACGACAGTCTCTTTAGTCAATGCTTATTGCAGATAATCAACAGAAGTGTTTCCTGTCACTGAAGTGAGCCAAGAAGTAGAAGGAAGAGCCAGGGAAAGGAAGGCACGTCGGTTCTCACACCCTCTGCTGTCTGACCCTCACACAGTCCACCGGAACAGATCACACAATGCGACAAACAGCGTAGCAACAAGAGACTACGCTCTGAAGTAAAGGTGAAGCGAAGCAGGAATGAGCTCCACACACTGTGCAGACTGAGGCCACAGGAGAGGACGTTCACAAAGCACGGACAGAAAGTAGACAACTTCTTCTGGGACTCTGTCTGGGAGTGATACGCTGTGTTAAGCTTCTTTTTAGAGTAACTTGTGACTTCTGAAGTATCTACTTTTGCTAGATTAGCAAAAGTTTAGTTCTGTGATTTGAGTAGAATTAAGTTACTTTTGTGTAAAAGAGGACACAATCTTTCAGTTTTGTTCAAAAGGTTTTTCTCATGTCTGTTATCTTGAGTGGATAACATGATGCTTTTTGAAAAATTCCTTTTTGCTTATTATTCAAATATCTCTTTATAAAGAAAGAAGTTTTAGTAGATTTTGGGCCACTTGGGGGCAGTGAAACAACCCGTGAACACAATATTGTTGCATGTCCCCTTGTTTTTGTCATTTCTACTGTTTCTATCACAATTAAAAATGAAAAATACATTCTCATAAAACTAAACTACATTCTCAGTTATGTTTTTTTTTTAAGTTTTGAGAGAAATGTATTTTCTCCCCAATTACGGTCGCAGTGTTTTAAACACGTGGTTAACGTTGAAGAAAAGAAAGAAAACATCACAGTTTGGCTTAAAATGTGTTACATTATCTAAGTTATGGGTGTTAAGTAAAGTTAATCAACTTTGACTTCCAGTTTCGTACAGGACACAAACGGTGAACTCCTGGGTAAAAGTCCTGTGTTTGTTTGGAAACGTACTCGTCATAACTGAAATACAAACTGAAAATACGTTTCCCTGAAAACATATTTGGCAATGTATGGAAACGTAATGTTTTGTAAATTAGGCTGGCTAGATGGGTTGCTTGCAGTGTGTCTATCCAAGCTTTTTTTCTTTTGCTGCCTGCTGCCACTGCTAACTTTCACATTACACATAATCATTTCATGGATTGGTCATTTAAAACTGACTAGTGCAGCTAACCCTAACCCCAAAACCTACTTCTAATATGTCACTGCACTAATTCTAATAAGAATGATGTTAATCTCAAAGTCATTGTGAGTCACTAAAGTAAACGTCTTCAGAGGGCAACAAGAGGGAGGTTGTGTGTGTGTGTGTGTGTGTGTGTGTGTGTGTGTGTGTGTGTGTGTGTGTGTGTGTGTGTGTGTGTTTCCAGAGGTGGTGAGGAATGAGTGGGCGAGGAAAAAACAACCTATGACACTGATAGCGGTCGCTGTTGCCCGCTAAGAAACAGACGTGTCGGTGACAGCTCGGGGTCAGCGGGGGTCGCACCAAAACAAGTCGCTACACATGGAGGAGGGAGAGCGTGAGATGAGAGACAGCAGACTGGAATGAGACAATGACTGATCGACTGTGAAGACATCTCACCAAAAAAACTAACTCCTGGCAGATAAACTGTAGTTAGCAGGGAAGATTTGGTCACTGCAATAACTCAGTGGGTCAATCTGCAGCCCTGCGTCATCTTTGGAAAACACACACTTAACTCTAACTTCAGCAGAGTCCTCTGAGCGGAGGACTCCGGCAGCCCTACTCTCTCAGTAACGACGTTTGCAGCAGCAGGCCAAGGGCTGATAAGCAACGCGTCTGTGCTTTTCAGAGACGGGACAGTCACAGCTCCACCGGCCTCCACTTGAATTTATCTGCTAACTCCTGACAGCGCCCCTAACGCTGCCTTCATGTGGGAATGGTGGGTGAGAGGAGCTCGCGAGAATCTCCTGAAGGGTTTGCGGGAAACGTTTGTTTATGTTACAGCGACAAAGCCTGACGAGCTGAACATTTGATTCAACCCTAGATTATGAGCTTTGTGTGCATTAACACTTATAGGGATTAAAGGGATTTGCTGCCCTGAATTTGTAGGTGTTTATGATTTGGTGACTAGTTGGAGAAGATGCTGTGTTTTCACAGTTTTCAACATTTAAACTTGAAGATTAATTAAGTGATGTTCTTTATTTATGTCCACAAATCCCATTAAAAGACCAAAACCATACCTGTATATAGATTGTTAAAAACTAAACAGCTGTTTAAGGATTTCAAAGGTTTTTGAAATAAATTAAACTATATATTTGTGAGGTGTATTTAAAGATAAGAACCAATGAGCTTGGAGCTCTTAGCTCGTATTGAGCGACAGACGAGTGAATTGTTGATTATGGACTTTTCATGAGATTTGTTTACAATGAGAAAAACAGGCAATAGCCTTGCCCTTTAAAATGTAATTCCCATCTGGGAAAATGAAAGCCACCCATCGCTATCCTCTATTCAATGTAACCTAAACACACCATATTGTTTTCCATGACGACTTGTGAAGCGCAGATTTGCAGGATATCCACTAGCAGCTGCCTGCACTTTGAATACGAAGTATTTTGAAATTCAACGTTCAGTCTTAACTATGGAAACAGAAGTTGTCAAAACAGTCTCACCTCAAGGTCCATTGAGTAGCTATTCCAGAGCTTTCAGCTGTGTCACATCGGCAGATCCAGCTCGCTCTGTGACCAACAGAACTGTAGGCGTTAACACATTTTGTAATATGAGAATTGTCTGTCACGGTCCATGAACTGTGTTATCATACATTGTGATAGTAAACGGTACTGTACGTAGGTCATAAGGGACAGGGACTGATGGCAACACTGAATGAACATAGTACTACTCATCTGTTGTATATTTGCACCATACTTGTGTTTTTGCATGGTTTAAACACAGCAAGCAGATAGATTTTCTACAAGTTGATTTTCATTATCACTGTCAATGAGGTGAAATATGTGATTTGCAATAAATAGGCTCCAACATGTTAAAAAAAGAAATATTATCTAATGTTCATACCATTTAGAATGTCTACGTGTAACCTCATGTGTCACCACACATGTATGCTGACGATCCTGTGGTAAGAAAGGGAAGAAAAGCGTGGCGGGGGGGGGGGGTGTAAGGGGGCCATTGTTTTCTGGCCGTGGAGCCAGGCGAGGATTGTTCACGGGGCACTCCAAGCGGGGCCGTGGTCGTGGGTGTGGTGCTTCCAAGTTTATTGTGTGCAGCATCCTGTGCTGGTCGCTATAAATAGAGCGACAGAAGAAGACGGAGAGCTGCGGCCGAAGCTTACAGCTGTTGCAGGACATGCAGGAGCAGAGGTCAACGTAGCTCAGACTTCAGAGGACTCCGCTAGATTTGACTTAGACTATTTAAAAAAAAGGCCATTATTCTAAATTAAAGCTTCACCAATCTGTATTTTCTATATATCCAATGGTTATTTTGCAGCTAAAGAGACACACATTTTTCTCAGAAGTTGGTGGAGAGCAAAACAGAGGAATAAATATCGGACTTGCATTCTTCAGGTGGACAGAAACACCCCATGTCTGCTGGATGTGTAAATAGTCAACATATTCATAACTTTATGAGGTGATAGCATGTCAATGTTGTGTTTTTTAGCTTGTTGTGCTGCCCCCAAGTGGCCACAAAATCTGTCAATGCAGGTTTTGGTAAACCACTGATTGGTTTGTTTTCCACACATTTAGCAGCCTGCTGTACCTAATAATAATTTTTTGTTCACTCCCTAGGCTTCCTATTTCTCAGCATCTGTTCAAACACGGACAGCCAGATTGCTACTTCTGTGGCGCCAACGGCCGCGGCAACGGCCGCGGCAACGGCCGCGCCAACGGCCGCGCCAACCGCTGGCAGCACATCTGGGATTCTTCCAAAGACGGCCAGTAAGACAGTAACTGTCGGTGACCCACCTGGGGATAAGACCGTAACTACAATGGCTCTAACACCCGCAAAGACAGCTACTGTGGTCACCACGCCCGCTATGACTGTCACATCCAAGCCTACAGACAAGCCAACCTCTGCCGGACCACAAGCGACCACTGTCATAAACAACCCCTCTGGGCCCTCCCCTACAATGAGAAATAATGACACTGCTGCTGCTGCTGCGACCCCCAGCTCACCAAAGGCCGTATCCCCAGCCACAACAGTTGACAGCAGCGGCGGTTCAGCTGTAACCCCCAAGGCCACCACGATGCAGACACCGAAAGCCTCCGTACCCGGTAAAACATCTGGGACTGGAGTGCCTGGCAATGTAGGGACAACCAAAAAGGTCTCGACAGGCGCCCCCATGCAACAGTCCGTGACTCACACCACAATCGCCACCAAGACGAGCCCGGACAGCAAAGGTAAATCCCTCTATATGCCAACCTGAGAACAACACCCTTCATGATGAGAATGACTGAGGGTTCATTTCAAACTTTTAACGGCCCAAGTCACCCAAAACTGTTGACTTAAATCAAAATTTGTAAAGAAATTTACAAAAAACAAATGCACAGATTGACTCTAGAAATATAAATGATTATTGGAGTATTTCTTCTAGTAACTTTATTTAATCTGGTGGTTTCATACAAAGAAGATACATTTTTTTTCAAAATTACACTGAGCTGACAAAAGAATGTTAAGCCGTTCAAAAAGTGATCGTCACTGATTGGCTCAGAGGGGCCTGCATCACCAGAGGTGTAGACTGAAGTCACATGACTTGGACTCAAGTCAGGCTAGAGTCATACATTTGATGACTATAGATAGACTTGACCAAATTTAAAAAAATAACTGAGACTTTAGCACCAACTTCCCTTGGACTCAAGCCTTTTGACTTGAAAATGCTTGAAACCCTACGTTAACGCGTTCCACCTCCAGACCTTCCCAGAGTTTGAACCGGTCCGACCGCATCCGATCAAGCTGCAGGAAAGAACGTTAGCTTATTGTCTGCCAGTGAGTTAAAAAATTATTACAAAGTTAATTTCATTCACGCACAAAGACTATGCACTGGTAAACAAGTATGCAAAATGTGTGGGCCAAAAATGACAGGCAGTGATGCAAATGGAATTACATTTGATGAAGAGCACCTTATAACTTGTTTAGGACTTGAAACTCAAAGTTTAGGACTTGGGACTTGTCAGTCTTGACCCAGGTCTTGAGTACAACGATTAGAGACTTACTTGTGCCAAATGATCAACAATGATTTTGTCCCACCTCTGTGCATCACTACCAGGGGACAATATTTGTACTGTTGTCACATTGTTTCTGGTTGAAGGTGGCGAGAAAGCAACTGTGGCGGTTACAGGCCACGGGCAGACAGCGTCGAGGGCCACAGAGCCAGCTGGGAACACGGTGAGCACCAGCACCTCTTCCCCCTTAACCAAGGCAGGACCTCCTGCATCACAGACCTTTGGTACCAAAGCTGGAACCACGTCCCCGCAAACCCCCACCGCCACAACCACAATCCCCACCACCAGCAGCAGCACCACCACCACCAGTACCACAGCAGCTCAGCCAAAAACGTTTTTGGTAAGACACACTGTGACAAAAGGGAACAGATAGTTAGTGTGTTCGCTTGCCTTCAATTACATTAACATATATCAGAAATGCTTTTGACTGATGTACTGTTTTTCATTTATTTTTTTGTAGTATTCTCTAAACAACGGGCACGAGGTAAGAAGTTTGTGTCTTTAAATCTGTTTCAGTCATCAGACTGTTTCCATTCACCCAAACAATACATGTGACAATAAACACAGTTTGTGTTATGAATTTCAACGAGCCTCTGCTATTGTCCTGTCCATGGAAGGCAGGCCCACACCCTTTCCACTCCTTTCTCCATTGACATTCACTCCCCAAAGTTAGAGAATAATCGTGCAACATCCTGCAGGAAGAAAAAGAACAATAAGTCATGTTTTTTAGACTGTACCATCGTGTTCTTTTTAGGAAGCTTTTGCATCAGTTGCATTTAGTGACTTGTGTTGAACTTATGTAGCGTTATTCTTAAGGTAAGAAAAATGTAATTATGATGTACTTGCTATACTGCTTCACAAATCCATTTACAGCACTTTGCAGCCTGTGTGTAGGACTGATTATTAATTATAAATATGCAGCCACCTTCCTAAGGGAAGCCTCACTAGAATAAACCTCAGACAATTAAACAAAATGATAGTCAATCGACAAAAAGTGTGTGGACACCATGGCGGGTGCAACAAGCATTATTAAGCCATGAGAATTAGATAACCTGACACTTCTTACAGTAATCAACAGCAGAACCAAACATTACCAAGGAAACAACACAGATAGTTATAAACAATATAAACTCCACAGCGGCTGCAGCCACAAACTCACATATTACAGCTAAGGAGAGACCGCGCAGTTGTAACACACCGCGTAGCCGCACAATCAACGGTGGCTGCTGGGCATTACAATGGAGGGACAGAGGGTGTTGTAGCCTAGTACTGTTAAAGCGTAAGTCCACTGAGCCTCTCTGTCCCACTACAACCAGTCCACTCAGCCTCTCTGTCCCACTACAACCAGTCCACTCAGCCTCTCTGTCCCACTACAACCAGTCCACTCAGCCTCTCTGTCCCACTACAACCAGTCCACTCAGCCTCTCTGTCCCACTACAACCAGTCCACTCAGCCTCTCTGTCCCACTGCAACCAGTTCACTCAGCCTCTCTGTCCCACTACAACCAGTCCACTCAGCCTCTCTGTCCCACTACAACCAGTCCACTCAGCCTCTCTGTCCCACTGCAACCAGTTCACTCAGCCTCTCTGTCCCACTACAACCAGTCCACTCAGCCTCTCTGTCCCACTATAACCAGTTCACTCTGCCTCTCTGTCCCACTATAACCAGTTCACTCAGCCTCTCTGTCCCACTATAACCAGTCCACTCAAGTCTCTCTGTCCCACTATAACCAGTCCACTCAGCCTCTCTGTCCCACTACAACCAGTCCACTCAGCCTCTCTGTCCCACTACAACCAGTCCACTCAAGTCTCTCTGTCCCACTATAACCAGTCCACTCAGCCTCTCTGTCCCACTATAACCAGTCCACTCAAGTCTCTCTGTCCCACTATAACCAGTCCACTCAGCCTCTCTGTCCCACTATAACCAGTTCACTCTGCCTCTCTGTCCCACTATAACCAGTTCACTCTGCCTCTCTGTCCCACTACAACCAGTCCACTCAAGTCTCTCTGTCCCACTATAACCAGTCCACTCAGCCTCTCTGTCCCACTATAACCAGTCCACTCAAGTCTCTCTGTCCCACTATAACCAGTCCACTCAAGTCTCTCTGTCCCACTATAACCAGTCCACTCAGCCTCTCTGTCCCACTGCACTCCACGAATTCAAAAAACATTGGAGCTGAATGAGGCTCTGCAGTCACATTGGGCACTGAAAGCAGAAGTCACTGCTGGAGTATCCACCATTAGCATGTTAGCATTTAGCGCGTCAGCCAGACCCAGCATGCACCTGCTGGTGAGGCAACATCCACGGTGTGTTCGATTTGGGTCACTCAGCGTGCTCACTGGGTGGTGCATTAAATCTGTCATTAATAAAGGAAGATGCTAACTTTTTTTTTTAACAATGCCAAAGTACAATAATGCTAACTATACCCTGCAGAGGGCAGACACACCAGTAACTTCTTATGTGCTGCAACTGCTGACTTATCTCCTTTCTTCTATTCCATTCTAACGCGGTTTATGGGGATCTTTAAATGTGACTTTTGTTTCTAGAATGTAATGGATGTGACTCGAAATGTAGTGAAGTGCAATACTTGTGATACAAATGAAGTAAAATGATAATTAAAATAAAATAAAAGTACAATTACACAAAATAACTGTTTTGTTCCAGTAACGACAGTAAATGTAACTTGTGGTAAAAAAGCTGGAAAAAATGGACATTTCCTCTAAATTATCTCCCAGGTAAATATTTAAGTAAACTAGTCTGAAAAAAACATGAATACTTCCCACCAGTGAAGGAGGCTCTGGGTGGATCCATCATCAGGAAACAGTGAAGCTCGCTATAAAAAAAAAAAAAAGGATTCCAGTTACTGGGTGGAAAAAGTGTCTTCAGTGGGAACCCTTCCTGCCTTTCACTAGTTTCCTTCTTTCCCACACCTCTTTCATATACTCACTCTCTGTCTGACGGCCTACACAGCTGCGTCGTTCCATAACACACCAGAAATACCCCACACATCACAGCATAGGAAGATATGACATCAGCCGTCACTTTTGACCTTCCTGTCCAAACTGTGACCACATGGTAGAAGCTTAGCGATGGCTCAGCTCATAGTCATTCATGGAAAAATAACAAAAATGTAAAGGATTTATTATTTGCAGAGATGTTTACTGATGTGTCCTTTTTAACCTTCAGAAAGAGGAGGAGAAAGATCTGGTGGAGCTGTGCAGGCGGCTGATGGTCAATTTGCAAGATGGGAATTGCACCCTGACATGGCAGCACCACAACGGCAAAATACAGTTTGACTGTGTGGAGATAAATGGAAAAGGTGAGGCATTGTCCTCCCCTTTGGAAAAGTCACATTTGTCAGGTTAAATTAGAGGCCAACTGAATTATCTATCTGCTAACAAATACACCTGAATGTATCTCACAGTGAAAACCAGCCTCGCAAACCAGTACTATGAAGAAATCACCAAGGTAAGGGTTAATACATGGCATCGTCAGCATATTGAAACACTTGCAGAGTCAGCGGCGGGCTCCGCAGTGTTAAGAGAAGTCATTCTGTTATTGTATTCTCTGCTTAAAGACACCAACAGATAGCAAAACCCTGATAGCCATCCTGGCCTCCAGTGGAGCTCTGCTGATCATGATCGTCATCCTCGCCGTTTGTGCCTCCCACCATCGCAAGCCATACAACGAGAATCAGGTAGGTGGAGCGCTGCACTTGCTACAAACTTGCTTCAACCAGTCATTAAAATCATGCAAAAATAGAAAATAAGTTACCCTTTAACATACATAAGCAGTATCAAATATGAATACAGCTTTTAGAGACTTTGTCCCTTTAATCCCTGCAGCAGCACCTGACGGAGGAGCTGCACACAGTGGAGAACGGATACCACGACAACCCGACGCTGGAGGTGATGGAGGTGCAGCCGGAGATGCAGGAGAAGAAGGTGGCGCTGAACGGAGAGTTCAACGACAGCTGGATTGTCCCCATCGACAACCTGCTGAAGGAGGACATAGCGGACGAGGAGGACACGCACCTGTAGAGACAACCGGGGACGGAGGAGGAAGAGAAAGAGGAAGAGGAGGAAGAGGAGACAGCGACAGAACAAACAAAAGAATCCAAACTTCTTACTCCATGCCAGCCCTTATCTTACACTCCTGACCCTGGAGGTTGTTGTCCCTGTAGCCAGAGAAGACTTTTCTCACAAACACATACTTTCTATACAACATTAATGCTGTCTGTCTGTTTGATATATTTCTACTCTACTTTGGTAGAAAAAAAGAAATGAAGATTAAATGTATCAAACCCTTTGGGGATGAAGTACCAATCAAATAGTACAAGGTGGCCTTAAAAGAAATCCACTTAATCATTCCGTTTTAACTATACTCTGAAAACTCTAAGCGCTCCAGAGCAGACAAGGAAATTGTTCCTTTTCATAAATAAAAAAAAAAGAGAGAGTTGATTTATACACAAGCACCTGTAAATAAAGTATTTTCTAATTATTTTCAGCGAGTGAGGAAGAGTCAGGTGACGTGTTAAACAGATTGCTTGGCTCCGAAGACCCAAGGAGGAAGAAGCTGGGAGCTGTAACACCGACGTCGCAGTTCTAGAGTCACTAATTTAGACGTAGATGACCTCGGGACGCTTCAGAGCGCCTCGGCGATTCTCCGCTTTTGGCTGAAAAGGCGGCGGCGGTTAACTGTTCATTAAGAAAGACGATGTCTACAAAGACGCTTCTTTAGGTGAATAGAAAAAAGATGAATGAAGGCTTTTAATCCACAATGCCACATTTTGAGGCCAGGGTGTACGGAACGCCCGAGGGGACAAATCACAAGTATATTTTGTTTTACTTTGTTTAACCGTGGTAACTCGTAATCTCATGTAACCAAACAATGATCTGTGAGAATCAGAAAGACTGAACTTATTTTATTTTTGTTATACATATATCACGCCTAGTTATAATTACATTTCAATTGAAGTATTATTGACGTTACAGAGTGGTCTGCCATCATCTTTTGTGAACGTCATCGTCATTACCGCGTTGCATTCTGGGATATTGATGCCGGTGTGTTAGCATTATGTAATATTTCACCAGAAATAGTAAGCAATTCACATACTATTGGTTTCAGGCATACTGAAACACCTTGCATACTTCTTTTAGAGTGCTAAATAGCGTGTTAGTGTGGAAGTCTTCTGTCCCCTCTGGCTTTCCATACATGGAGGATATCGCTCAGTATTTTTTAAACAAAAATCAACAGATGTTTCTTTAGTGAGCTTTACCTTCTTTCATTCGAGATAAAATCACATTATTACTCAACTTAACGGATACATCCTGTTTATTACATACTTTTTTTGGGGAAGTTTTTCCGCAATATTTCCATTGCTCCAAAACTTTTCATGAGCAATAAAACATAACCTTGACTACTTACGTTGATCTGGTAAGACTAGTAGCTATTCCGCAGTTTTATAACAAAAGTCAAACAGGAAGTTGACACTTACAGATATGCATGTTGTACTCTGTTGTGGCCACATTCAACTCGCCTATTGAAAATGTCTTTAAAGCAACTTACTCGACAGAAATGAAGGGAAATGGAATTGTTCATTATTCTGTACGTACCACTTGAGACCACATTGATCTGCGTTAAAGCGAAAGAAAATGATCTCATGTTGCAAATTCGCAGTTTGCATTTTACAAATTTATTGAAATTTAAGGACCAGGACACGTATACTATTTTAACCTCAAAGAATGATCACAAAATAAAGTCCACTATCAGTGAAATATTGCTAATAAGAAAACTGGACCGATTTAAAAAAACCTCTGAAGTCGACACTGTAAATAGTTTTTCTTCCACACCGTTGTGCTGGAGGGGTGGAGTCTGTGACATTTGAAATTGTCTGACTTATTAAAACCCTCACAGCAGAACCTGGGCACATGTCATTTTGGAGTCTGTTCAGTTTGAATAATTGCCTTCCTTTTAAACCCATTAAGAAGTTAATATATATATATATATATATGTACTTATATTCAAGTGAATCCATCACCTTGGGCACTCCAATCATCCTTTTGATTGCTTTTTTATATTTTCGTTGTGCGTCTACAGTTTCACTTTTATTATAGCTGTGATGTTTTCACTAAAGTACGTTATCAGTATTTTTCATGTATTTATGGATTGTTTGCTGCTGAAGGCAAACAACAGGGGTCTGACACACTGGAAGCTGTAAATGGTTGATCGCCTCTGCGGTCATGTTGTTCTAATTGTTCAGATTTGAAAATAAAAAGGCAGTGTTTGTTTTTTTCACTTTGGTCCCACAGTTCCCCTGTTCTGCAGAAACAGCACGGAGACGGAAGTTACGAAAACCTGAACAAAATACAATCTTTATTCATTATATACATTACATACAATGTAATACTACAGGGCTTTCTACACATTCACTGTTTCCACAGTAGTGCTCACTGATCTGAGAGTACCAGCCTTAAAACTCCTGAGTCCCACCCAGGGCTCAAGAGAAGGGCAAGATGGAAACAAAACTAAATAATAATAATGAAAATACCACTCCATCCATCAAACATTGTTGTGTGGACAGTATTTCCCCTAAAATAGCAAAAAAGAAAAGTAGCATTTGGCATTGGGTTTTTTCTCAACAAAAGGTGCTTTCAATTAGACTTTTTTAACAGTTTTCTTCTGTCACAAAATTAAAAGAAATGCTACAGCAAGCATGATGAGCCCTAAACGCTGTCAAATATAAATAATGTACTCCTCGCATCGCATCCTCATTTCATCAGATATACGCATTCTTTTTGTTTTTGCTCTGGTGTCTGTTTTTTGTTTTACATCAGGGATAAGTTTCCACTTCAGAACTTTGCCATCGTCATCCGCCTCCAACTAAACATTAGAGCACAAAAAAATTATTTTGGGAAGTGTTCCATCGTGGTCAATTGTTCCAGGTTTTGTCTGAGTCTGTCGCTCCATGCGGTCTGAAATAACTACTCACGCCTTAGTGTCGGTGAAGACACACCAGCGGGATCGATGACATGAAGAGCGTATCAGCAAGTGTCAGGTTGGTTTTCACAGCATACCGAAAGAAACAAACAGCAGCAAACAGCAAGGCAGGAACCACACTTAAGGGACAGTTCAACCACAAAATCACAACTACAAACATTTTCCTCTTACCTGTAGTGCTCAATGTATTTGTGATTTTGGGGTGAACTGTCCCTTTAATGGCACACGTCCCTCCTATTACAAATGAAACTCTAGGTCACTAGAATACAGTCATTGGTCTGGTATGACCAGGAGCTAATGGTGGCTCATGTTAGCTTCACTGAGTGACATCACAGTCAGTTCACCGTCTCTTCCTGTGCTACATAGGCTCACTTTCATTTCACAGACTTTTAAAGATATGGGCTTTTTACCTGCACAACACCAGTTTAATCCTGTACCTTCAAAATAAGAGCATAAAAGGTGAATCACCATCCAATAAACTCATGATTCATGTCTGATCTGAAAGTCTCAATCAACACTGAATTACACTCCGTTTACAAATGTGACACTCCAGTCAAAGTAGTGTTTAACATGAAAGAGAAGATGTTTATATTCACCAATAAACTGACTTGGGTCATTGGACCCAATTCAGCTCTATTGTTGATGATGTCCTTTTGTCTTCAAGCTCACAGACAGGGATTGCACTGATCCTGTCCACAAACATTATGTACAAATTGAGGTTTAACAGTCGTAGCAGATGTGCCGGAGATGACGGCGAGTGGCGTAGTGTTCCGATGAAGCCCGGTTTGTTATGAACGCAGCACTGGGAGAGACGATTGGTGTTGATTCAACCCGACCGACGACCTCAGTCTGCCTCCGACTGGGAGTCATGGAAGACAATTGATGAGCAAACTGAGCAGCGAGCACCAATGAGCATGGACCCCACACATCCTCCAGTGATGATTGGCTGACAGCAGAGGTAAACATTTCAACTTCAACACTAGGCGCCTGTGAGTGGGTGAACCATTAGAGCAGTATCCCACATCAGTTCCACTGTCTGCTGGTAAACTCAAACACCACCCTTACTTTTTTCCCCTGTCCTTTCGTACAGAAGAAAACTTGGTAAAAAACTGGCCTCTCAGACAGCACACCCTTTTTTTTTTTTTTTTTACCCTAAATTTTGATCTTGCGTTATTCTTTTTTTAGTGATGCTACAACCAATATTTGACATCATGTGTGAGGGATTATCAGAAAAGTGTGAAAGATATTCCAGAGCTACTGTGTTGGTAGGAACCTGTGTCACTTCTTCCTTTACCAAAAACAGATGAACTACAAATCAGCAGTTTCACATTCCTCCTAATGAGAGTTCATCAACTGAAGCCGTTATCTCTGCTCTGTTCAAAGACACCAGACTCCTCTGATGAAAACAGGAGTTGCTGGTCTACTGCTGCCTTGATTGGTTAGTTTCTTTGTGTTATTGTGTGACTTTGGTGACTCCAAACTAACCCTTTAAAACACCAAAGTCACACATAAACACAAACAAACAGCGGTAGACCAACAAACCCTGTTCTGAGAGGTAAAAAGACTGTTTTTGTCAAAGGAGTCCGGTGGCTTTGAAGAAAGCAGAGATAACGGCTATAACTCATGTTTGTTTCTCCAAATTCCATCTACAGCAGGAAATATACGGACTATGGAGAAGTACCTCGTACAACCACACTTCAAAACACCCAAACTATCCTTTTGCCTCTGCTGTAAGTTCACAAATGTATTCAGGCCGGCTTTTGGGATTTTTTTGGAGGGAAAAAAAGGAAAATCTCACCAATTATTTCATCACACTGTTCAACACACTTTGACACAAAATGCCCTTTTCCCCACTCTAATAGTCAAACTGGAATACTGGCACCAGCACTTCATTCACACACGCACACCAACCGCTTTGAATTCTCCCCAATAAATACGAGTAATTCAATGTTGCTGTATGGGGACCCTGACTTTTAGATAAAGAGGAACAAGAAAGAACATGATCCAGCATGGAATCGGTTCAATCCACACCCAAAAAAATTAAACAAAAAGAAAATCCCTATATGTATATTTACATATTCTGTACACCATGTAGAAGTCCAATAACTACTGAGGGGGAAAAAGCCAGTTTTACAACCCAAACCAATATATAAAGGTATATTTAGATATATATTAAGCTTTATCTCATAGAATAATTCCTCTATTGTTACTACAACACATTAAATTGTTGTGGCCTCTGCATGGCCGTCATGAATAGGAACTGAACGTGTTGCAGAGAAGCAAGCGAGCCAAAATGAAAGCGTACGTTAGGATCTTGCAGGAGATGCTGAAATGTTACCAAAAAGAACAGAGGATGAATTTTTAACTGGACTTTCGCAAAACAATTGGCCAGAACGGACGTCACATGTTTCGCTGTAAACACATGAATGGGCGCCTGTGGGGGACTGTGCGTGGGCGTTTGCATGGGTACGAAGTACAAATCCAATACTAAAAACAGGAAAAGTCTAAGAATAAAAAAAAAATGCGTGCATATAATTTTTGGGGGGGATCAAGTGAGGATGAAAAACACAAGCGATGTTTGGCAGAGTTTAGAGGAGCTTCCAGAAACTTTCATCAGCAAAAAAAACCAAAAACGGATATCTTGGGAAAGGAGAATCACCTCGGGTCGTCGAGTCTCACTCATATCCGAACACCACAATGTTGTTAATGTGTGTGTGTGAGAGTGTGTGAGTGCGAGTGTGAGTGTGAGTGTGTGTCCGACCCTCACCACCGGCCGACGCAGACCGTGGCAGCAGCAGGAAGTCAGTGTGACGGAGTTCCAGATGTTTAATCCCACCAAACAGATTCAGGAGTAAAAAAATAACTGGTCTCTGTCTCCTCCGTCCCAACCGGGCGCGTGGATGGGTGGGTGTTCAGTCGGTTTCCGGTGGCGAGGGGAAAGGTGTCAGAGGTGAAGGGGTGGGGGGGGGCAGGGCTAGAGCGTGATGAGGTCGACCAGGTTGCCCTTAGGCGGAGTCATGCTGTCTGGGAAGAAGTTGACGAGTGTGTCGAAGAGCTGCGTCCGCTGAGCGTACGTCTGGTCCACGTCTGAGAAACCTGAGAGAGGAGAGGCAGAAAACAGCACGTCAAAGAAAAGATGGAGGGCTTTCATCATGATTATGGCGAGAGGGCTAGACCAGTGTCACGCTGGGTTCATGCATACACCAATCAGAACTTCCCCACCGTCAGTAAAAGCCCAAACGTATTGGCAACAACATATACTTTAAGTACCAGAAGTTAAAGCATACCCATTAGCAGAATGGCCCATTTAAAATAATATATGTACGCTAGGCCAAAAACACTTTATACACTTCATAACTAGTCTATATACTACTTAATAATACCTCATGGTTCATTAGTTGATTGATAAATTGTTTTAAGAATAAGAATCTGCAAAGCAGCCAAACTAGTAACTAATATAGTCAAATAAATGTAGAGATGGTAAAAGTACATATTTTCTCTCTGAGATGTAGTGGAGTAGTAGTATAAAGTAACATGAAATGGAAATACTCAAGTAAAGTACAAGTATCTCAAAATTGTACTTAAGTCCATTACCTGAATAAATTTACTTAGTTACATTCCACAACTGAAATATGACGACAGACATTCAAAGCTTCATTCTAAAACCTCAGCAGAAGCTTTGAATGTAAAAAAAAAAAAAAAGTAAAGCACTATGGGTGACTTGCTAAAATCTAAAAATGATAAACTATCACACACACTTTTGTATGAATGAGAACAGGTTCTTACCCAGAGGGATGAAGTCAGAGCTGGACTTGAAGAGAGCTGAGGGCAGCAGCTGGAACTGAAGCAGGACAGTGAAACATTAGAGGTGTGTGGTGAACAAACCTCCCCAGCAGATGGCGCTGCTGCGGCAGCAGCGGCACACAGATGTGAGCAGAACTGTTCTCTCTACATTTATAAACTGTTTCCTTCTGGTTCATTTTCTCAACCGTTTCAGCTTTTTTTCCTCACTCCACAAGAAAAAAAACACAACCCTCCACTGAAGACCAATAACACAAAAGCGTAGATCCGGTACCTCTTTGGTCTCATCGGGGTCAGTGTGGTCCACCGTCAGCGACAGGTCGTTCTGCAGGTATTTGAGCGCGCTCAGTGGCTCCGACTGGGCTTTCTCCTCGAACCTGGCCAATCAAAACACACGGGCGGTGAACGCCACAGTGAACACTGCAGTCACAACCAGGAAACACTAGATGGCAGCAAAGCAGAAACAATCCCACAGCTCAGTAGTCAGGTTTCTGTGGCCTCTCTTTGACGTTACATCACTAAGTCCAAAGGTCTTACATGACATACTTTCCACTGAAGTTTTTCATTTAAAGAATACACTCCTCTACAGTTCGGAATAAACATCTGATGCAACAAACGGTAAATATACTGTATGTAAAAAAACATGTATTGAGTTGCAACACTTATTTTAAGCCATCTAACTTCTTCTATTAATCTACATCTCATCTGTTCTGATATGATTAAGTTCTATGAGGATGCTTTAAGGGAACATGCAAAAGGTGTCATGGCTTCTACTGGGGTCGACCCGATAGAGTCCCTAATATTATTCATTCACTAGTTTATTCTTGTAAATCAGGCTGAGGATGCACCGATCGATAACATGAGCAAAATAACATGAGGCTTTAACTACATTCTACCTCAAGTGGTCCTCCAGGGCCTACATTGGTTATTCTTGCTTACTTTAATGAGTATCTTCAAAGGCTTTATTTCCCTAAAATCTGTACAACCTAATCTAGCAGGTCATAAAACTCAATAAACCATAACAATTAATAAAAGTATTGAAACTCGGTCATGAATTTAAAAAGAAATGTTGGACATGCATTTATCAAATTTGAACAAATAAACACACAAAAGTAAGATTTAAGAACCAAGGAGGAG
>NW_027176384.1:6497512-6927608 GCF_023349555.1 Cebidichthys violaceus
GAATTTACTGTCTGACAAACCCAATTTTGTACCTACGTATAATGTTAATATGTTTAAATGAATAAAAATGTAAATAAATGACAAAAAAAAGAAAATCTGATGATTTTGAAATAAAGTCTTAATTAAATGAGAAAATACTAATTTGTCATTCATTTGTAAGGAGTAACCAAAAACAGGCTTTACCTCATGGTTATAACACATGGACTATGTATTTATTGAATCACCATCACCATGTTATATTGTGATATTTAGCGAGATAGGAAATGACCTATATCAGGAGAGAGGATTTTTGCCACATAGCCCAACCCTAGTATGTTATGGCTCACGCAGCAATTATTTTCTCCAATATGGCTGCATTGTTGTGTTTCTATGAAAGCAAACTTAAGTCAGTCAGTTGGATTTTACACACACACACACACACACACACACACACACACACACACACACACACACACCCCTAAATATAAATATATATATATATATATATATATATATATATATATATATATATATATATATATATATATATAATAAAAGTCAATCTCAAAACAAGTCAGACCTGTTCTTTCTGTAGAGGCAACAAAAACTAGACTTCAAACGTCACTGCGGGTGAAACTCAGTCAAAAATGTATTCATTAAAGTAATATCAACTAAATGAGCTTAATCTGATCAGAGCTCCCAGCTTGGGTTACAGGTCAAGGTGTCAAGAGTGACGTGGCGAGATGCTGCTGCTGCTGAGCCACACATCAACATGCAAGACTGGTTATGAGACCGAGAGGGGAAGAGAGAACAGTTTGTGCTTCCTTCCTGCCAAGACACATTCTGTTCTTTCTTGCTCCCTTTTACCCGTGCACGCATTTGAATTGTTTAATTTCTCTCTCTTTCCTTGCCTCTGGCTCAGGCAGGACAGGGAGGTGAGCGGTCGGCAGACAGAGGGTCTGCTTACACTGTGTTTGAGGAGGAGGAGTCTGTCTTTCTTTTTTCTCATCTTAACTGTGTTACTGATAAAAGCTTTGGTTTTATAGTTAGTTTGTTAGTTTAAAATAAAACACTACGTTATTTCTGTATATATATGCACACAATCTACAGAAATAACGTGGAAAAGTCACAAAGAGCATAATAATTAAGTCAGATGCTTTTTTTAAATAAAGACACCAACTAATAATATTGTGCAGTCGAGTCTTTTGAGCTACTCTTTCATATGAATTTAACTGATCCAACTGTGATGGAATTCATTTATTCTCAAGTAGCACTGGTGCTCCTGGTAAATATTTAGATCAGATTTAGCGGCAGTGTCTTCAGAAAGAGTCACATAATTAGACTTATTGGTCACAGTCTGGAGTGTGTGTGTTTATGCAGTATAATCCTACTAATATTACAGCAGACTATATCTGAACCCATCCGTGCAGAAAAGGTTCACACCCTGCAGCCCACTCTGAGAGCAGGTGACTCGCTGAAGCCTATTTTGACACATTTGAGGGGATCTCTGATTGCATCTGAGCAGTATGATTGTAAAACACTTTTGCTGCTCTGGCATTTTCTCCCATCACATTACACTTCTCCGATAAGTTAGCAAAGACGCACTCTTTGGTGAAAATCAACAAGTGCCGACACCCGTCCAGCTGTCAACAGTGTGAGCGTGTGCATAGGAAATAATAGTGGAAGCTGTTTTGACACAATCTTCTTTTTTTAATAAAAGAACAATTTCAGATTGCCAGAACAAGCTGTTTCTTTATAGAAGTGAGACTTTATCAATATAAACGGTGTACTTACCCATGCCTGAGTCCTTCTTTGTGCCATCGGATATGATCTCTACGTGGTCTCCGTCCACATCGTAGCTGAAGAAATCATTGAGGTACGTCTTTGACCTCTGACCTCCAAACACGTACAGGCAGCGGTTTCTCTGTAGGAAACAGAAGAGACAAAAACGGAGAATTAGAATCCACGCTAACTTGTCTTATTTGATTTGAGCAGGCTGGATTTTCCTAACAGCAATAGAAATGAACCCAAAATGTGAATACTGGACTCACGGTGTGGAAGAGCATGCAGTGCCCGATGCGGGACTGGACGTCCTCTGGCCCCGCGTTGCACGAGTCTTCCCGCAGGAGGCTCCATGTTCCGGCCTGACAGTGGTAGGCGTACAGGCCGCTGAACTGCGGCTCCGACGTCCGACTGTCCTCCACGCTGCCGTTACACGTCAGGATGCGACCGCCAAACGTGTAGATCATGTGCTTCTCCGAGTCCATGCACATCTGCAGGTAGAGCGGGGGACAGGAGGCGGAGGAAACAGGAAGTGTGAGAGCTAAGCATCGACTTTATCCAGTTAATTAATGAATGCTGGGCGCTTTTTACAAAAGTCCGTCTTGAAGAAAACAATCCGAGATTCCACTGAAACCTGTTTTGAAACAAAAACAGCTTCTGTTTTTTGCAAAAGAAAGGCTGCATTTCTAGAAACCTTTCAAGACTTTGCAACACCTGGATTACAATGAGATCTTGTCTGGGTAATGTATGACACTTTTAAAGTCTATTTTCCTCTGTTTGACACGATACTACAGTGACAACAATGACCTGCAATCGATACCGCGCCTGAACGCATCTTGTTGCTCTGCTAATGTGCTGCTCACACCTCCTCTGTAGACAGTGTGCGCTGAAGTTATTTTTAGTTCGAACTGCATGCTGGGTACAGCTCGCTCTGCCACTCACTACAATAACTGTTACATAATTGCTTTATTTTAAGAGGTGCTTCTAATATTTTGTCCACCCCATTCATATCATTGAGGGTTGACTAAATGAGTGGCCTTCACTAGCCAATTACAAATGTAAGCTTTGAATGGGATTGGATGTGTAAATTAAATATAAGAGGTCGGGGAGGTGCAAGCAGAGACGGATTCCAGCTACCTGGTGGTCAAACACTAGCTTTGGTCCGCCGTCCGCGGACGTGTCCTCGCTGAGTAGCGTCCAGGTGTTGGCGTCGATGTCGTAGCGGTAGAAGTCGCTCTTCAGGGACTTGCTGTTCCTGACGCTGGAGTCCAGGTACCGGCCCAGCGTGTAGATCTGACGCCGCTGGGAGTCGATGCACATCTTGTGACACGAGCGGGCACTGGGACCGCTCTGAGTTGTACACAGGGGACAGACAGAGCTCATAGTGTCTCTTGTCAATAACCATCAGAGTTCTTTTTGACAAAATGTTTTATAACCCCACTCACCTCTTTCTCTGTGTCTCTGGAGATGCAGGACCACTGGTTCTCCTGAACACTGTAAGCCCAGAAGTCAGCCAGGTCCTGTGTGCCGTCCCAGCCGCCAAACAGGTAGACTGTCTCTGTGGGGACCAAGCGAGCGGACAAACATTAAACCTCCTCTTAGGGATTGCATTCTGCTTTGGAAAGCACTGCCTCCAGCGTACTACCATGCCTGTACTCAGTGGAAATAGTCACAGTTATTGTGAACAATGCTTTCCTTAAGTATTTAAAGCTCCCAAAGGTCAGCTGGGTTGACATGGAGTCAGTTTTTACAGACAAATTTGTAAATTGCATATTTATACGAAACAATGTGTTTAATTATTCTTTCATAGTATACACAATACAGCAAATCATAATCAGGACTATTTGAGTACATTTTTAAATCTTGCTTATTTAACACTTTTACTCATTGACAGTACATTAGTACATTTTAAAATTATTTTTAAATTGGTGGGCCGAAAGCTCACTGCTGAAAAGGGAAGGGGTGCGCTAGATTTACCAACCAAGAGCATCACAGCAAACCAGAATGCGTCACAATATTCATCTTATGACGATTATCTTGTTTTAATCACAATCCTGTCAATCGGCTTCGGGGCATTCATCTTTTGGGATATCCAACACTTTTCTTGGTTCTGAATGTAACTTTCCCACCCATCATCATTTTTAAATATTCTAAAAACACATTTGGGAACTGCTCATAGTCAAAGATGCAGTGGTGTATGGACACATTCAATGCACTGTGATATACTACCTTTTTATAACACACGGGTGCTGTGTCTCCTATTGATAAGCTAGCTAGTCTCTGCTGTGGGTCAAACACAGGACACTGCGGCTCAGACACATGGGAGTGTGTGTGCGAAGTTGTGATTGTATCAGAAACTTGTGTAGGAGGAAATGAGCTGCGCCATTGCTGCTACAACTCCAAAACTGAGCATGGGCCAGAAAATGATTTGTGAAAGCCAAAAGGAATTCAATGAGTCACTGATAAAGATCAATAGAAGACTTTGGGATGAGAGAAAAAAAGAAAGATATTATGTGTACTGTAGTGTTTGAAAAAGGACCTGGATCATATGACCGTATAGTGTGGCTTAGATTAAAAAGGCCAGAAACTCTATATAAACTATATTGTCTAACCGTGAATGACGCAGCATTTCAGCATGAGATCATGATCTATAATTATTAACTCAATACAACGATATTCTTATTATAATTACTACTTTTTTTTTTTAAACACACACACACACACACACACACACACACACACACACACACACACACACACACACACACACACACACACACACACACACACACACACCAGGCTTTTGATTTTCAGATGGCCGGTGGGGAAATTCGCCACAGACAACGTCGACAGACACAGACACACGCTCTTAGACGAGAAAGGCCCTCAGGACAGTTTTCTTTGGAGGAGAAAGGGCTGGAGGGGGAGGGGACAGGGAGGGAGGGTCCATTTCATTAAGCGGTAATGGAGTCTGAGTAGGAGGATATGAGTCATAGCGTCGGCTAAACAGCCGAGTCATAACACTGGCTACGTGGGTCTCACCGGTCTGGACGTCAATCACCATTTGATGTCCTCCCCTCATCCCGGGCCTGTTGTCGTCACCGTCACCTGCGAAGAGGAGAGGGGGGAGGAGACAAAGGGTGGCGTGTGAGCGTGGGAGATGACGTGGAGGAAAGTGAGAGAGGGGATTGTGGAGAATGGGACGATGGGAGGAGCAAAGGGAAGCAGGGCTTTAGCTACGAGGCCACTTTCACAGCGTGTCAAATGTTTGATCGACAAATGGGGAAATAAATCCCACTTGAAGAGATGGTCTCACTGTTAATGTCGTCTCGGTTGACTTCTTGGGCGCTTGTACCTTTGTTGCATTTCGGGATGATCTGACTCCACCGGGGCTTGTACTCCTGCTGGCTGATATACTGGTTAAACAAACCGTCTAGCAAGGAGAGAAGAGGATCGAATACGGCAAAGATCAACGCAAGCAGAAATAAAGAAGATTAAGGTACCACTGAAAACTCTGAATAAAGACCAAGTCGTCTTTACACTAGATCCATCAGGCAGAGCACGATACCTCTCACAGCTTTGTCTATGAGCTCCTCGCAGGCGTCGAAGTCTCCTTGCAGCACCAGCCGGTCGTGCAGGTGGGTGAGCATCGGGTGCTCCAGCGCTATCCGGGTCTTCTTCTGCAGCGACTCAAAGGCCTCTGTGTAGTTATGCTGTCGGAAGTGCTTGAGGCAAAGGCGGATGGCTTCCTGTTCTCTGTACTGCGAGGGAACAATGGAGAGGAAAGAGATATAGGCAGAGACATAGAAGAGCAATAGGCTGAAATCACTGCACAAGCACAACCCACAGCTGTTAGCCACAACGCGTCTGGAGAAGTTCACTCAAACGTGACAACAACAGTCCCATTTAAACTCAGGTGACACTTAACACCAAAAGCTTGGTTCAAAAAGCTTATTTATCCTTTAAGACGGCACTGATGAATTTAAAGGAGCTAAATTCCAAATACAGAGCATAACTATGATTTCCTACACACGGCTCTCAACATGACAGCTGAGTCGGCAGCTCAACGCTGTGGGTCGGGGCGGCGTTATCAGCTGTCATCGCCGTATGAGAGCAGTGAGGACTGGCGACGATTAACTAGCTACTGGAGCGGACACACACATTGGGACTAACATGCATCAACATGCAAATGCGGCTGGACTGGCTACATAAATGAAGCACAAAGAAGCTCCAATTTGGCAAGGGCCAAAAACCAAGATGGCTGCGGCTAAAATGCCGAACTCGAGCCTTCAAAAGTCTTTGTAGTCCAAAAGAACAATGTGTGACGTCACAGCCACAATGTCCACTTCTTATTTACAGTCTGCTCCACTATATCTTTTACATAGATAGACTACAGAGGAAAAATTGCCTCGTGGCTAACCCTGGCGCATTTACAGCAATGTTTTTATTAATGTGCACTGTCCCTTATCAAATCAACCAATAAATAAAAATGTTTTGATCATTTAGTGAAATTGTGTCTGTGTTACAGGGACACCTCAGAGTTACATGTTCGCCTGCCAGCTGATTAATCCATCCAACTACAGATTCAGGCCTGCAGGATCTGCCTACGCTACCGGGTACTTACCTTGCTGTACCAGTTAAGACAAGGCTGCACCACATCGGGATCTTCAATACCGTGCAGCTCAATGTACCAGATGCTGAAATTAAAACTAGGACCCCAAGACATCAGAGGCACTGAGACACAGAGCAAGAGAAGATGGAGAGAGAGAGAGGAAAACGGTGTCAAAAGACAGACACGTTTGCCATGTATCTTTTTACCAACACAAACCAGCAATGACGCCATCATGTAGTACCAGGGGCCTCACCAAACATGAGCTAAAAATGTTTCTGAAATATACATTATAAATTATAATATTAAGTATTTGCACTACTGGAGCCATGAAGAATATTGGGCCACAATTAACGTGCATGTTAACGATAACACTTAAAATTCAGTTCAGTCGACGTGACTTAACCCTAACCCCGATGGCAACGTATGCCAAAGAGGTGTAGTCTCACCCCACTATTAAACCTTACTATTCATACACAACCAGTCCGAGTCGGATCAGTTATTATTGCAGAACTAAGTCACTAAAACAGCGACGGTGCCATGATCAGCACCAAGGACAGCACCACACATCCAACAAGCAGGACTACGAGCTCAGGGGGCATTTTCATTCTGCTTTCTCTCGTATCTATGACTCCATATGGCCAAACATACTTTCACATTTTGTGAACTTTTGATCTGAATTCATGTTGCCGTGGAGTATTGTGAAGGCCCTCCAAAAACGTCCGGAGCCCCAGGGCCTACAGTAATATCAAGGCTCTTCTAAAAACCACAGCAGCTCTCACCTATTTTGACAAATCTGCAGGGAAACATCTGCTCATCGATCTTGTGCTTTAAGGTGAACGTTTCCTTGTTGTAGTCATTCTTAAGGCCACTGGAAGAGAGAGAGAAAGAAAGAAAGAAAGAGCAGAGATGACGCAGCGGTTTCACAGATCACATTAGTGGTTGAGGTGCCAACTGCATCCATATGCCGGTACCGTTTGGATAGTCGTCTAAATCTGGCTATTAACCAAACTTTGTTTGACAGTATGGCAGCTATAATCTGTCTTCTTCTTTAACAAACAGGCAGTCTGGTAATGGAGGGAAACTGGATTTAGTGAATCACCCATTATGATAACTTTCCTGGGCTTATTGCATGTGATTCATTTTCAATTTACTGTATGGTATTGACAAAACATTAACCCAGTATCAATACAAAAGCATAAGGAATTGTTTCTTCTACTTTCCCACACTACAGCTCTTCCAGAAGTTTGTGATCTTGTTATCACAAGAATTGAATTCAAAGTCAACCGATTCTGCCCAATTCCGATAACATTTTCAGGGATGCTCTGACACAACTTTTTTACCTCCAGATTGTGATACCTTAAGTCATAGTAACCCAATATCCGGGTACCGATCCCCTGGCATTAAGTGATAACAACAGCCCATATTTAGCGGTATTGCTGTGTCACCAACAGCCCACCATGACTGAAGGAATGCAACCGATAGGGACAACATTACAAAGTACTTTATTCAATGGTGAATGTAGATTGGCATTCTTGCTGGTGCTACTACCCCAACCTCCATGGCTTCATATAGAGCTCTCTGCGTTTAAACAACATGTTAGCGAAAACTTACATAACCAACTGTTGTTTAAGTTGACCTAAACGTTAGCAGATGTGGTTTCTTTTTGAAATGCGATCGTGACAGATTGATGTGGGTTTGCTGTCCCCTCTTCCTGGTGCTGCGTTCAGACCAAACCGGTCTACTTTCACCACCGACTTTATAGCCAATGGGTCACAGGCTGTCCATCACCCCCAACAAGCTTCAAACAATCAAAAGTTCTCTCAAAAGATAAAAAAAAAACAATGCTACAAATGGCATTGGAATTTGACACTGAAACTGCAATAATCACACACAAAAAAATGAACTGGCTTAACATCTCACCTGGACAAAAGCTCTGTCATGTTTTCTTCACTCATCCCACCAAACACTTTAAACTTCTTGAGGTTGCACACGTGAGTCTTCTCATACTTCCCAAAGGTGATGCTCTGAACAATTGCCGGCCTTTCCAATTTCAAGATTAAAAACTGAAGAGAAAAGAAGACAGGAGTCATGAAACAGACTGAAGGCAAAGCAGAGTTATGATTCCATCCGTGCGTGGAGGTCTGCGGGAAGCTGCCTGTACTTACGGCAGGCCAGCCACCGATTTACTTGTTATCTCATTATAATGGCCGCATCGGGGTCGATCTACTGTGTCAGTTAAGTGGAGTTACACACATTCTATGAGTCGCATCCATGAGTCACTGGTGCTCTAACAAGCTCTACTGACAAATCATCAGCGGCCATTAGGCCAGAGCCAGTGGAGAGGCGGGAACATGGAGTCAATGTGCCGTTTAATAAACCCCAGGCACCAATGTTTTCACTCATAGATATTACATCAATCCATATCCTCTTCATTAATATTCATCTGACTGGGATGCAACGTTAATAAACACCGTTGTCACTCACAAGTCCTTGCACATGAACTTCACTGTCAGCCTTTATAATCGATGGAAAATAAAAGACTTGACTCTCCTGTCAGGCATTGATCTGGTTCTTTGGCTCCAGTTTGTCATGAGTCAACATGCGCTCCTACGTCCTGATCATCCCGTCAAGCTCCCACCATGATGCGTGTGTTTAACACATAATGATTTGGCACACACTTTGGTTTCATTGCATTATATATATATACTTATTTTTAACATATAATAAACAAAACAAGAAAAAAATAAAAATGAACAGTGAGTGTATACCGCCAATTCTAAATTACCTAAATAAGTAAATATATGTTTGAAAAAGAAGTTAACTAGAAGTTAACTAGCCCTTTGTTTATAACTTAACTTGAATAATGAACTTAATATTTATCACATATACACATGAATCATTATCTTAACATGCAAAACTAAAACCTTTTCTTTAGGTCGATGGAGGAACAAAGTATAATAGCCATTTGATCTTTGTCTTGTAATGCTCTGATATGAATAACGTGAGCCGACACTGGGAGTTCCCTCTGAACAATGAAATATATGAGCCAGTTTTCACAGATTTTGACTGCATTTACTTTATGGGAACAGTTTCAAAAATTAAACTAGTGATCCCGCCACAGCATTGTTCCACTTTGGACACTGATTTAAAGAGAACTTCACCCAACTCTCCTCTCTGAGTAAAGTTCACTGTCTTGTTTAGTGTGACATGCAATATTTATTTATATATTTAATATAAATCAATGATGGTAGAGACCAGGTTACATTTTTCAAGAAGGGAATTTTTTGGGGTATTTAAGTACTATGATGTTTTGATTGCGCTCCAGTCGTATTAATTAAGTGACAAAAAAATGAAATGGCCACATACAAATATCTGAATGACTCAACATTGATAGCTATTCTGTAGCTTCACTCAACTAAGCATTTCAGTTCTCATACCAATGTTGCTTTTTAAAACGGATACTGGCAAACACCAACACACTAGACATGCACAGCAAATAGTTAAACAACTTGTAAATGAATTGGCTGACTGCTGCAAATATGACTACATTTGAGTTTTCAGCAAATATGTTAAGATAACAAATTATAATATAACATAGTAAAAACTCTGCTTATAAAATCATACTGCGTATTTATTTTTTGCTTATGTCAATTGTTCTCAGCGCTACTATACTACCAGCTGCTTTACTAGACATATCGTGAGGATTTTGAGAGTGGCGTGTTCAACCTGGTGAGTGGTTAACCATTGTTTTGAAATGTTTCACTTCCTCTTGCCATACAACACAGACTTTCAGATTTAACCTCAAACTCAGATCGTCAGTCAATGAGTTCAAGAGACACGATGACAAACAACTTGCCCCTGTTCCCTCAGCCCCTATGTTCCCTCAGCCCCTATGTTCCCTCAGCCCCTAAGTTCCCTCAGACCCTAAGTTTCCTCAGCCCCTAAGTTCCCTCAGACCCTAAGTTTCCTCAGACCCTAAGTTTCCTCAGCCCCTAAGTTCCCTCAGACCCTAAGTTCCCTCAACACCTTTGTCCCCTTAGCACCCTCTGCCCCTATGTTCCCTCAGCACTAGGGCACCCTCTCTTAGATATATTTTGTCAATTAGTCACTTTTCATGCTTTTATCACACTGAATGACTTATTTCAAACAAACTTATGAGCTAACGATTTTAAGTTGTGCTTTTGTGTAATTCTTTGTGGATTAAATCACCTAATTGATTAGTCGACAAAATGGTATGAGTGCTAGTTAATCATAGGATTTCTTTGGTCAATGAAAGTCCTACTCAGTAACTGATGATTTTTTTTGTCCAACCAAATTAGGCCCTATGCTCCCTCAATCCCATCCTTGGCCCACATTGAAATCTGTCTAAAGCTTTTTTAGATATCGTGCGAACAATACCCATAACAGACAGACTGTCTAGTCCTTGTTGCCTTTGTTGGTTGGGCTGGTTAGATTTAGGCATGAGGAGAGAGATTGGTTAGAGTAACGGTAAGAAAACCAGAGTAAGCCTATCAGAGGTAGAGTAGGGCGGGTCATGTCATGCCTTGGCCATGGTAAAAAAATAAATATCACCACCTGGAGGGTCTGGTGACATCATTCTGCATAACAATAAGCCACGTGCTTCTGTTTATAGTATTTGTTGAGCATTGGGACTTCGGAACAATTGGCGTCTGTTTTCGGGACAAGTGGGCTTTTGGTCGAATGGGACATTTTTTCCAACCATTGGGGTTTCGGGTTAATGGCATGGCACCGGCGGAGGTACTGATCATGCAGGAACATAGACACACTCCCTAAGCAGACAAAAACCTCACTACCTGTTAGGCAATTTCATTATTAAATCTTAGCCATGTTAATGAGCTGTTTATTTGACAATGACTTTTCCCGAAGCAAAGTGCCAGTAAATAAATAACCTACGACAGTAAACTGACATGTGTTAATTATCTGAATCATTAACATAATTATAAAAATGACATCACTCAAAATTGCTCCTCCCCTTACATCATCAAGATATCAAATTACTGAGGTCAACTAGCCCAGAATTTTTTCTGTCAATCAAATGAATAAAGGTCAATGACCTGAGAGGCTAACTAGAGACTCTAAAGCAATGAGAAAGATGTGGGAACTGGTTGTAATAGTGATAATATCACATACACCAACAGTATAAACAAAGGAACCACAAGCCTCTCTGAAATTCACAGTTTGTTCTTAATGCACACTGACAATTCTTCCGTCACGCACCATCTGGAGCAGTGAAGTACGGGGAAGGGACAGTTTGAGCAAACAGCAGTGGGCCTACCTGTGGAGGGTAGTTGCTTTCAGAAGACCACCTGGAAGACTGATCATTAGGTTTGTCCACCAAGATATTCCTAAGAAACACCCACAAAGAAAGATAGACTTTATTCATCCACGTGGGACATCGCAGCAGCAAAATACTGGAGAAACAGTAGACAATGTTCCATCTAAGTTATGAGACAGGAATCACAATTCACTATGGGGGCAGAACCAACATGGTGTGTGTGATTGAGTGTGTAGCTGTAACAGTAAAGGAACCATATAGCAATACTTATGCAGGCCAGCTAAATTGTGCTAGCAGGTCAAATGAGTCCATTTTGTTAGTACAGTTAAGTTCATATGAGCTAAGAGACAGCTGTTGTTGTTGTTGTTGTTGTTAGCTAGCTACAGCTAACCTGTGTCTGTGTGAGTGTTGAACCAGCAACAGGCTCTGAAACTATGCATGATTTATCTTGTAAATTGCATCATTTACAGTGTTTTTATGTATGCCACCCGTAAAACGTTCGTTTCACAACACAAATAACAAGTATTCGGCAGAGAAGCTGATTAGCTATTGCTGCTAAAGCAGAGCTTTTTGGTTGGATAACAGCAGCTAGTTACTTTAGCCATGAAGTAGAGGGAGCTGACGGGGACGCTCGGTTTTTACAAACTCGAGTGCCGGACCGCACATTGCTGCATCAAATCAAGAGTGTTTAAATATTCTGAACTAGTGTCAGTTCAAAGTAATGTAGGCTGCAGATCCAAAACAAGCTCTTCTCAAGAGGAGAAAATAGATTACTGGCGTAAACAAAGTGTGCCTTTAACGGAGGGGTAGTGCACGAGAGACTAATTGTTATCTGTTGAATGATCGAAGTTAAATGACTCGTTACACGTTCCAGAGAGATATCTTATTGCCGTCTTCTCAGACATACAATCCTTCATAGGTACCACAAACGCTTGAAAGGATCAACATCACCATGGGGCGACACCGTATAAACCCCAACGCCCCTACCGCCACTAACAAAGCTAACGCTTGCTGGCTCGGACCACAGACGAGCTAGGCCAGTCAGGCCGGCTGGGAGAAACATTATTGCATTGAAGCGATAAAAGTCCACTTATGTCCTCAAAACCTAATGCATACGCCAGGCCTGCGTTACTCACTCGGGTAAATACGTAGAGGAGTAAGAGCTCCATTTAAAAACGCCGAAAGTGAGGACTCTGCTCTCAGGAACGACAGCCATCTTGTTGCAGAAAATAACAAGCAGCGGGAGGCTAGCAAGGCGCGAGCAGTGACAGCCCTTAAAGAGACAGTACACTCTATTTTGTTTGATTTGTACATGGAAGAATAGTACAGTTGAGCCAGATTTCCCATATCCGTGACAATATCACATCAGATGTTCACATAATCATATATATTTTTTATATCATAAACTGTAGTTTAAGAGCAGGTCAGTCCCCAAATGATACAATATTATAATATAACTACTCAGGCTAGATCAAAGTATAATTTTGGAATTTTGTGGTGATTACAGCTTTGAAAAAACCCCCCATTGAAGTCACATTTGAAAAACTAAACAGTTATGTATATTGGACCTTTCACAGAAATCACTGTCACTTTGTGGCCAGATTCACCTGCCTGGAGGCCCTGAATGAGCTGCTGGGCCTCATTTAACCTAAAAATACTTTGAGAAAGTAAAAGTCTTGGATTCTGATTTTGACACAGGACCACTCTTCAAGACAGAGTCTCAAATTCAAGTAAGAAAGCAGTGGCACTTAAGGGCCCTTATCGTGTTGGTTGAAAGGCCTATTAGCTCAAGAGGGGCACTAAATTGCCACACAGTAAACCTGTTGGGTTTTTTAAGGGCCCCGGAGTACTACTTGCATGCCCAGCCTGGTTGGTAATCCAGTTCACTTGTAGTGAACCATTTATTACTGGAGGGAGAACATATTGATTGAATGTCCACAGCAATAACTTTTAGAGACAGTTATCTGAAAAATAGACAACATATGTTGGGAAGTTCTTGAGTTTGAAGGAATAAAACTTGAATAAGTGAGTGTACTCTGTGTCTTTCAACAAACTGGATGTTTATCTAGTGAATGTACAAACTTAGATTTTTTGATTTTCACATAGCCAGAGATATCTTGGTAACTGTACTATTAAGTGGATGCCTTGCTCTTTTGTTGTATTTTTCATGCACTGCTATGCTCCAATGACATTTGAATGTCACCTCAGGGATTAATCAGGTGTCCTATCATGTCCTGTCAGGCCCTGTCTTGCCTTGTTTTGTTGTGTCTTGTCCTGTTGTGTCCTATTGTATCCTATCCTTTCAAGCCCTGTCTCGTCTTGTCCTATCTTGCCCTGCTGTGTCCTGTCTTGTCATGTCATAAAGTTGATTAATAGATGTTATGTACTAGCCATTGGCCTATAGATCTGTTCAATATTGCCGTGGTTCCTTTCCGAAACAAAGACAGCACAACTGTCTTTTAAAAGTGCCTCTCTGGGTGATCTCAGTGTTTGTGAGGTCACTGATAGCTCACAGTGTGGATGAATCAGCTGATGAGTAATGTGAACGCAGCTTCATTCCAGTTAACTGGGCACTTCCTCTTCCCCCCTCCTCTGCTCTGAATGAAGATCAACATTTGCAGTATATGAATGTAAAGAGTGTTTTTTTAATGTTACATTAAATCCCCACACTTTTTATTTGGTATCAGATGTCCTAAAGTCCAATACAGACTGTACATTGTATTATTTACTTTTATAATTAGGAGCAAAAATAACAAAGGACCAAGCTTTCAAGGATCAATATTCAGATTTTTTTTGTAACCACTCTGCCTCATTATAATCTCCTATTTTCTTATTTATTTAAACTTTTAGATTAACTCACTATAATGACGGTGTGGCAAGAGGCTAGAGGCAAAATAATAAATAGAGTAATGTAAAATAAAATAATTAACAATAATAGCCAGATAAGATCAGTACAATGTACAAATGTAAAATGTACACAGGAATTTGACTTTGGTGATAAAACCAGTAAATTAAAAAGTAGAGTTAAAAGATAAAGAAATTCAAACAAAAGAATTATGGGTAGTTCAAAATGATGAAAATGCTCCATTAAGCTACACATCCTTATTAAGTTAAGATTAATAAATATGCTCACAGATACCTGCACCTGTTGCTTCCTGTTGGTTAGGATCTCTGTGCTCCACACAGATAGGGCGGGTACCTGCAGCTCAAACAGCTTGATGTGCAGACGGTCGGGAGGAGAGTAATTGATCAGTCAACAAAAACGAATCAGTTACTGTTACATGTTACAAAACATTTGCTGGCTTGTTATTATTTATTTAATATCATAACTAACAACCCAGTCAGCAGACAAAATGTTGGCATTGTACATTTTTTGCAAACGGGATGTGTTGAATGGATACATTTAATGTCAACATATAAACCGTGACAATGTAACATAACAACCGTTACAACATAACTACCATGACAACATAAAAACTATCACTTGTTACGTCACTTGCTCTGACTGAATGCAATAATGTCCACATTCAACATATCCGTGTTTTGCAGAAAGGTGCAGTGACAACATTTTGTCCAGGCGACTGGGCTGTAAATAAAGCTGAGAAAGAGAATTGATTCTGTAGTTGATAAAAAAAAACATGATAAAAGAATTGAAATAAATGAACTGATAGTGATAATATGTGTTTCAGCCAGATAAGCAATAACCTTTCTGTATAATATACAAGCATGCAATGGATTTCTGTTTTATACCTCCTCAAAGAGTGGGCAGCTCCTCAAAAGGAGACACTTTTAGTTGTCAGTGTCACTTGGTCAGAGGAGCAGACAGCACAAAAAAAGAAGGCAGGGGAAGTGGAGAGGTGTCTTTTGTTGGCAGAGTTGTAATCCGCACTAATTCAAACCACAGGGGGTCCGCCAGCCCCTGAGACCCCCGGACCTCTGGTATGTTCACACGGTCCGGACTGCCAGCGAGACCCTCTGTGGAGAAAATCAAGTCTAATAGTGCTCACGACATGTGTGTTCATCAATTTCATTGAATATGTTATTTTCTACATCAATGTGTTTTTATCCTTGTCACCGCCTTGTATTAGAAGTGAGCTTTTATAATAATAAACCCACTGTTTCTCTTGCTTCAGGCATTTTCTAGAAGTTATTGTAAGAAAATAAGATGATTTGCATTGAAAGCAACAGGATTCAAGAAAAGAAGCAAAAATATGCCTTTGAGGGTATTCAAAATACATGAAATGACTAGTTAAAATAGAGATTAGCGGTAAAGACACCCAGAGGACAGAGTGTGGAAAGAGGCACAGCAGCATGGTGCTTCCCAGCATGCTTAAGCCTTACTTTGGATTTTATATCATTGTAACATTCTGCTAAAAGTTTCTGATGAATCATCTCAAAGTGGACCTCCTCCAGGCTTGATGACGTGAATGATGGTGTGGTGTTTTTTCTAAGTGCAGCGTCAGAGTGGCCAGAGACTTTCTTCCACTTATTGCAAATTGCAGAGTACTGGTGAAGTTTCATTAGCGTAAATGTATAGCAAGACACTGAGAATATAAGTGAGAATGGTTTTATTATTGAGTAACACTGGCAAGCGTACTTGTGTCCTCTAATGCAAATCTGAACATGGCTTTTATAGCATTTGTAAGTGCAGATTAGATTTTAGTTGATGTTATGCCATACTGTACCGATCTCTATAGAAGCCTAGAGCAGCTCTGTAGTGATGGTAGTGCCTGTCAGGTCGGTCTTGCATTCAAAATCCTACTTAAAGCTACCATCTTGAAGATCTCAGTGTTGTCCTCTTTTGCGACACCTATGGCGATAAGCTGTAACTGCAGCAGGTGTATTTTTGGATATCACTTACGGCCTTTACCCAAGAATGTCGTCATCATCCATCACCATTGTGTTACCTCATTTGGAGATAGCTAGTGACTTAACAGACATTTCTTTAAATGAAAATCATTAAAGATGATAAAATTACATAAAGGTGTAATGTGTAAATCAGGAGAAGAGCGTTTAGATAGCAGTTTGAATTCAGCCAGTGCAGCTGATTGTAAAGACCCAGTCTAGAGGTAAAATGCTGCCCTTCATTTATTTTGGAGCATGTGGCCAGATATTACACATTGCACCTTTAAGTAAAAATCACTGCAGTATTAATATTGTTTTCTGGTGTGTGGTGAAGATTACAAATGCTCACGGGGGCCGTAGCGTAACTTGTTTAGCACTCTGGTACCAAAGTTTTTATTTAGTATCACTCCTGGCTGTTTTCCAAAGTAGTACATTGTTTTTAAATCAATGAGCGATGTTTTAATGAGGCTGGGGATGTAATATGCACGTCTTTTATTCCTCATGACAAGGAAAAGGTGTGCATGTAAACAAGAGCTAATGGTCAACAAGGAAAACTCTTTTTTAGAACAAATGTGATATATGATCACAAATGAGATATATATATATATATATATCCATCCTGACCTGTCTGTCTGTCTGTCTGTCTGTCTGTCTCTGACATGAGATCACCTGTTTCCCCACAAAGTTAGTCACCCTATGATGATGTCACGTACAGCATGAGCTCATTTTGAAAGATAGAAATAGCCAACAAAGAGGCATCATCAACCTCATCTTCATCACTATCATCAACACCATCTTCACCATCACATACACTAGTTATCAATATCATCATCATTATTATCATAATCACAAACACTGACAGTTATCTTCTTCATCATCATCATCTTCATCATCACATTCACTGACAGTTATCAATATCATCATCACTATCATCACAGACACTGACAGTTATCTTCTTCATCATCATCATCATCATCATCACAGACACCGACAGTTATCTTCTTCATCATCACCACCACTATATCATCATCATCACACCCAGTATCTTCATTAGTTATCTTCGCAATCTTCATCACCACTATTGGCATCATTATTACAGTCACTAATACCAGTCATCATCATCATCATCATTCCGGTATAAACACAGTGAAACCAGTCTGAGGGCCCGCCGGTTTACTTTTATTAAGGGCGCAACATCTTATTTACCCGGGACGCGCACTGCCCGACGTGAACGCGCACGAAGCGCCATCACGTGGGAGGTCCCTTTAAGTTTCCACTGACAGAGGCCTGAGCGTGTCACATGAACATGATATAATGAAAAGGCAGGAACAGAGGCGGAGTGCGCTGAGCTCTCGGATGATGGAGAAGGGGCCCAAATGTGCGCAGCCGTCTGCCGAAAACCAGCAGCCCCATGCGGGAAGAGAAACAGCGGGACCGGGCCGAGCCGAGCCCAGCCGATCCTGGCCGGGGCGGACCGAGCCGGACTCGCTGCGCCTCATCGGACGGGACCTCACTATTTGCAGCTGCACCTGCCAGCTATGACACGCACTTTAAAAGAGGAGGAAAATGTCGCCTGTCAGTGCGCGTGTTTCTCCCTGGTCCCGGAGCAGAAGAGGAGCGCCTTTTCAGCGTGAGTGAAGTTATTTCTAATAGCTCGGGCTGATGTGGGATCGGCTCCGCGTTGCTGCCGCAGGTGCGTTTGCGCGCTAGCGTTGCGCGAACGGTCGGTCTGTTATATTTCGGTGCGAGGACCCCCGCATCTCCCGCAGCGTTTTGGGAAAAAAAGTGTGTTTTGTTGGAGAGGAAAGCGCAATATTCTCGCAGGGGAGATTCCTCTTGATCATGTGCCATGTGCGTTCTCTCTCGCACCGTGTATGCGCCAGTGTCCGCATTCCAGGTGGTGTTGCGCACATAGAAATTGAAGTTGAAGTAAACAAGTGGGAGTAAGGCCTCGCTTCGGAGCTCGAAAAACAAGTGTTTTGATGTCCGGCTGGAAACATCCCGCCTCTCTTTTAAAAGCCCAACCCTAAAGTACGATGACACGTGAAGTTCTTTATGATTTTGTGTGACATTTACAGGAAGTTTACAACGAGTTCATCTGAGAGACACTGTTTCTAAAACAAGTTTAAATATGAAGTATGATTTATCCCTATATAACTGAATGGCAAAGTGGGATTAAACGTTTTATAAACTATGTCTTCATAAGAACATCATTCACGAGTGTGCAGCTTTCAAGCGCCTCCCTGCTTGTTTAATGAAGCCAAACAATGTTCCTGCGGGATGTTTGGAAACGTGTCCGTGAGGGGCCGCCGGCGCTTCAATATTTCATACTCAGTGAAAAAAAACAAAGAAAACCACCTGCTTGCTGCTCGGGCTAATTGCGCAAACACACACGCACGCACGCTAGCGCACGCACACACCGGTCAAAATTTCTGCTGATTCATAACTAGGGCGATCACATCTGTGCGCATATGGCACGGAGAGTTCAAACAGCCTTTACATTTGGCCACGGTTTCAGTCTCAAGCAGCAAGAGGGGAAATAATCCGCTGTTGTTGATGCGGATGTCTCTTCCGGAGATGCTTTTCCAGCGGCGGCGGACTGACTCTCCGACTGGGCCGATTTGAGGAAGCATGTAAAAGACTGGCAGATAGAAATGTGGATGAGCAGCAGGGACGAATTGGAGAGGAAATGTATTAGAGTCAACTTTAGAAAAGAGTTTCTTTATGACATCCTTCATCGGCTTATCTTTAGGCAGTATGATTCCATATTGAGCCACTATAGCGGGCCCTTAAATTGAGTTTGCCAATTGATCGGTAGTTGTCTAGTAGTTTGGCTTCTAAAATGCCAGCATTTATAGCCATGAGCTAATGTGCTAAACAGCTAATAAACAAACTAAACAATCTCAGGACCTTCACCCAGTAGACCGCTGTTCCTGTCCTGATCAAAACCAAGTCAATATTGACTTATTTTACTGTAGTTTTGTTATGCAACTTTCATACTTAACTTATGCCAGGTATGTTAGTCACGTAACCAACATACCTTTATTGTGTACACGGAAGTTTATTTTGAAAAGGCACTATCCATGTAACGAGTGGAAACTGTACCTCTGCTGTGAACACAGAAGTTTATTTTGAAAAGACACTATGCATGTAAATACACGGAAATGGACACAACGTCCCTCACACATCCAAAACTGACACAGAGCGTCCTAGTTTGAAGAGTAGGAGCACTGACCAAGCGTTGGTCTTATTATGAGTTGGGAGTTAGAATGTGCTGTAAAGAAGTTGAAATACTCCTTACAAGTGAGAGGAACTGCTGAGATTTCTTAAAATTCTCTGTGGGTTTGTCGCATTTATTTCATCAATTGTTAATACTAAAAAAACATTAAAGCAGCTTTAATTCATTGTAAAATAATCAAAATATGCATGGCAAATGAAAATAATAATTTGTTATTGACAGAAACTGAATGAAAACACCAATATTTCTGTTGAGCTTAAGAACTCATCCAATATCGAATTAGTTTCACCACTTGTGAAAGGTCAATGGTTCCCACCATTTACTGCTATAATGGGACTTTTATTAGGACAGACATTACGTAACAGCCAAACAGTGACCATGTAATGCATTATGAACCAATGACTAACATCTGTCAACACCAGCGAGATGAAAGAAACTGATAACACTGTGTCGGAACTTGTTTCATATAATCACTGTTGTTGCGTCAGTAGAAACTCAAAGGCTTGCGTCGCTTGTGAATTCACACATCCGCCCCTGCGTCCTCGTTTTTGTTGTTGTTTTTTTCTTCGTCGAAACCAACCAAGTGTGTTTTCTCTGAATTTCACTCCCCGATAAACAAATCAACACCCCATGTGCCCCCCGACAACGACACGCAGTGTAGAACACAAGCTTTGCCGTCCTCCAGTACTTGCATGATAATGAAATTTGCAATAATCCTGCAGCATTACCCATTAACAAGCATTAATCCTGTCGTGTTTGGCCTTATTAGCAGAGAAACAAATCCATCAGCCTCTTCAAGCCAACTTTTCGGACCTCTAAGCGGTTATTTCCGCCCATTGAGAGCATTACTTTGCAACCCTATACGCACAGAATTCCACCAGCGAGCCTGAACCTCATAAATGACATGCTTGAAATGGCTGGAGTGTGTCAGAGGACTCCGGTGCTGATAACATGGCCCCCCGCCAGTTTCCCTTTTGTCTTTGTGGGTGCATACATGTTCTTGCTGGAAACAGACTTTCCCCATCTGCGTCACAGGCTGTGCGTGACGGCCGTCAGATGTTTGTGCTCGCCCTGTCTGAAACAAATAGATCTGTTTCATTCGGATACAAATGAGCGTGTGCTGCGTTTTCCTTGTTTCTCTCGGCTGCTGTGCGTAAATGGCCGGCGCTGAAACCAATTTCTTTTCTCTTCTTTTCCTTTATTTATGCAGCTAAACTGTTCTCCCTCCACACTGTCTCCGTCTCTCTCCTTTCTCCTCACCAGCACCGCGCCAGAAAAAAATCTTTGCTATTTGTAACCCCAGCATCAAAGGCTAATCTGACAAATGAAGTATGTCAGACTTATTCTTTTTTTTCTCTGAAGTGCGTATGATGAAAAAATTAAGTAAATGTGTTTTTTCTATCTGTGAATTATGCGCCTCGATGTGAGCATAGCTCAAACAGCCAGCTGTGAAAGTTGTATTTCCGCTGGGTATGTGTGGTCGTAATTAGCAGCTCCCATGTGACCGAGTGTATATGTATGTGTGTGTGTGTGTGTGTGTGTGTGTGTGTGGCTGTGTTCAAGCTTGTATGTGAGAGCACGCCTGTGAGCAGGGGTGTGCTTGTGTTGACATGACAGCCGACCAGGGAGGGGAAGTGACGCGGGATGCGGAGGAGGGGCGAGAGCTGCAGACATCACACACCGCTGCAGAAGGGGGGGGGGGGGGGGAGAGGGAGAGAGAGAGAGGGAGGAGGGGAAGGAAAACCACAGACAGATAAAAAAGAGTGAGACAGGAACAAAGAAACTAATGGGTGATCACTTTCCTCCGTCGACTGCAGAATCGTCGCCCTGCCTCCACCCTGCCGGATCTGCCAAAAAACAAACAGGCAGTAAAAATGAGTCAGTGTCCGCGTAGGTTGGGCGAGTGCGCATTTGATTATGAAATGTGTTTACCCTCCGCTCACTATAAAAGTAGTGACACAGGCTTTTGTTTGTCCAGAGCTCTGCCTGTTCCAGCTCTGAGCCAACCTCCCCGGTTGCTACAGTCATCATCTCTCTGGCCGACTGCCCTCTCAGACCAGAGCAGACTCCAACTTTCCAGTAAAGAAGTCTTTCGTAACAGCTTGGGTAATGGACACTCCTCAAGTATTTCCTCAGCAAACACGGGGCTTCCTAAGGCAATGGGAACGGACATGGGAAGATGGTGCTCAAAGCAGCTCATGAAAGCCCAATGAGCCATCTGACAGAATGTATTATTTGGGGGGAAGTGGTGATGGAAGAATCTGACATAAATCAGTTTACTCAGCGATTAGGTTTAGAGTGTACTCACCTTCGCTGGCTGACATTGATATTGTTGAAACTGGATTCTACTGCAAAGCCCTGCTAGTGTTCAAAGAGACGACAATGCTCATTGCTTCCGAAAAAAACAACACAATTACTATTTGGCTATTCTTAGAGCCCTAACCATTGAGGCCAAAATGACAACCTTTGGATGTGGTGTTTCGAGAGCAAAGGCTACAGGATTATCAAAAAGGTTCATCCTCTGTGGAGCATGTAAATGTTGACATTTTGGCCTGTTTCACGACAGTAAAGACTAAGATTAAGTTAATCCTCTGGGAAGCAAATTTCACAAAAAATTAGCAGTCAGGTGGTTAGATTACGAGATACAGCGTCTTGTGTCCATAATTTGACGTGTGGTTCCACTGCCTGAAAAGGTGAATCTACTTTTTTTTAACCATTATATATTCAAACTGACCACACTAACCTGCTTCTCTAACCTTTGGGCCACCCCTGCCGAAAGCGTGAATGTGCTTTGAAAAATTCATTCCAATCCTCCCATTAGATTATTATGAGGGTATCTCAGCTCCTTTAGTTCTCAAAAATGGAAAGGGAATATCCCCAGTGAACATGAATGTGTTAAGTTATTAAACTAGATATCTTGTGTCTGATGTTGATATTTTATCCCGTGGCGCTTCAGTAAAACTCTGGCCTGACGGTGGAGCTAGAGGAAAAGTCATGGGGCCACAGGACGTGGTAGTATTCATTTTATTAGCTGTTTAGCACATTAGCTCATGGCTATTAATCCTGGCATTTTAGAAGCCAAACTACTAGACAACTACCGATTAATTGGCAAACTCAATTTATGACCCCCGCTACAGTGGCTCAATATGGAATCATACTGCCTAAAGATAAGCCGATGAAGGATGTCATAAAGAAACTCTTTTCTAAAGCTGACTCTAATACATTTCCTCTCCGATTCGTCCCTGCTGCTCATCCACATTTCCCAGATTTTTTTTTTGTCTTTGGCGAAAATGTTTGTTCAGTGGTCAGGGGGAATCATTATCCTGTTGGTGGCACTCAACATAACCTTAAAAATCATCAAAGTGATAACAAGTCACCCTCTGGGGATTATGAATATTAAAAAACACATAGTCATCCTCACTGAAAAAAATGATTTCGTGCCCACAGTGATTATGACGGGAGAAATGGAGGAAGTCAGGTGACATATAGTACACATAGTATAAAGCTGTTCAAACAAACGCATGACCTTCACCCAGGTGACCGCTGTTGGTGTCCCGTGTGTGAGACCAGTAGTCAACACGTTAAGTTTTTTACTATTTTAAGGTACATGCGTAACAACGTTACGGCGTTAGTACATGCGTAACTACGTTAGAACGTAACCACTTCCCGCACGAAACGCACATAACAGTTTGAACCCAAACCATGAACTATTTCTAAACCTAACCAAGTAGTTCCATTTCACAACTTTTACCACTTATTTAAACTGCGACCATTTCACAGTGTTAAAATACAACGGTCATATGTGTTGTTTTGGGATTCATTGGCAAACAACCTATTCTGTTGCTTATTTGAAGAAATTTGAAGTCAGTTTGGCCAGCTGAATGTTTGAATGTACTATCCATTGACCCCACCTCTAACGGTAACCAGTAACGACTGGAGATCATGGACTAAACTCTTTTATTAACCACTACATTGCTATCTTTTCCTTCCCACGGTATATGCACTTCTTTAAGTGCAATGGGCATCTTCTTAGAAGCACTGTGATAAAACTGTGAATGGAGCTGGCCTGGTCAGAGGTGAGCGGCAGATTGCGTTTATAAGCAGGCTGCAGGGTGGAGGGTGAGTTGGCAGGGAGAGTCCGGCCTGGCACTGAGCTACTTGGCATACGAGTGGCCTGGGGAGGACGTGAAATGAAACCTCAGCAGGGCTCGGGTACTGGAGGAGAAAACGTCCCAGGTCTTTATTAGAGAGGAGACGAGGGAGGAAAGACGGAGGGTGTCGGTATGGCAGAGCTGCTGCACTGTAGGATCATCAGGTCTGGCTTTAACAAAGATGCAACATTTTCTGTCAACAGCCCACCGTCCATATGTCTGCTGGTCATGGAAATTAAACTACAACACAGGGAAGAATAAATTGTTTGCGGGGGCAAGCTATAAACACGGAAATGCAAAGAGGCTGAGA
The DNA here is from genome assembly GCF_023349555.1 of Cebidichthys violaceus. Lineage (NCBI taxonomy): Eukaryota > Metazoa > Chordata > Actinopteri > Perciformes > Stichaeidae > Cebidichthys > Cebidichthys violaceus. Next base: position 6,521,726 of record NW_027176384.1, read on the forward strand.
AGAAAAAAAGGATGGTCAGAGTCGTAGACGTGGCTTAGCTGGAGGAGACCGCAAGCGCTTGATTGTTATGTGTTTTCACTTCACACACACATAAAGCACACACACACACACACACACACACACACACACACACACACACACACACACACACACACACACGCACATACACTCTCTCCTTGTTTGCTCTGTTCTGCGTTCGGAACAAGGCGTTCGCATTGCAGACCATGACCGAGAGAGCTCTGCCACCAGGAAGTATTAACAGGAGGAGAATTTAGAGAGCTGAAGAGGAGATTCTTACTGGTTTACTTACTGGGGGAGATACGGTTAGACCTTTAATCTGGAGGGAGTTAGCTCCGTTTTTAACACTCTGGGGCCAATTTTACGAAGAAGTGGCGAAAGCAAAAATGTGGTTTTCATCGAGTTTGCAGTGTGTATTTAGCGGCTGGTTTACTAAGACAGCAGTTCATTACGCTGTCAGCTCCCGGACTGATTCCAGAGCTGCCCTCCAGACGCACTCTGCCAGCGGAGGACAGCTCACAGGTGGAGATCAGCATTGGCAAAAAAAAAGATGATGTTATACTCCTAAAGTTACTACAAGAAACTTTTAACTGGTTATGAAACAGACTCAATGTAATACAGATGCCTTTATATGACCTACAAACCGGACCATCAGCGGATTATTTCCCGTTTCCACATCTGCCTAGAACATCTGATTCATTCCACGCCCGGCAACATCAACTCCTCCTCTGTCCAGGAGCAGAGCTTCACCTTGCTGCTCCACAGGTCCCCGCTGATCCAGATGGGATTGTCCTAAAACAAGGAGGTGGTCAGGAGAAGGATCTTTAATGTGGGCCCTGCTGCAGCAAAATGAGAGGTTTTCTAAAGGGAGTTTGTCAGCTGCAGATCTTTCATGAAACAATGTTGGGGGTCGCTCATGGAAACACTTTTGCCAACACACAAAATGGCGGTACGTAGACGGTCTGCACAGAGCCTTCACGTACACACACTGATGATGAAATTTAAGCCACGCGGACCTACGCGTTCTCGCGGCGAGGATAGTTTAACTCAGGCTTTACATGTTATGGTGCCTGTAGCTTGTGTTTGCTAATGTTAGCTAACGGTAACAAACCGTCGCTGTAGTGACTTGATGACTTTTCTCTACTTGTGCTACTGTCATACTAGCTTTTATCTCTTACCATTGTCCTCTAAGGGCGTGGTTACTCTTTTCAATGCGACTTTTGTGATCAAATGTGCCAGATCGAACATCAGCTGTGTCCACATATGTGTGTCCACACTTGACACTTCAATGCGAACTGCCTGATTGAATAGTGATCGAATATATTTTGTGGTCAAAGAAGTGGGTGTAAAACGGTAGCTGAACTCATTTCATTTCCTATAACTTCATAACAATAAAAGGCCCCCAGTTATTTTTTGCCACTTACTCGAGTTTTATGAGAATCGGTCCAGCGGTTCTTCTGACAAACAGACAAACAAACCAACAAATTGAACCAAAGGCACAACCTCCTTGGCGGGTGGTCAAAGGAAGAAGTGAACTTGTTTCCTGCTTGTTGTTTCATTCCACTCAGTGAGCTCGTCTAATGACGGTGTCTTTGAAGAAGCTGACTCAGGAGAAACTTGGGAACCGAATGGAAAATGTATTTGCCATTATATCTTACTCTTGACCTTTGAAGAATGCCCGGTCACTCAACATGACTTTGTAAAGATGGACCCAAAGTTGGGTACTCAAGAGATAAAGAGACATTTGGATGAGGGCTTAGTGGATATTAAAAACTAAAAGGAAAGATGGAGTGGGTACCTGGTATCTCTGATTTTTGAGCTGGCTAAATTGGGAAGGTTGTGGGAGAGGAGCTAGATTTAGGAGAGGTGCAGACTGCTACAGCTCCGCTAAGTAGGCCAAAGGCACAGCGGAGTGTCACATGAACCAACACTGCTATGCGAGCCATTCTCAAGTGTCTCGTTCAGCCACAGATGGGAAGAGAGACACACAGAGAGAGAGAGAGCGCTTAGTGTGCGTCATGTATCCCATGCTGCTCGATGTCAGTGCATGACACCCAAAACCACACCGCTGAAAAAGGGGAAGTGCTTGTTTCCAACAGCCCGGAGATCGCACCCACCGTATTTTCTCCCCCCTTTAACACTGCAACTGGCGCAGAAGGTCAGCAAAAGTCTGGGAATTTCTTCACGCTGAGGGCCGGCGTCCAGCTCTTATCTGAGGTCACCGGGACAACAGGAAGTTCATCCTGGTCCTCATTGTCACAGACGCCCCATGGTAACAAAAACTCTGACCGGTCGCTTGTTTTCTGTTTACCGCCTGGCGCGCTCTTGCCACCTCCTCCTTCTCTTCCCCAGACACTCTCTCACACCCATCACCCTGCGAGCCCACCATAGTGAGATGCATCATCCCCAAGGCAACAAAAGGGATGGCGATTTGCTTGTGGATTTATTCCTGTCTGTTTGTACATCCGTTTCTTTAGTCTGTCATCTGTCTTTGTCCAGCATGAGAGGGGTGCTGGAAGGGGCAAGGCTCTCTCCGTGGCACCAGTCCCCCCCTCCCCGACGGGAACCAAATAGACCGTTCGCATCATAGACTGTACATAAGAGTGGACGTAGTCATTCACCCATTGGTTTGTGGATCGCCGTTTTGAAGCCTCAAGTTCGGCAATTTCACCGTCGTCATCTTGGAATACGGCTGCCGCCAAGTTGTTTTTTGCAACCAAGAAGATATCCTTTTTTGGAATGGGGAAGAGTGACGTAGAGACACCGTATACGTCTCTGGTCGTAGCGACCTGTCAATCACAGTAAGCCCGCCCTAAAGCATACTCTGCTTCATGGTCTATTTGACTCTAAATGGACCATAATTTACTCAATGAACATCATGCTGAATTGAAGGAGACTAGAGATTGTGACCACATTTTCGCATTGGCTTCACTCTTTGCCACCTGCCGTCTGATCCGCACCAGTTCACTGGGCCTGAGGAAGTGCCGGGGTTACGCAGGGATAACAACACAAGATCTCGGGTTTCCTGCGACTTCGCAAAAACAGCACATTGAAGGCTTTGATTTCTCAGAAAGCCTGTAGATATCAGTCCGGTGCTGTTGCTGACATTGTACTGTTCTTTGCACAGAAACACACACACACACACACACACACACACACACATATACACACACACACACACACACACACACACACACACACACACACACACACACATGTGCTCATCTCCCGTCAACCACATCCACCTCTACACCTTGATGCTGCGACTTCCCTCTTCCTCGCTGGCTTCTGCGAACAAGTGACTGGCCTAGATTGTTGAAAGTGGACCTGGAACACTTGCCGTTTATAGCCTCTCTGCTCCCTGATGTAACAGCCGAGCACGACTTTCCTAGATGCAGAACAATGGAGGCTGCTGCTCTTACAGGCCGGACCGATTCTTTTCCGGCATGCTGGGTATAATTACAGCCACGACAGCGACGCTGGTGTTGTTTTCACCTCATGGGTCTGTGTGTATATGTGTGTGTGTGTGTGTGTGTGTGTGTGTGTGTGTGTGTGTGTGTGTCATCATGGTGAAATGTGGTCCTGGAGACATCTACTGTGTACTCTGACACACTTTACGCCCCTGGCCCCCATTCGTTTGAAGTCCACTGTACCCTGGTTTCAATAACAATCACTCCCGTCCATTCTAACACTTGAGGTGAAATTTCACTTTGTGAGAAGAGGTGAGTAAGGACATACATTTACTCCATTCCATGTACTCTAAATAACTTTTGGCATAAATTGTACTTGTCAGAGAAGTTTTAATGCGGCATACTTTTTACTGGTGACAGTGACACTGATATTGTTTTCACCTTGTGAGTGTGTGTGTGTCATCTTAGCACGACGCATCCTTATACAACGATATCGTATCAAAAGTTGCTCCTCATTTTTTGTGCGTTTTCCTACGAAAGTCCAGTAACACGTGTCAATTTCCGCTCACTACATGCACACAGTCTTTTCAAAATAAACTTCCGTCTTCACAGGAAAGAACTTAGTTAGGTTTAGGAAAATATTGTGAAATACTTAGTTAGGTTTAGGAAAAGATAACTACATAAGTGCCGTTACTGATGTGCGCAAGTTACATGACGAATAAATCAATGTTGACTTCTTGTTTCATATGGGGAACGAACATTCGTCTTCTTGGTGAAAGGTTGTTTTTTGTGTGACCCATTTACAAACCCCTCCCTTCTGCCCTGTGTGGGTTGTCTGGTTCATAATTAACATACAAGATAACATACAAATTGATTTTTGTGGGATTTATATGAATTACAGCACGTTCTTTTTTTGTAGGTTTAGCTATGAATGCTGCATGAGTACAGCCTGCTCAGCAACATGTGGTCCTGGAGACACCGACTGTAGACAGGAACTGTTTATATTTTTGTCTGAGGACAAATTTTGTCACAGGAACAGTGTCATAACCGCTTAAGATGCAGTCATGAAATGTTACAGTTGTGTAGTTGAGGTCAAAATAATGGTCGAGCTCGGAGATTGGCGCGGTCAGAGCAAGAACTGGCGAAGGGGCCAATGGCCCTCCCACAGACACTTTACGCCCCTGGCCCAAGACGGTCTCTAGTTATGTTATCTTGCGTTTTGTCTGGACATAAAATGTAAATGCAGTCATCTGTGGACCATTCTGGAATAACAAAGCATTAAGCAATGAAAGACTTCCAGTGTAGCTCCACAGACAGCCTCTGTGACACACAAGGTCGAGCATCGTTGTGCCAAAGGAGCGGACACAGGAACAGACCAACGTTGTTCACTGCAGCACACACTCACTAAATTATACCGCACACCCACTTAGGCACGCTTACTAAATGATAAGCATTTCTTTACAAATAATATTGGCCAATAGGCTTGGCTCGTAGCAGATAAATGTGTATCGGTGTATATGTCAGTCAATTAGTAAAAAGAAACAGAAGCACAAAAAAAGCCAAATATGGTTTTTGAGACATATTAGGAACAATGTTGTTATTACATACTTGTGTTTTTCAACTGTTCTGCTCAGTACACATCTTGGACATCCAGTTAACTGCTTTGACGCCTCTACCACCACATCTGTTTTGAAAGAGCTGAAAAGGAATAAAAAGCTTTTAATGAAGAAATAAATTCGGAATGAATAATAATAATACTGTGGCTTTCACTGGTTCAAATGACAGCCGCCACCACTGGTAGGTCACATCGCCTGTCATTACTAGTCATTTGGGGCGACCGTGGCTCACAGGGTTAAGAAGGTCGTAAGAAGGTAACCGCAAGGTTGGCGGTTCAATCCTTGGCTGCTACGTGTTCTGTGTCAAAGTGTCCTGAGCAAGAAGCTAAACTCCGGGCGCCTGTCATGTGCATCCCACTGTTCAGTGTCTGTACTAAGATGTACAAAGATTGTTTATAAAATATTTCCTCAGTCTTCCAACTAGCATACGGTGTGACGTAGATGTCACATTATCTAGTTCATCTACATCATATCAACTAAGTAATCTTCATTATTTAGATCAAGATCAAGGGGTATCTGTAATATACAAAAATATTGCCTAAATAGCAAGCTTTTCCTAAACTACTGCAGGTTCTGTGGTGTTGGTATTTCAAATCCGATGGCATCAACTGACGCGTGTCAAATGAGGCGCATCGGTCATTGCTTTCAGTGCGTTTGGGGCCTTGAGCGTGAACCCAAACATTAAAGCTGCTCGCGGGATAAAAACAAAACAACAAGCTGAAAGGCGCTAAAAAATGCTTGGTAGAGCTGCGGGGAAACTGTAGAATGGGTGACCATTAATCTGGGGAATTTGACACGACGAGCAATGTCATTACACATTAAATACATTGTTATAGCTAAAATAAAGATTAGTGCAGCTTTAAAGGATCCTTTTTTGAAGAAAAAAAACACGTTTGTTCGCTGCAAAATATCACCTGACGCAGTATCAGTCAGCCTCTAGCTCTCATGTTTGCTTCCATGCGGAAGAAGGAAATGAGCGGCCTCGTTCTCTAGTTGTGACTGAACCACCTCAACCGAGTCATGAGGTGCACGCACTCGCATGTGTGTTTCTAGGAAGTAACTCACTTTGTTACCCAAATCACACAAGGTGTCATATTATTGATTTAATGCTTCTCCTCTCTCTCGCTCTCTCTCTCGCTCTCTCTCTCTCTCTCTCCCCCCCCCCCCTCTCTCTCTCTCTCTCTCTCTCTCTCTCTCTCTCTCTGTCTGTCTGGCCTCTGTCTCCCCTCCACCCCAACCAGCTCCTTCCCCCGTTCCCACGGCAACATGTGGCTATTGGTTACATAACAGCGGTGCTCGCGGCGCGTGTGTATTAGTGTGTGTGTGTGTGTCACTGTGGCTGCCCCTGGGCTTGGGAAATCGAACACGGAAAAAAAACCACGCAGCTTTCAGGTCTTGCTGGCCTTCCGGCTCATGCGAGTGCATTATTGATAGTGTTAACACTGATTGCACCCGCGGCATGAATACACCTCGCTGTGTGTGTGTGTGTGTGTGTGTGTGTGTGTGTGTGTGTGTGTGTGTGTGCTCTCAATATACCTTGCTGGATTGGTTTGGATTGGAAAAAAAATTCATCATTGCTCATTACGTCCAATGAGACATTTAGAGGACTGATGCATGATGGGTAGTGTATGGACCGCTCTTTTTTGTCCTATTTGACACTTCCCTCTCCTACACGAGGTGCATGTGTGTTTCATTCAGTACGTGTCCTTGCTGTCTTCGCAGGTGTGAATGGGGATTAGCAAGTGATTAAATAAGTGAGGCGGATGCGTCAGATGAACCACACACACACACACGCTCACACAGGGAGTCATGTCCTCAGATCGCCTCTAATGACATTAGGCAGGTCCTCGGCAGGGGAGGCCGAGCTGCTGTTGATTTCAATTAGAGCATTGTCAAGGAGCGATCCCACGCAGTGCGCTCACTCGACCGAGCTCATTACATATTCATGAGGGAGAAAATGCGAGCAATAAACACTCACTTAAGACGGTTAAGATGTGTGATTCCATACTGGATGTTCAGCCTGTGTTTGTGAATGTGCATTTTGCACGTGCTTGGGAAAAAAGGAGGAAGAAGATGAGAGATTAGATTTTTTTTTGCTTGTGCTGGTGAAGTTTGTACTTGAGAAAGGCTGGGAGTTTATTTGCTTAAGTGGATGTGTGTGTGTGTGTGTGTGTGTGTGTGTGTGTGTGTGTGTGTTTGAGTGTGTGTCCAGCTTCTGCAGTAAGTAAGCGAGCTCCCTTCTTCAGAGCCCTCAGGGCCCCACAGGAGGAGCTGGGTTTGCAGCACTGGTCTGTGCAGCGGTGCGGTAAAAGACGTTATTCCAAGCTGTCACATCTTTTACGACCCGCACTGGTTCCGTTGTGTCGGCAGGTTCTGCTCCCGCCAGCAAACGGGCCTCAATAAATCCAGGGCACTGGCTGCATTTCATGTCCTCAGCGCTATACAACCACCTTCCTCCTAGTAGAAGGAGGCGGGCTAGAATTGTGAGGTGATGAGTTAACCCACAAGGGGGCCATGAGCCCCTAATCATTTGTCTAAATATTAATCAGGATCAATAGGGTTCATGAAATATATATTAAATAGGTGACAGCAGGAAGTTGTCATATACAATACAGTGTATGTTATTAATAAGTGCCAAAAGACATACATTTAGAAGCGGACATTGAATAAAAAAGTTTGTATACTTGGTTGTTGTTTTTTTTACTGTTTATTAGCCAATTCTAATGCTAAATTATGGATCTGGGGAGAAGTGTAATGTTAAAAAAAAATGTACATTTATGACATTTTTTTTTTTTACAAATTAATTAATTAACACACTGTGGTAGATTCTTAAAGGGTGTAACGTTTGAAAGTAGAGAAGACGCATTCTTCCTCATACAAATGAAAAGTTTAATTCATAAGCAATAAGACACACACACATGCACACTAAAAACTTGATATGCTTTGGAAACAGGTCTGCACTAATGATTTGCTGTTAATAGGCTAAACCATGAAGAAAATGATTACATTCCAGCCTGTATCAGCATGGTGTAGTTTAGGTTGGGATGAATTACAAAGAATGATTTTTGGAGGTTCAGCTAAAAGTCGAAAATGCAAGAGTAGTTGATGTGTGAAAGCTGTTCTTTCTGGCGTGACATTTCTTGTGTCAAGGCAACGTGTGGCTGAGAGCTATTTTATTTGTGTTACACTTTCTCATTGCAGAGAGCTAGAGGTGGCCGTGACCTGTGAGCTGTAATAACATGGTGCCAGGACCATTTAACCTGAGTCATGGTGACACTGAGTCGGGAAAGCAGGAGGGGAGATGGAAACTTCAATAAATATAAAATAAATAAAAGAAAAAAGAAATTGCCATTTCCACTCATACCGAAAAGTTATTAGTCAAATGGAAAGCATGCAAATTGTGCCGCATTAATCTCTATCTTCTTGATCTCGTCACACGATTGGCTCTCTGAATCGGCCTTCAGTCCTCCTGGCAGCCTCTGATTGGCCCGAATCCACAGGTTCTCTCGGCGACTCAGTCCCCTCAGAGAGGCAAACGCACTGCCTCTTAAGGCATGTTTCCATAGCAACCGCACAGCGGGGGGGGGGGTCAGGCGCCGGTGGAACGCATATAGGAGCCATTTCCTAATAAACTGGCTTTTATTGTCTCTCTGTCCCTTTTTGTCCTGTGTGAAATGCAAACATGTCTTAAACTAAGAGAGAGAGAGAAAGGAGACAGAAGAGAGGGAGGAGAGGAGGCATGTTTGAAGGGAGGGAGAGTTTATAACCGCTCTTCTTTCTCTTCTACACGTGTTGCATTGACTCTCCTCGGGCTTTATGAGAGTTGCTCTGTCCACAGACATTATATGCATGCTAAGTGACAGTAAAATGTACATGCTGAGTACAACTTTTTATGCGAGCTGACTGCGCTCTGTCGAGAATAAAGTGGCAATTAACGCTGGGTTTAGGTTTTTAAACCTGCAATAGCAATAGAGTTTCTGGCCACTAGGGGGCAGCGGAAACAAGTTGTGAACACGACACGGACACATTATCAGCTTTTATGCTGATATGGAGAACGTGTTCCAGCGGTTATGGAACAACATTAGCATTCATTTGGAGTTATTTTTGTATTAACCTCAGGAATGTAAGTCCAATATTCTCTCTCTTTTATCTCTATTTTTGGTCTCCACCAACTCCTGAGGGCAATATCTGGCTCTTTAAGTGCTAAATGCTCCACTATGATCAGTAGCTACTTGCTAATGTCAGTTGTTTGGCGCTGGTTATAGTGCACAGGGAGTTATCAATAAGTTAAGGCTTTTTACACACGAATAAACGATGCAAATTTGCAACAATTGCAAAAAAAAATGTAATAAAGGTTTGAATAGATTTGCTCAGGCAGAGGATCAGCTACCGGGATATTATTAGCCCAGAGCAGTATCTGGCAGTCTTTCTGAGCTAACTTGTTGTGTAGCCTAAGCTACTGTTAGCTATTTGAAATTCCTTTTAGTGAATTTGAGTTCCCTCTGTTAAACGGTTACACAGTGTATATGTCTAGGACTTTTATTGTGAAAGGTAAGAACAATAAGGGTGGCTCTAGTCTGCGCTGCCTTTGTCAAGGTTTATAAGGAGTAATAAAGTTTGCCGTCTTGGTTCGGACTACAGAGCCTCTGCGTTGTTGTACACTATAGTGTACGTTTTGAGTATGTCCGTTCCTCATAACGTGATTGTTTGATGCCTTTATTTGCTGTGTGAAAACTCAACCTCTTTCCAGAAAAAAATATGTTGCTTCACAGTCTGTGTGAAGGTACTAATGAAAAAAAACAACAGATCAAAAAATATATTGACACGACACAAGGCCTGTAAAGGCCTTTTTTATGTCAAATGGAAGCAGAGAGAGTAATTGCTTGTAATTTGGGCAATTTTGGTTGTAGCTGAAAAGAAAAAGCAATTTAATTTCTGTTGGACTTAAAGTGTACCGTGAAGCAATGTTTGATCTTTGTCCAAATATTATGTATATTTGAAATCATATACTACATCCTGGAGAAGACTCTCATTTCTTGCTGTGGGTGTCAGGTGATTGACAGGAAGTAGAGCGTAACGCAATGCAGCACTGATATGAAAACACTCAACCGAGGCACGTTGAAATAATGAGAAAACAGAAAGATGACTAAAAGACCATCTCGCTCCGTTGATTTTCAAGTCTGTTGGAAATTGTTTTTGCCCATGTGATCTGCTAAGCCTCTCATTAATGTTATTTTCTCATTTGGGAGAATTTCTGTGAAGATGGAGCCTGTCTGGATGGCTGAGCGGCTCCAGAGACAGTCCTAGGATCAAGGTTTACAGGTCCAGGGCACTGATGTGCATCCAGTGCAACGTGAGGAAAATGTTTGAATACATTGCAGGAACCTTTATGTGTATTGCCGCAATGCCAATTTGACAGTTTCACTTAGTAGTCACTAGGTTACTAATCCCCTTGAGGCCTTGTGTGCACACCCCTGGTGTGTACACAAGTGCCGTATTATTGTTATGTTTTAAAAGGTCCGAATTTGTACATGGGGCCACTTCGATCTTCATGTCGTTCCAATGAGGAAATTAATAAAACATTTGAGTGAATACTGTACATTTACACAGGTCACACAAGAACTCTATCTCTTGCAGTGTGTAGTTTATATAAGTACATTGTGCAGCCCGTCTGAGATCAACAGCGTCAAGGCAACGATTTCTGTGCATCAGTCCAAGGGGAAGGCTTTGTGTGGGAGTTCTTCTGACTGTTTGTCCTAACCTGCTTGGAGTCTCAGAGATATTTCATTATAACACAAAGTGTGTGTCAAGAGTGATCTTTTTTCTCTTTAAACTTCCAATACCTATATAAGATTTGTTCATGCTTGTGCTGTGGAAGTGTTGGCCTGTGAGCCTGTACCTGTCAGAGTAGAACCGGATAACTTTATCTGACTCGCTGTCGACCCAATTGATCCGCTCCCACTCTGTTACCAGTCGAGGCTCGATCATCTATTGGGCGGGTATGACAACGGCAGCTGTCATATAGTCTGTTGAGTGCCGCCTTGCTGTGTTCTCCCTTTTTCTTGAAGTATTCACAGTGTTTCTTTCAGTTTCAGAATAAGCAAAAGGGGACGGTTATGGATAAGGGGCTTATTCATTTGACAGGAAAACAACTAGGTTTTCTCTCTCAAGCAATGTTCTGCTTATGAATAATAAGCTGTCTCAAACAGCGGTGACTCATGTGCAGCCGGGATACTTCTGTTCACCAAACAGAACCCTCTTGCAGGTGGTGTGTGTGTTTGTGAAGGGTTGTTCCTCTTTCCCATATATTAGGTTGAGTCTTGGCTTTCCTTGACAGTACAGTACATACCTGCAAATCTTGCCAAAAATCAAAAAAAGGGAGAGGCCTTCCATGGTAAGCACTCTGGAAAATTTCTCGTGAATTCCCCAAAGGATTGATTAAAGGGAAATGTCTGCGTACGTCTGGGAGCCCCGTTAACTGTTGGTGGGAGTTCTTCACAGGCCGACAGTGAGCGGGGAAGTCTCAATTATGTGTCCTCGTACCGTCCAGCTGCTTAACATGGACCCAGTCAGACCAGCATTTATAACAGTTAAATTTCTGGACGATGCTAATTTCAATGGAACTGCTCATGGGGGCAAAGTAAATTGAATTGGTATGAGTTTGACTTTGGTGAACTCTCACATGCAAATAACTTGCCTGCTCCACAAAAGCAATAGGTTTGCAGTCGGCCGTGACAGCAGATGGTACAAATGCGTCCCTCGAGACTGTTGCCAGCTGACTTGCTATAGACCTCATGTTTTACAGTTGATACCGTACATGTTCCAAATGTATTCCAGTTTATTTCCTGTTGCATTGTATGTGAATGAGATCAGCTGACAGGAAGTAAACATGGACCCCAGCTGTAGGCTAACAATGCAATTCCATCGAAACGGTCGTGACTGGCTAGCGCTAGCATGCTGCCAGCTAGATAGCGTGCTGCCGGTCAGCTGGTATGCTGCCATTAAACAATCATGAGGGGAAGATTTGTTTCAGGACTGTTGTATTTTAAAATATAAAAAGTAAATTAAGTACAGTTCCTTTTTTTGGTAAATATGCAAATTATCTACAAAATCTTAAATGGGATTTTTTTAGAGTTGTAAACATGCAGAAATTACATATTTCTAATTATTTTAGACCACTTTTATTATTATTGTTTGCTGTGTAACCAGTTTCATCTTAATATAATAATTTGCTAGTATCTTTAAATACCAGAGAATACTATTCAGATATTTTTTTTAGATAAGCCCTGATTCGATGAGCTTCTGAAACTAATGCCACTTTTGAAACTAATGTCCATGTTTGAATGAGTCGCTTTGATGCTGATTCAAGCTGGCAATTTTATTTAGTAAGTTTTTTTGCTGAAGCGGCATACTTCACTACCCATGACATCAGTACACGATTTCTTGAAAGCTCTGAATAAGCGTTGGAAAACCGGCCAAATGTGGAGCTATTTGCAGTGTGCGGTCAATTAGCTGAGTAGAGTGTTCTGTCTTGTTTGTGCACTCTATGTGGAAATTTGTAATCTTTTCAATTGAAGTAGTTTGAACTCTGTGGTCCTGTCCTGTCCTCAGAACATTTCTAACGGTTCACTGATCTCACGTTCACCTCATCCAGCCGGTAAAAACCACACCAGTGGAGCAGACATGCTCTCTGAAACCTAAAGTACCTGACATGACGATACTAAACCATCATTGTCGACTCTGTTTCTTCTTTCAGGGGACAGCGTGGTTTCAGGAAGGTTTTATTTTAGTCAGCGAGAATTGAGATTGTTGAATTTGGTCATATCGGTGTATTTAGAATCTGGAAGCAACACATGAGGAGTTTCAGTTTACGTCAATGATGAAGTAACACAAACACACACACACACACACACACACACCAGTGGCGGGTCGTGCATTTTATACCTGGGCCTTCTGTGCTGTCCTACTACAGTTGAACCACCTCCTAATAACCTCATTATGACGCCGCAGCTACGGTTATTCTTTGTTTCTAGGGGTGTAACGATACACGTATTCGTATTAATCCGTTTGGTACGAGGCTTACGAACCAAACAATACGTTCGAATAATACTAGTGCATTTGGAAAATGCAGAAGCTTAAATTGAGGGAAATATAATGTTCTTTCGGTGGAGCCACTGCGCCCAACCCAACCCACCCAATGTAACAGACAACATGCTGTCCTCCACCATGGAAGAACAACATTGTACCCTGGTGAGTCGCGTGTGTTCTGGGAGGCTATGCTAAACTAGCTTAGCAGGAAAACCAACAGCAGCACACACACTTCAAACTCTCCCCGCAGTTTTTAGGCAGCTGTTCCCTACTGATTCAAACAGGGCTAAAGCAATCATCACACAATCCCCATTTCTCCAGACCATAATTCTTGCTTTGTAAAAGAAAACAAAACCCCAAACAGAGAATCAAATGTCTGGACCCTAATCCTGTGCATGACGGGATAATGCGTCATTAACGGACAATGCATATAGTCAAAATCAATGTAATTAATAAAATGACAAGAACAAACTCACAAGAACCAGTCACATATATTTATATGACAACAAAGCATGACAAATCAATCCAGCAACACTGCAGCGCTAAAACACGAATTCATCCACACACTGAAGAGCACGAATCATTCAATTATGATTCACATCAGAGGGAACAATATTAACCAAATCATAAAAACGACAACATAGACAAATTAACACAGTAGTAACGCTACTGAAGGTGTAAAAACACAAAAGCACTTCACTTACCAAAGCTGCTGTTCACTTAAAGACAAAGTTCATCCTCCTTTCTTTGTTAATAAAGAGTTTAATGACGCGGTTGTACAGTACATCGGAGCCAGAGGTCCTCCTTGAGTTGTAGATCCACTCGGGTCTCAGCAAAAGTTTTCAAAAGCACCATAGCTTGTAAGTGTCCTGTCGTGCTATTGTGTCGTTTTGCTGCCTTGTTTAACCACCTCAGGTTAGCGTAGCGTAGCGCCAAACAGCTCCAAACACCAAGATGCTCAGTTGCAAATAAAACCCATTCTTAGCCATAAAATGTGCAACGCTTCTCCAACGCTGTCAACCAGGAATACCGTTCGTACAAATCCTTTTCCTGGCTGGGTCAGGGCTTCTAGCTGTAGGGTTGGCCGACCCTTTGATACAATGTCCATTTTTTCCTGAAATGTCCTTCTCCAGAAAGGCGTTGCCAGTATCTCCGCCACCAAATCCGTTTCTCCTCCTCCTCCAGCCATTGAGTGTTAAAAAAACAAAGCTAGGTAAAAAAAAGAATCTACACCAAGCAAAATGCTAAAAATTGCATAACTTCTTACATATCTTTCAACTTGAACTCTTACTACTAATACTAACTTTTGATAGCTAGCTTTCTGCTTCACAACAGTCAGGTTAGCCTACTGACGCAGCACGTTAATGCTAAGCTGTACGTTAATGCTGACATACTTGTAGGCTACCTAGAATGCTCTGGCACGCCAATGAACATGCCCAACATGTCAAACTAAAGATCTGATTGGTTGAACATTATGACAATCAACAATATCGTCCCCATTTACTTTAATCTGCAAAGGCTATCCCAGCAGGCCTCGGGCCTCTCTTCTTACTTAGAGACATAGAGGTGAAATCTTATTGGATAAAAGCTCTACTTAAAACAAGCTGTACTGGAAGCAGAGCTGCAGGCTGGAAGCAGAGCAACTGAGGAAGACAATGTGCAATGAGACAATAAGCTAATTATAATACATGTAGTGTATTTATGAAAAATTATTAAATTATAAAATAGCTATAACTTTGTGATTCTGTTTAGGCCAGAAGGGAAGGCTTTGCTGGCCCACCACTGACACACACACACACACACACACACACACACACACACACAGAACATGGAAGACTTCAGTGTCTAGAAGGGTTTTCAGTTAGCACTGAATTATCTTGGCGTTATCTTGGTGTAGATTTTTGTTTTTTTTCTTAATTGGACTCATCTTGTAATTAAAAGCACACGTTTAACAAGCATCCATATCATGAAATGTTAAGAAGTTTTGATTTAAATGGGTTGTGATTCAAACAAAATTATATAATTAATAAATAGTTTTGTAGTGATATAATTGATGAGTTCTCTCCAGCTCAACTTATCATGAATGAATTTAATATGGAATAACATGACCCATTCTGCATAATTCTTCAGGCAGCTGTTTTCAGTGAAACAGCTCTGGTAAACCCACTCTACGTTACCTGTAACAGCAGACAGACAGAGATTATAGCTGGTGAGGATAGTGGAGCATTTTGCAACTAAAGAGACCTCTTTTCCTTTCATGGTGACCAAAAACGGAGCAAAAAAGGAAAGTGAATATTATTCTATAATATATATATTAATAATATTAATATATTTATTTGCCAGGTGTCCAGAAACACCACACCAAGTGAATGCTTCTGTTGCTCCGTGTCTGTTGGATGTGTAAATAGCCAACTGTTTCATACTATGATCAACTGCGTGAGGTGATAACATGTCAGTGTGGAGTTAACAGCTTGCTTCGTGCCCCCATGTGGCACAACAATTCAATGAACACAGCTTTAAATGGTCAGTGACAGTGAAGATGCAGCCATTTCATACAGGAGATGAGCTCGAAGTTGCTTTTCTCTGAGTTTGACAAATTGTCTACTAGCTGCGAGTAATAGTGAACTAATGCATAAGGTAATAAAAAAAAAACCGGATTAACATACACACATGGCCTGTACCCCAGTAAGAAGAAGGGACAGAAATGAGGGAGAGAGGGTGTCAAACACTTGGGGAGCTGATCAGGAGAAAGAGTCCAGTCGGAGATGTGCGTCAAGAGCTGTGAAACCTCAGACCATTTCCTGTCAGCTCATCTTTTTTTTTTTAAACATCCCACTTCCTGTGTAAGCGATCCGAAAGAACCAGACCTGCCTCGACTCATAAAGTGATCGAGATATGACCCCCGTTCTGACGTGGGCTGTTAGGTCGGTTATGATGTGGCTGTTGGCCCGAGGTGTTGTTCAGACGCTGAGCACACCCTTCAGCGACCGTTGATGCAGCATACCAACGTTTTTTCTGCTACTTCAGGCTGCTCTCCGGTAATCTTCCTTTAAAACGCCTGGGTGGCATGGAATTTGACAATACCCTAGAAATAGGGTGAAATGCCCCCCAAAAAAGGATCCCCCACTCCTCATGGCTGTGGTTTTGCGCCATCATTTTTATTTAAGTGACATTTTATGAATTTTAAGGGGCATTCCTCTTTTATGTCCAGTAATTTCAATACCTGGTGTGCGTGTGTGTGAGCATCTGAGTGTGTATGGCTTCACTACATATAAACATAAGTTCAGGGCTTGCACCTTAAGTGGGTTTGCATATTTAGCACTTAAACTATAAATTGCTGCTACTTCACTGCCGACCTTTGTGATTTATTTCTGCCAGGCTGCATTCATAATAGCATTGCTTACTGCAGAGACTTGAAACTTCATTGAGATATTATAGGTATGCACCTGCTGGCAGCAGAAAAAAGGGTGGGTTTAGTGGTACTGAGTGACAGAAAACGTGACAGAAAACATCTTCAGTTACTGCAAATTTGATGTTAAGTGGGGCCGCCTGCCTGTTGCCCCCACTGCAGTTTGATTGGCTGTTTGCCAAGTACTGCTGTCTTCATTTGCTCATATAGTTGGCAGAAGTTAGTGTTTCTAAAGATGGATGGGTTTCACCTCTGAGCAGCTCTGTGACCTCCCCGTTTTGCTGTAATGACACCAGATTGCACCATCCACCAGCAGGAACAACAAGTTGGGCAACATGACTGACAGCTCGCCGATGGATCCGCCCCGCCTGCTGCCTATTGGTTCTCCTGGGGCCCCCAAAAGCCAGATCAGATCTGCTTGCGTTTTATTTTTTTGTGCAGTGTGGTTTTGGAGGCTGCTCTCAGCAGTTGCTCGGAGAAGAAAAAGCTACGACTGCGTTGGGGACTTTTCCTCCACCTCAAAGTTAGTGCTGATGAGGTTGGTCTTTCTTTTCAATCACAAACTTGTTTTTCACTTTGTGGGGTTTGGAATGACGTCAGTCAGCCGGAGCAGCACAGGTAATTGCATTTTCTCCTCCTCTGCTTCTCCGTTGTCTCCATCTACCTGTTCATCTTTAAATATGCGCGTGTACAAGCGAGGGTCAGACCCTGACCTCCGATCCATCCTCTTCCTCTGCCTCGTTGCTATGATTCATTCAGTCAGCCCGGTGAACGCCGCGCTGCAAAGGAACACGCAAATGTACGTAAGCAACGTTGGCTTACTTGGAACTCTTTGTGCTCGTGGTCTGTGAGTGGGACGGCCATCTGTGAGTCATGTTTCTCTTTTCATTCATGACTGCGCAAGGCAGAGAGAGAGTGTGATGTCAAAAGCAGCGAGAAGCAGAGATTTTAAAAAAGAAAAGGAGGAGAGGATCCGCGGGGAAAACATGGATAACATCACAAGCTGATTCCTACTGCATGCTGGGTAAAAAACACAGCCAGTCCGTGAGTACTCGTGAGCTGGTTTTTCAGGGCTGTTATTTAGAGATCAAAGCGTCTTGTCAGCTGGTGGAGTGTGTTTTTTCTGCCCCTCTCAGACTGGTGTGACTGGGAGAGATGGGAGCAGGGCTCAAAGTGCACACGTGTGTTTGGAGCAAGCATCCTCATAGATCAGTTTTGTACTCATGTGTTTAGTAATGATCTCAAGAACCCCACTGACTGATCAAAGGTGCCGTATTCTGCGTTTTAATCGACGTAATTTACCCCAAGGAAGTTTATTTGACTTATCAGCAACATTGTCCTGCAGATTGGCATATACACTTCATAATGCAATTACACTTTTTAAAAAGCTGCCACATGAAGGAAGTTACCATGTGGGTTTTTTCAGGCAGAAGGGGTTTTTAGAACCTCTGCATTTCAACTGTAGAGATTCAAAGTAACACATTGAAAGTATTGGCGTTGCTATAAATGTGTAGCTTTCTTATGGTCTTGTACCTGGTAAGTGCATTCATTCAGTAATGTTTGAGAGTAAAAGAGCGTAGCATTTGCATGATTTTCTGAACTGGACGCAGTAGCAGTTTAGCAGAGCTGCAGTGGGGATGTAGCGCCACCTTTATTGTAGATCAAGCTTTAATTTCAGTCTGATTGAGAGCTTATTTTCCCTTGAAAGGTAGGAAGCAGCAGGGATAGCTTTCTGCT
Source organism: Cebidichthys violaceus (assembly GCF_023349555.1). Lineage (NCBI taxonomy): Eukaryota > Metazoa > Chordata > Actinopteri > Perciformes > Stichaeidae > Cebidichthys > Cebidichthys violaceus. The sequence continues at coordinate 6,540,004 of NW_027176384.1, forward strand.
AAAGAAAAAAATAGTCCTCACTGAGTTCTCATCTAGGAGTTTATCTATGTTCCCAGGTCCTATGTTCCTGGGTCCTATGTTCTTAGATCCTATGTTCCCATGGTCCTATATTCTTAGGTCCTATGTTCCCATGGTCCTATGTTCCCAGGGTTTTATGTTGCCAGGAGAGCACATATGTAAAACTGTATCATCAACTTTATCACGTTCCCATTATGTGCCCTATAAATCTGGAGATCATATGACCCTGGGAACATGGGAATGACTTGTCAGGACCAGAACATATAAAGCTATCACATTGTTGAGTGAATTTTAGTGTGGCATACTTGCATTCTCACAAGCATATAGAATGAATATCAGACTATAAACCAATTTATAATGCTATTACAAATAATATAATTGTACACATTTACCATGACTCTATCTGCAAGTAAAGGCCCTGTGTGGAGTCCAGAACCTAAGGGTGAGTAATTGCTTGGATTTAGGGTTAGGGTCTGGAAGATCAAGTGAGTCTGTAGTAGTTTAGCGCCTAACAGTGGGAGTTACATTCACAAGTAGTCAGCCGTAAGGGAACTACTCTAACGAGTGTCGGGGTTCATCTGTTGTGTTATGACTCAACTTTCGGCGTGCTGTTAGATCAACTGCCTACACTGGGGTTTTCACCAGGGACTTGTAACATCATACACCAGCATGTATTCATTCATTAGACCTTTTAGGCATCCCCTAGCCACAGCATAGACTTGAAAACCCTCAAGCTGCGTTCACCGCAGTCAAGACACTCATGTCATGAAAATAGCAGACCTTGTAGAGATGATACAGAGACCGACTGTTATGACAACCAGGGAGGTAGCAAGGGTTTTGTCCAGAATTATTTTCTTTTAATGGAGATTATTCACTGCATTCAAGTAAAATCAATTGAAGCTTGATTGTAGAAATTAAATATGGGGATGACTGTGGCTCAGTCAAAGAGCGGGTCGTCCTTCAATCAGAGGACTGGCAGTTAGATTCCTGGCTCTGCTAGTCCATGTCGGTGTATATGCAAGATACTTAACCCCAAATTGCTCCTGAATACTGTGCCTCCTGTGTGTGAATGGTTTAGTTACTCCTGATGGGCAGGTGGCGCCCTGCATGGTAGCCCCTGCCATCAGCGTATGAATGGGTGTGAACTGATGAATGACATGCAGTAAAAGTGCTTTGAGTGGTCGGAAGACTAGAAAAGCGATATACAAGTCCATTTGACCAAATGTGAGATTATACATGTAATTTAACTTTATTTCACAGTTATAGATCCACGTTATGATTAACGTTCAAACCACAACCCTGTCTCCTCTGTTTCCATGCAACTTAACTGCACGCTCAATTAGAGGGAATTGCATTATTTTCTCAATCTGAAAACCAAAAAAATACACAAAACCACTTGGTTATGTTTAGTAAAAAATATCATGGTTCGGCTTAAAACGACTACAAAACTGAAACAAAACAAAACAAAAATGCAACAAAAGTACTTGGTTCATATGGGACACGATCAGCCGCCTCCTGGGTGTCTTTTGACCACATTGTGAGCAAAATAAAATACTTTATTATATTATTACGAATAATTCTTAATTTAACCGTTTAATCAAGAAAATCTCCCTTGAGAAGAACCTTCGTTTCTCTAATACAAACATTATTTATCAGACTTTGGATTTAGGAAAATTAGATTTTGATTAGATTTAAATCACTGCATTACTAGAACCAATATTGTTTTTTGTTCCTGTAGATAATCATCCAATCATTCAGTTATTTTTATATCTTCAGTTGAGTTTGATAGCAGAAATATTTCATCCGCAGTAGAACATATATGGGCCGAGAGTGTATATATTTGGGGCATCACTGTATATTTGTTTTGGGGTGTTTAGAAGCCAGAGAACCCAAATTCGGGCGACAGGTTGGAGCCCAAACATACCAAACATCATGAATGGGGGATAACAGCAAACAGATGGTTTTCTGAGGGCAGATTTTTTTTTGTGGTTTGAGTGTGTGTGCATCACCAGCATTCTCTCGCCAACACAAACAACACTGTGCAGGTGAAAAGGCACGGGCATAAGGAAGACACTAGTGTGTGTGTCTACATGTGTGATAGAGGGAAAATAGATCTGTGTGTATGTGTGTGTGTGTTGTGTGTGTGTGTGTGTAGGGCAGTTGGAGATTCAGGCCGATGCCAGGAAGCACATTCTTTGGCAGCAGACAAGGCTGCTGTCAGACGGCACTCAGGAACACGATGTACGGCACTCTGGATGCAGCAAAACCAGCGCCCTGAGACTAAGCAGCACACACACACACACACACACACACACACACACACACAGACGCACAAGCCACTGAGGTGGTTGGCAGAAAACAAGCTCTGTCATAGTGCTGCGGTTACATCATCAAGGAAACTGTGGTTCCTTATTTGGCATTGGTGGTGATTGACGTCTCCTTCCAGCCAGTGGGATGCTGACTTTGCCCTCATGGCTCCGGCCACGTTAGCACTGCAGTTGCCACACCGCACTAATGCTCTGGAGTCACGCGAGCCAATGAGATGCTCTCTTTCCCGGCTGTGGACCTTGTCTGTCAAACCCGGTGGATAAATGTCTCTGAGTCCAAGGGCAACGGGAGCAACTGTGCACTGTGTCGCTCTGTTTTGCTCTGTGTCGCTCTGCGTCCAGGGCCATGTGTGCTCCCTGCTGGCCTGGCAGTCCCTTCGTTGTCTGTTAATCAAACTCTGCAGGGCCTCAGTGTGGGAAACCAGCAGCCAGTGGTGGGCATAGACCATCCAACAAAATCCTATCTGTCAATACCCCACTGAGTGATTTATACGGGTTAGACAGTGAGACTGAAATGAAGCTCCTTTGACTTTTACCCGGAAATAAAATACTTATGTTTCCTGTAGTGCTATTTATCGATCTACATTGTTTTGGTACTGAGTGTTGTCACCGTAGAGTTGTCTGTCTTCTCTCCAATATAGTGGAACTATATGACATTTGAAAAACTCAACAGCAATGTCTCTTTCCAGAAATGTTGACCCGGTTACTCAAGAAAATCCACAGACCTTGTGAGCAGTTTCATGTAGGAACTATTTCCTTTCTTTCTACCGAACTACACCCGCCAAAAATGTCACCAGTTTGTTTTACATTTGGGTCTAAGACGCTCGGTGACAGAACAATGTTGCATGTGGATACAGTTAGATCTCCAGCTTATGTAGGTTCTACTGTTCTGACTGCTGTGTGAATGTTCCCATTATACTGAAGCTCAAGCGGTGGTTACAGCGAGTCTTAGCACAAATGACTCAGCAGATCACCGTTATGTTGACATTTGGCCATAAAAGAAGGTGGCGGCCTAGTTCTAGTAGATGTATTAGTGTGATGTGATGGTAGGCTAGAGGTGGCATTGTGAGTTGAAGGTGGTTCAAATTTGAATCAAATTTAAAGTGCTTGTTAGTACAACACTTAAAGCTGCAGCTCGTTAAGAGCCTCTAGTGCCCGTTAGAGGGAACTGCAGTTTGTATGTACTCTTAAAATGGGTTAGTCCAGTTTTAACCCCCAGTTGCCAGAGGTGGTAGACTGTAAGTATACTGGTTTAGTGTTGCTGAGTAGGAGTGATTTTAATAGAAAGGAAACACAGTATAATCCTCCTGCTTTGTCCACAAGGGGGCGACGTATCGGCTAAACAGAATTTAATCCATCGCCATGTTTGTCACTTAATACGACCAGGCAGTGTACATTACATTAGTGTGTGCAGGGCATTATAAATCCACGAACCAGGCTGCATCGCTGTGGTGTACTGTGTTGGACTCACAGCAGCTGTCGGTAATGAAATGTGTGTGTGTTCCTTGTGACACTCTTGTAGGTATCACATTATTGAGCACAAGGGAGGAGCGGGATCATTAGGCAGGTTTGAAGAACAGATGTTGAGCCAGAGGGGACAGAGTTGCCCAAAAAGATGAGCTGGACATTGTTTGTTGTGTCAAATATATACACACATACAAATACGTCCTGACATTGTCCCGTGTTCGTGTCCTCTTCCTGTCCTTCTGATTTGCGTTGTGTGTCTGCTGCTTCTCCTCAATCAGACAAATGATCAGTGTCTGCTGGACTGAAGCGCATCCATTAGTTCATCACTGATCCAAGACCAGATTCCTGTGAGCCAGGAGAGTGACTATATATAATCAGTGGACATGTTTTTTCATCAGATCTGACTTTCAGGGGCATTTTCCTTACTCATATTGCATTTTGGCAAATAGAGAGAGATTTGGCCTTTACAGGTCCAGTGTGTAGGATTTAGTGGCGAAGTGGTGAAGTTGCATATTGCAACCCCTTCTTTACCAAGCGTGTAGAAGAACGGACATTGGCCTTCAGGTGCGTTTGTGTTGCAGCGACCAAATTCAAGCTACCACTTAAATGTGAAAAACATAAAAAAGGAGTGTCTGATTTGTCCATTCTGGGCTACTGTAGAAACATGGTGGTGAAACATGGCTGAACATTCTATGTTCTTCATACGTTATTTTCGCTAGTTACTTACATGTCTGCAGGGATTATAAACCACCAGAAAGTCACAGAGATCGGCTGGGAGAGGAGACAGGCCGCCATCTTGGCTCAAACTTCACTTCCAGGTTCAAGCAATCTCGGGCTCTTACTGCTTCAATGCACCCACCAGATGGCGACATGCAGCAACGAGCCTGGTACCATTCTATCATCCTGATTTAAATGAATCTAATGGGACCTGTGGGCTTTTGCATCCTTCATTTATCTGCCTGGTCAAGATTGGTCAAGATTGATATGTCTTTTACTATTTCAATGTTTTTTGGGAGATTTGTGTTCTTCTATATGGAAATAAATAGTGTTTTAAAGTAAAACTCTCAGTAAACAGTCAACATAGACAAAACATGGAGAGTGCCTGAGTATGTCTTTATAAATTGTATCCTAAATGTTGTATTTTAGTGTATTTGTATCAAATGTTCAGTCCTAGATGTAGTAAAGAAGTAGAAGAGATTTAGTTGTATCCATATCCAAAGATTTTGGGTTTTTTTATGATGATTTTGCCTTTGAAATTTAGATTATATACTATGTGAGACTAAAAATCATATTTAATTATTGCATCACCATCTACACTGGAATGGTAATAGAAATGGGTTTACTTACAATGGATTTGTTTTCAAAAGAGACCAGAAATGTGCATATAAGCCTTATGGTTGAGGAGCTATTTCTGATTCATTTTGGTTGTGATAACGAGGTTAAGGTAATTAATGGCTTTATATGGCTTTATATCTTGTGTTTATTTATGCTGAATGGCTTTTTATGTAACGTCTCTCTCTATATTTTTTTTATTTTTATTCCCCTGGGACTGCAAGGCTGGTTTGCTGTTGATCACCATGGACAGGCAGTAAAGAGATGCTGTCCTTCTCACAGGGACTTCTTATGTAACCATGTGGTCTCTCTCTCTCACACAGGCTTCACTGGAACTTCATGTATGCTGCAGATGCCTATGGGCTTCAAATTTGCAAGCAGGATTGGTATGAAGTACTACTGGCAAAAAGGTACGAGTCTCTCTCTGTGTGTGTGGTTAATACCTCTATGTGCTTCTCCCCTCTGGACCGAATTGTTTACCTGGCTGTGGAACGAGAAGAATGTGTGTGTGGGCGAACAGCGTGATCCTACCTGTTGTAAAAGGTAGGTGTGTGTGTGAGTGTGAGTGTGTGTGTGTGTGTGTGTGTGTGTGTGTGTGTGTGTGTGTGTGTGTGTGTGTGTGTGTGTGTGTGTATCTCTGGCCCTTGTACACCGTGCCGCTCCCTCTTGCCCTGAACTTTGCCTCCAAACCACATTGTGTGGCCTTTACAGCTCCGTGTGTGTGTGTGTGTGTGTGTGTGTGTGTGTGTGTGTGTGTGTGTGAGTGAGTGTGTGTTTCCCCTGCAGTCACCGGGCACTGATGTATGCTGGGAGGCACACAAGCAGGATGGGAGGATGAACAGGTTGAGAGATAAATGGAGGGAGGAAAGGAGGAGAATGAAGCCTATTGTGTGTCTAATAAAGCATAAAGAAGTGCTAAGGAAAGGTGTACTATGTAACTTAAATGTAATTTAAATTAAAATGTCTAAAGACAACTAGATCTACATGATATATTTTGTTGAGTTGTGTACTTTTTAATAAAGTAGTATTAATAATTAATATTAATGAAGTTCTATCTTACTTACAGTATCCCAAATGTTTCAAACAATATAGTATTTCAGAATTATATATTACAATTTTCCAAAGATACTAATGGATTGACCCAAACGTGGATAGTTGAAAATCCACTTCCTGTTTTCAGATGACGCATGAAACCTTTTCCGAGTGATGAAGCAATTCAAGCACAGCATTGCACATTCCATGCATATATTTTTTCACATGGAAATATGTTAGTCATATTGTAATTTTATTATGTCTGTCCATTCTGTTCACGCAACATCTATTGTACCTCCCTCCGTCCAGGGAGAGACATCCCCCCTCAGCTGCTCTCCCTGAGTATTCTTCCATTTTTTTCCCCTCAGGGGTATTACCTCGAGGATGGGAGGTTTCTCGTTTGCACATGAAAGAGAAAGAAGCAGAAAGTGAAACATTGTGACCAGCAGCTTGGGATTGTGGGTAAAAAGGCGACGTAGGGAAGATTCACGATGAGTAGGGGTATGGGAGGACACACACACACACACACACACACAAACATATACAGTATACACACACAGGATCAGTGATGATGCATGATGATGAATACGTTGTGTGGTCTGTGTGTGTGTGTGTGTGTGTGTGTGTGTGTGTGTGTGTGTGTGCGTGTGTGTGTGAGCTTGCGTACACTCATGCAAACTGCCCCTCAGTGGTTTCCCGCCATCAAAACTGAAGGAACCTCTCTGAATTCCTGACCACTAACTCACTTCCTATTGTGAAATAGCACCTGTCAAACACACACACACACACACACACACACACACACACACACACACACACACACACACACACACACAGCAAGCCGCAGTGTGTGAGGGTAAACCACAGGCATGCGTTTTATGTTTTATGTGTGATCATGTTGTTTTTCTGTGATTTGAGACAGTGACGTTTGTGTACAGTAGTAGCAACTAGTTTAGAGCCGTCTCCTTCTGTCTCTCTCTCACACACACACACACACACACACACACACACACACACACACCTACACTCACACGCACACACTCAAAAACTTTCTGAAAACACCCTTTCTTCTTAAATCTCTATCACAGTTTAGATAGCTTGTTCGTTGCCTGTTGAGTCAGAGCTTTGATGGCATTGCGGTATGAATGACGGCGCAACACGGGGTGACTCACAGATGCTGTGTTGAAGGTAAAGAGGACAGACTGAAGAAGAAGACCTTCATATCTTTTCATTCCTCTCTCTCTTTCTCTGTGAGAGTACCGCAGACACAGTGAGCACCTTCCAATGTTTATCCTCTATCCTCTAGTGAGTGTATAGGTGTGTGTGTGTGTGTGTGTGTGTGTGTGTGTGTGTGTGTGTGTGTGTGTGTGTGTGTGTGTGTGTGTTTGTGTGATTTATTGTTCTGTCAGCTTGTTTTACGAGTTTTGTTCCAGCAGGTTGCAGTGAGGATTCAAATGAGCTTTATTTGCATGTGTGTAACTACTGTCACAGCGTAGGCTATGAAACACACCCAAAAAGAGGTAGCACTTCCTCTTGAGGCAGCCTTTATAAATGATATATAAGTTGTAGTTATAACTGATCAGCTAAGCCATTAATTAGAACTCACTGGCCTACTCCAGCATGACAATGTTTTTTTTTATTAAAGTTACGTTAGGCAATATATTTATTTTTTATGTTTTTGATATATATATATATTATATACAGTAATAAGCCCATCCAATCATTTCATGCTGCTGACCTACCTTCCTGCGCACATTCTCATCATGCACTCATTGTGCGGGACCAGCTTCTTCCACAAGGGTAGGCAGACATATTGCTAAAGCTAGCAAGCTAGCTCATTGGTTACATTTATTCTGATAATGTTAGATAAGGCATAGTTGGTTACTGTTAGTTGGGGTTCAGAGATGGTTCAGAGAGATTGTTTCACAAGTTGCAAAATTTAAACCAATTAAAAGCTAAATCATCGTCAGACGATAGCCGCTGGGTTCCGAGTCTACATTTCGGCCAATGCGCTCCGCCTCTTTTGCTCCACATGGGCTGTTTAGCTGCATTCAACCAAAGCTTGAACGTGCTTGGTTAACTACAAACGTTACCAGAAAGCTTCCGATGGCACAATCTTGTCCCATTGCCTACAGATTCCCTGTATGAAAGCAGAATCTGTTTCAATAGAGATTAGCTCTGTTCTGCAAAGTAGTCTTCTGGTGGTGGTGAAAAGTAGTTTTCTTGTTAATACAAGAGAGGATGGGCCGAGGCTAGATGTTCGGCGTGCTTACTTCAGTAGCCATTTCTATGTGTACCGTTGCTGTTGCGACAGCTGTAGTGGACTAAGATCCTTATAAACTACTAAACAGACTTACAGCAAGTCAGGGACTCACTGACAATGTGGCATTTCTGTACCTTTGCCCTGCACTGGAACACCATTGGATTCATAAAAGCTTTATTACTCCCCACATAATAAACATCTTGACATCCAGTAAACTGACAGGTGGGGGCTGATACTTTGTTGTTCCTGCTCTATTTTGTTGTAGTTATTGTGTGTATGTGTGTGTGTGTGTGTGTGTGTGTGTGTGTGTGTGTGTGTGTGTGTGTGCGTGTGTGTGTGAGTGTAAACAGGGCCCTCATTCTGTCAGAAGGTGAATCTCTGCGGGAGGGTAAACTATCACTCGGCCTCATTAGTGAGAAACCTGCTCATTGCTCAGGTCACACGTGTGCGCTGTCTCTCTCGCTCTCTCTCTCTCTCTCTCACACACACACACACACACACACACTCATAAAAACTTCGACCCAGCAGCGTGTGTGCCATTCGCCACCATGGATCATGCTCTCTCTAATTGGAGACGCACCTCCTGTTTTCTCCCGCTCTCGCCTCCCTTTCTGAGCAGTTGTATTTATGTTTACTGCCGTGGCCCAGATACCTCCGCCACACGCCGCAGATGGATGGCTGTGGCTGGTCGACGGGACAGTTCACCCGCCAAAAAAACACAACAAAACTTCTTACCTTATCGTTTACATCTGAATAAAAGCAGCCAAGGTTTCTCATCTCACTTTGCTTTATCTTGATTAGCAAAAGAGGCAGAAAACTTGGCGGTAGAAAAACCTCTGATTGGTGGGAGGGGTCAAAGTCACGAGAGCCAATCGGTATTGGGGGGGGGAGGGGGGGAGGGGGGGGGGGGGGGGCATTCTTATTTGACGGATATGTGTGTGGTCCTGCCGGGGTTGTCGGTTCAATTCCTGTGCCCTGTCAAATTGTGTAAAAAAAACACTAGTATTCCACTCTCTCCCTGTTATCCCTCCGGTGTAAAGTGTAAAGTGTATGTGTTCAACAAGGAAGTGAGTCGAGGAGATGCTGACAGAGAAACAGAAAACGCACAGTCACACCCACCGAATGCACACACACATGCAGCGGAGCAGATCCAGAGTCCGCTCACACGTGGGTGTGCGCTTCCTCCTCCTTACTCACATTTTTCAGACTTGTTTTACGGAGACACACCCACTTTCTTTTGTAGGACAGGACACACACACACACACACACGCACAGAGGAATAGAGAGAGAGAGAGCAGCATGGAACTCTGTCACTGTCAAGACACAGCGAGAGGCAGGAACCGCCACTGGCTCAGTTGGAGGATGACGTAGGACGAGACAAAGTAAGGGAAAACACTTTACTCTGATGGAACGCTGTCGTTGTGGCCAAATTCTGTTGAAAAAAAGGAAGTTTTGGCTCATAAATGTTAGTCATGAGGGGAAAACTGGGAGGAGAGGACAAGGAGACAGTAAGTAAAATGGTATTATTCTTGTATGGGTTTATGTTCTGCAGGTCTGATTCTGTCTGGCTTTTGGCCTGTTCACAGTGCACAGGCAGGTGGGTGTGCGTTTGAGTGCTTTACGACTGCCCCACGCAGCACCCGCCTGTGTTTGTTTACCTGCCTGCATGCTCTCCCACATAAACGTCGCCATAATAGTCTCAATAGTGCACAGTGAGAGGTTGTCAGACAGGCAGAGGTTGATAGGAAAGTGTGGGAGTATGACAGGAATTAAATTGGCATGATGTCTTTCTAAAAATACACTAAGTGTTTTCAAAGTTCTTTGGGTTATCCGTTTTTTCTCAAACTTCTTGTTTTGTTCCCCGGTGATAATATTTTAAAACCACTACATGTGGTATGGTGGTTATCTGCACTTTTCCAATTGTATTCCAGTATCAATTTACATATTGTAATATTAAAGCGGCGCTAATCCAAAAACTTTTTTTAACAATAGATCAAATGAGTGTAATGTGAAAGTGGTCGCTCATAGTTGTGTCAGTTGTAATGTTTAAAAAAAAAAAATAGTGCTGCTTTAAAATAAATGACGCCATGTTGTCTGTTTCCCACAGTAACAATATAACTGTAGCCTGTAATTAATTTATAACATCCTCATAATTAAAAAATCTAACAATTACCTTGAATTGTTCAAGGTATAATATGAAGCATTTTCCTAAAAACCAAAACACTTATGACCCACTTGAAGTGTGTTGTCTTATTTTGCTGTTTCTGGGACATTTCTGGGTGTCAACCTTTGGGCACTGGGCGTGTAGCCCCCACAAGCATGCATCCAAAAGAAAGCTATGAAAATGACGGAAAAAACGCAAAAATCCGGAGTGAATCCAGGTTCGGCTTTCACTTTTTCTGGTGGTACACTGGACTGTGTTCTGGCAACCATGGTCAGGGAGCGTGTTCCTCTGGTGTTGTTGAACCTGGTGGAGGCGGGGCCAACTTTGAATGCTGCGTTTACAAACGTAACCTTTAACCCCTTATTCCTAAGTAGTATATAGTGCATATGGTTCCTCTTATGTACATAACTTAATTCATGGCTGCTTTTGGTCCTATAAGATGTATATAGTGTATATATGTTGGCTGAGCTGGTTTGGGATCAGCTTGGTGTGTGTTATAACTTGTGCAACAGGTTGGAGGCATATAGTGCATACAAGAAGTGGACGTAGTTGGAAGTGAGCAGTTGGCAGTCATCCATCGTTTGTGGACGGCCATTTTGAAGCCTCCAGTTTGGCATTTTGGTCTTCGCCATCTTGGTTTTTGGTCGTTGCCATCTTGTTTTTGTGCAACCAGAAGTGACAAAGGAGGGTGGAGCTAAGTAAAACCGAACGCTAAATAAGACATTTTTAAGCGACCCAAATGTAACTTTAACTTTTGAAACTTTAAAAGTTAACTTTCATGAAATAAAAACACACTGTGGAAGGGTTGAAGATCTAAGAAGAAAACAAAAGACAACTTCCAGATCGGACAACATCTTGGTAGCGACCTGTCAATCACCAGGTATAGACTTCTATACAATCAGACGTCTTTTTTCAACCAGAGGAGTTATCCCCTGATGGTCCGTAGAGAGAATGCCCTTCCGCAGACCCGGAGGTTGTCGCCTGGGTGGAAGCTGAGTAATACTGGAATGAAAAACAAGCCGTTATAGCCTGTCAATGGAACTGTAATTACGATACATTGCCAGCAAGACACACATAAACAGGAAGCTATTGGGACCATAACTTTGTATGGATGAAATTCATTGAAAAGTTTGGGGCTTTTCCCAGTCACTTCAGTACAACGTGCACAATGAAGTGTCAATTTTGCTTTTAAAGTTGTAGCATGGAAAAGCTGTTGGGTGGCTGTGCATTCACTGTAAGAAGCAGAAACCCAAAGACACTCAAGATTAGACTAAAGCAGTCGACACTTAGACAGACTCCGGAAAGTGCTGCCTGTGTTCAGGCTACCTTCTGCTCACTCTAAGTGTGTTTTAAATCAAGTTCAGTGTAATTTTGTCCTTCTGTGTTCTTCCCCATTGGGCCTTGCTCCGGGCTGCATTTTATATTTCCTACACATCAGGGTCATTTAAAGTACAATACCTGTGACATATATAGTTATACACTGTATATATGTGTGTCTACAGGTAGTTGCTTTTGCGTCAGTCCCTTTGTAGTGCATGGCAGATGTACGCACACTGGATTTTGTCTTATTTGCCCGACAGTCAACAAGGGAATTTCCACTCAACGCTGATCACTGATGCATTTGTCTAATTGCCCAACCCTAATTCCTCTCTGCTTACCTGCTCAGCCTGTCCAAGGCAAGTGATCGGAACTGAGAACATGTTTTTCACCAAACCCCGCTAACATTTGATACCGCACCATCAATGGGCGTCAAAAGGAGCGCCCTCTGGCTGAATCCAGAGGTGGGACCCGAGCCTAACTCACATAATTTCCTGCCAGGGCAGGAGCTGGCAGCATCCCACACCGAGCACTTTGTTTGAGTTGGAAGTAGCTGCGGAGAGCCTGTGTCACAGCGAGGGTGTGTTTATGTGCTGTGGCGGGCGTCGACGTGCCGTGAGTGGGCCCTCTGACTCGTCAGCTCTCGGTGGAAGCACAAGCACCTCTGAGAAGCAGGAGCTGTGATCTCATTCTGTTGTCTGATGTCTGTGTGTGTGTGTGTGTGTGTGTGTGTGTGTGTGTGTGTGTGTGTGGTCATAGTTGGGGTTTGGATCAAAATGTCCTTGGTGAGGTTGTAAAAGAAACATCATTATGAAACTCAAACTGTTTGAACTGCATCAATGGTTCCAGACCTGATCCTTGCTCAGGTTTTCTGAAAGTCCAGTCGTACTTGTTTACAAGCTGGTCCGACGGGGAGTAATGAAGGGATGGTAAATCAGATGGGGTCAGACAAGAATGGAAGTATGAAATGTATTGGCAAGGAAAACAGGAAATGACATGGGTAAGGCTGACAACATTTATGTTTGCAGGCTAACTACAGCATTCCACAAGTTTTAATTTATGCAAAAGATAAATCCAACCCTAATGCTCTAATTGGCTGGATATGAGTTCCTGAAATCCTGAGTTCAACACGTCCGTATGTATTCGCGCAAGAAGGTGATCCTCCTCTCCGCCATTGAAATTAATGTGGACCAAATTTTGTCATGCCTGTAGAATTAGGATTACATTACATTACATTACAGTCATTTAGCAGACGCTTTTATCCAAAGCGACTTACAATAAGTGCATTCAACATAGGTATTCAAGAGAACTACTAGTCACCAGAAGTCATAAGTACATCTCCTTTTCCAAACAAGCATCTAAGAGCATGAAGCAGAGCATAACTCAGAGCCAAAGTACAGTGCAGAAACAAGAAAAACAGTTAGTGCTATAAGTAATATGAATACAATAAGTGCAACAAGCTAGTATGAATACAATAAGTGCTAAGTGGAAGGCTCAGGGTAGCACTTCCTGAAGAGGTGGGTTTTCAGCCTGCGCCGAAAGATGGGCAGCGACTCAGGATATTCTGCTGTTGAATCAGGCTTTCACCGTCTGAAGGGACATGCAAACATCTGTATTTGTAGCACAGTCAATGAATGAATGAAGCTATGCCTACTGTGTTGTAATGTACACATTCTAAAGGCATTAATAATTTAGGCAGTACTTTTTCTTCTGTTCCTTTGTTTGGAGTTCTCACGACTTAATCTCTCCCATAAAAAATGGTTCATGACGGATTATGTCCACGCTGTCTAAAATTGAGCAGCAATTTGATGACGTCCCTCTGCGCCTACCACTCTGTCATCACGGCCATGTTGCCATTGTTGTCTCTGAAACCTCGCCCGAGTTGGTGGGTCACGACGTGACGCGGCTTAGCAAAACCCACAGCTCCTGTTTCCATTAAACAAAAAGGCCTTTTGTCTGACTGACACACCCTCATGTTTTAAAATTAAAAATACACAATTGTGACATTTTGACTCCGGCGTAGGATGCCACTTCCTCAAATACATGAGGACATACATTATGACAATAGTGTGTCTGACTTTGGCGGGGGGGTCGTATGACTCAGCAAGATGGATGTTGCTGGCGTTACACCAACCAAGGTCTCTCTCTATAACTGTAGTTTCTTGCTGGACTAGTTATGTTATTGGGGCTAAAATGTCACAGTCAATAGTTCCAGGTCATCAGGATTAATCAACCAAGTCTCCAAACAAGTGTATGTGTGTTTGTACAGTATCTGTGTGTTGGTTATCAAGCTTCATGACATGGGGGACATTGGATATTGAACTTGTTAAAATGAAGGCCTCAGTATGCTTGGAACAAAGTGATTGTTGGATTGTCAAACTGTATTTGTATTTTTGATGTGTATGTTATGTGCCTCAGTGTTATATATGTGCTTGTACTGTAGGTGGGTTTGTTCTGCCTGACGCATGCTGCAGCCTGTTATGTCTGCTCTGCTCTAGTATCGTACACTTTTCTTTTGGTTATATGTGTATTGGTTTTGTCTTTTCGTTACTGTCCAACTATGAATTTTAATTCCATTTCTATTTGAAATTTTGTAATCTTTAGGCAGCCTTCAAACATCTGGCCGGGGACAGCAGATGAAAACTAGCCTCTCTGGCTAACTCTGGCTCACTTACAGTTTCACTGTTGATTGGTGTGCATTGTCCCTGCAAAATAAATAAACAAATAAATGAATAAATAAAGTATTGGAAGCCGATTTTGACATTGGGGCTGCTGCCAACAATGTTTGGACACTTACGCCTTGTATGCAAAATCTGAACTTCTCTTCTTATAATCTTTACACATCTACTTCTGTCACTTTCACATGTACTGCAGAGCAAAACGATGAATGTTTTGATGAGATGCTGTCCGAACATGTGCGATTTATTGTGTCAAAAATCATAAAGACACGCAAGACACAGAGTTCTCAGAGTGGGATCATGGAGGGTTCTGCCTCCGTGATCGGACGATACATTATATGGAATAGTTTGTTTCAAGCATACTGAACCCTGGGATTTCTCAGAGGTTCATATCCATCTCAGCCTCGCCTGTCTGACACATGTCCACATATTCCAAACTTAGTTAGCATCCAGTTCTGTTTCATTCACCCTCAGCTTTTATCAGCACCTGCCGACAGTTTCTCGCTTTAAGACGTTTCATATCCAACTGCCATTTCTTCGACTGCATCAACAAGGTGAGGTGTGAAAGCACCCACGAAAGTCAGAGTCTTATATGGTGATGCTCAAATTTCAAGTTGTATCCAAGAATTTGCAAGAAAGAACCACACTTCCAAATTCTAATGACATGGCTCTTAGCATCAACAGAAAATATTCATTACACTTATTAATGTGTCCCTGCATTTCCTCAACTGTTGGAGTACTGCTCATATTTACATTGTGTTCAGTTTTGCCCTCAATAAACTGCCAGGACTCACAGTTTTGACTTCCAGTGGGTGATCACTGAGGCCGCATGTGGTTTGTGTTTGTGTCTTGGCTCTCTATTCCTGACAGCAGAGCGATATTCATCTCATTCATATTTGAAACTAGAGATCTCAGGTGGTTCCAAAAGTTCAGTGGCTGTTTGTGGATGTTAATTATTAATGAATGTGTGCCGAATGCGAACACCCACACGCAGGTGTTTTTCTCAAGGTGTGGAGGCCTTTGAAACAGAACTCTCCCTGTGGTGTGGTATCTGTTCCATCCTGGGGTCTGGTATTGCAAAGTGGCGTGATGGGAATGACAGATTGTGATGTGCGGGACGTTATTGATTTCTGTCAGAGGGAAATGGCTCAAGAATGTTCCGATCCTGCTCGGCCATCGATTGTTAGGAGACAGATGGAGTTGGCATTGGCACTCTTGGGAGTGGTTCGCTGTTACTGGGCAAACGCTGCTCAACTTTGATGGGAACCGCCGCTCCTGAGTTGGAAGAGGCTTAGAGAGTAAAGAAGATTGACCTTATGTATTCGTGCCTCAGGATGCTGTGCTGCACTGGGTGTATAGTCATTTCATTGGGTTTCTGATGAATCTCCCTCAAAGGTGAAAAAAAAGCCAATAAGAAAAGAGAGAGATAAATAATTTGTGGGTTTCAAACTGAGGAGACTTTGATTTTGACATAAGATAGCCAACTTTTGAAAAAAGTGATACTCTAGAAAATGAGTAACGCTAACTTCTTAGACTACTTGGATTTTTTGAGAAATGTGTATGAAATACTGCAATAAGACATTTTCCTGTGGATATTTGATGCTGCAGCCATACAAATTGGCATATTGGATACAACTGTGATTCAGCTTTAAATCAGCAATATTTCTGCCAGTTGGGAGCAGCAGAACAAGCTATAAACACAACACTGACACATTATCATCTTACAAAGCTGTAGAGGCTAACAAGTTAGCAAACGGTTGCCTATTTGCACTAAATGCTAACTGTGTCGGTCTGCTGTTTGGTGTCTGAAAACATGTCTGAAGACCATTTTGATCGAAAAATCAGATATTTTTAACAAATATTTTGAATTATGAAATGCACACTCAATGGCTCTTCTATCAGCTTAGCGCCATTTGTATCATATTTGATACATGAGTTTCAGAGACCTCTACGTAATTAACATGAGCAATACTTTCCTGAAAAACCTGTTGTATACAATCCTATACATGTCTGCTACCATCTGGTGGAGTTTCCATGCACTGCAGGCAGTAGCAGGCATTTCAATTCCATTTCCAAAATGGCTTCCGTCACGAAGTGACTTTTTCATTTTCGGCAGGGAAATCGTTGCTAATTTTGAAATAGTTACAATAAAAATAACATTGACAGTGTTACTAATATTTCAATATGAATATTTACTGTATTGAAGCAAACTATAATTACTTCATATTTCGTTCCTTATTTTATAGTAAAATCGTGTTGAAAACATAGGTATCAAATATGATACAGCAGGTTTATAAGGTAATAATTCACCTGTAAATTATTGTATTGTATTTTATTATGCACTCTGGATTATGCCATATCACAATGCCAAATACACTGTTTTGGTCATTTAATTAAAGTAATTAAAGGTAGTAAGCTAAATTGAGTGAAAATGTATGTTTTTTATGTATAAAGAAGAAAATCCTTGGCTATCATAACCTTTTTTATATTGTTAATTCATTAATTCATTAATTTAAAAAAAGAAATTCAGAGTAAACAATCAGATGCAAGCAATGCACAGGCAATCACTTCTCCCATGTCTACTGTGGGAAATGTAAAGTCCATCTTTGCCTGAAAAAGGACAGAAACTGTGCTTTTCCTGCCACGAGGTAAATTTTTTTTTTTTTTTTTTTTGACTAAAGGTCCAATAAACACTTCAATATCAAAAAATCAGAATTTTCTGAATATTATATGATGTGTCAGGCTTTACAGGTACAAATTAAATAGGGGGCATTTCAATTGCCTATCGAAGGCTCTCAACATGGCGACGCCTGAGCCGGCGGCTGGTAGCTAACGATGCTAACAGCGCTGTTGTCACTACACCAACTAATTGATATTTAAATTTGACAACTAATTTGGTCATCTATTTTTGTCGTCTCCGTCAATTATTGTCCGTAACCCTGAATTGTTTCGGCCAACTCCAGTTGCTGAGGTCTGATGGTTGTGGTGACATCGCTAAGAAGAAGTCAGACAGGGTTAGAAACACATGCAGAAAACCAAGTTGATCCGTGGGACTGTTACTTCTCGGTTGAACTTTGACCTATTGTACTTACCGTAGTTACTCATTTGCACACATTTTTGTGTAATGAGGAATCCGATGTGTCGGTAGACAGGCATTTCCAGGAACGTAACGGCTCTTACAGTAACGGGCTGCCTGTTGTGGGAAGCTGTCATGGCACGGAGCCAAGAGGGAAGCAGAGGGGAAGTTGAAGATTTACAATTTGGCTTGCGGTTAGTGCTTTTGCTGACTAACTCTGAGTGTATGTGTGTGTGTGTTCAGCCTAAATGCATTCATCACACAGCTGCTGTGTCGGCTTGGCAGCGAGGCCAGAGTGTCTGAGTTACGTGACGAGGTGCTTTTGGCACCATGTCGCCAGTAAAGGCTGCTCTTTATAATCTGTGTGTGTGTGTGTGTGTGTGTGTGTGTGTGTGTGTGTGTGTGTGTGTGTGTGTGTGTGTGCGTGAGTGTGCGTGTGTGTGTGCGTGCGTGTGTGTGTGTGTGTTTGTGTGTGTGTGTGTGCGAGAGAGTGTTTTTCTGAGTCACTCCGCTTTGTGGGCTTCAGGAGAAGTGTGTCATACTCAAAAGACAACTGCAGTGTAATCCAGAAAGCTCTCAGGAGTGTTTTAAATGTGTTTGTGTTTAAGTGTGTGTGTGTGTGTGTGTGTGTGTGTGTGTGTGTGTGTTGGGGTTGGAGGGGGGGGGGGGGGGGGGGGGATGAGTAGGTGCTGTTATTGGCAAAGAAATGACTAAATATGACGCTTTACCGTAAGTGGGTGATGTGTCAAGATTAAGTCATGACCTTTTTCCCTCTCTCTTGCATGAACACACATACACACACACACATTCACACACACACACACACACACACACACACACACACACACACACACACACACACACACGCACACACGCACACACGCACACAAACACACGCATGCATGCTCAAACACACACACACACACACTCTCTCAATTATTCTCTCTTTTAAAACCACAAGGCTAAAAGCAGAATCCTCTAAACTCTGATATCAGCCTGTATTCCGGCTTGAGTGACTCAGATTGTTGTCATGGTGACATACACATCCACCCCACCTCTCTTTCAGTGTCACCAAACATCACAACACCCCATCCATCCATCCATCTATCATCAATCCATCCAGCCATCCATCCATCTATCATCCATCCATCTATCATTAATCCATCCATCTATCTATCATCCATCCATCCATCCATCCATCCATCCATCCATCCATCCATCCATCCATCCATCTATCCATCTATCCATCCATCATCAATCCATCCATCCATCCATCTATCATTAATCCATCCATCCATCCATCTATCCATCTATCCATCTATCATCTATCCATCTATCCATCCATCATCAATCCATCCATCCACCCATCTATCATCCATCCATCAATCTATCATCCATCCATCATCAATCCATCCACCATCCATCATCAATCCATCTATCTATCTATCTATCTATCTATCTATCTATCTATCTATCTATCTATCTATCTATCTATCTATCTATCTATCTATCTATCATCAATCCATCCATCCAGCCATCCATCCATCTGTCCGTCCGTCCGTTCATCCATCCATCCATCTATCATCAATCCATCCATCATCCATCCATCATCAATCCATCCACCATCCATCATCAATCCATCCATCCATCATCCATCCATCCACCTATCTATCTATCTATCTATCTATCCATCCATCCAGCCATCCATCCATCCGTCCGTCCGTCCGTTCATCCATCCATCCATCTATCATCAATCCATCCATCCATCTATCTGATGAGTCTTTACATCCCTCCTTCACTCTGTCTTGCGTCTTCATTGAGTAAGAGGTGAAAAGCTCTCCCTGCCCTGTTTTCCAGTTAACTTCAGATCCACGAGCGGCAACATGCTGCTATTTTTAGCCCCGCCTCAAATTGGCCTATTAAGATAGTTTTTCCTTGTCCAGGGAGGAAGGCCTCCTGACCAGGCCGTCTGGCCACCGCAGCGCTGGGAGTGGACTGGGGTTGTGATGTGTTCCCGGAACTGAGCCCAAACAAAGCCAGATGTTTGAAATTCTCCAGAAGGAAAGATTTTTGTTTTGTCCTCTCTCCTTCCCAGAACGGAAAATAGGGTGAGGAGAAATACGTCAGCCCTGTTTGTGTTTTAGAAAAGGCAGGAACTCTTGAAGCTTATCCTGTGATGTGGGCTTTCTTTCCAAAGGAATATTGATGGCCTGTGGGCACTGTGGTGTTCACTCAAGGGATAGTATCTGTGATTTTTTTTTGTTTTGACTCTTTTAATTTCTGCCTATAATGTAGATGGTCCGTCATTTTGCCATTCTGGCAATGTTATTCATTCAGAGGCTTCAGTTCATTCAACCCTTAAGTCAAAAGCACTGCTACAGGCCCGACTGACATGAACTTTGATTGATATATTCAATGAATATTATTCATTGTCCCCAGAGTATAATTCCTGTTGACTTCTGGATGACAGCAACCAGGTCTCACTCCCAACTTGTCAAATATCAACGCTTGGTCAGTGCCCCTTTTTAATAAGCATTCAAATTTTACTTCACAAATGTAATCATTTTAAGATGAACCACAATCTTTTCATAAACCTTACCAAGAATTTGGTTACCTAAAGACTAAATAAACCTACGCTGGACTTTTATTTTGAAAAGACGCTGTAAGCATGTAACTGAGCAGAAACTGTATGTTTCTTGTGAACGTGGAAGCTTATTTTGAAAAGACACATGTAACAAATGGAAACTGACACCCTGCCCCACATGTTGATGGTAGAGGATCATCGCCTGCAGCCGAGACCGAGCCAGAATGTAATGTAGCCGCATCCAGCAGGCATTGGTGGTTAGGAGTGGTGCAACGGATCATAAAACTCATCGTATCACGGATCAGAGTCACGGATCGGTCACAGAGCGGATCAGCACAAAGGAAAAAAGGGAGCAAACATAACTTTTAGAGATCCCTGATCATGTTTTTATGGTCAGAGATCTGTGACTAGAAAAGCATAAATGATGTCCTGATCACATATTTTACTGAATATTGGCGGACAACCATCGTCAGTAAAACTTTATTTCACACTGTGATGGTTAACGTTAAACTGTGTAATTAATCTGCGGTGCACATGCATGCTGAACCGTGAGGGGGAATCAGTTAGGGATCAACAGTGGCCCATTTGTTTATAGTATTAAAAACAGCTTCCACGTCGTGAGACCTCAGTTGGCCTCGTCAGAGTTTGTGTTTCATTCGGATTTCATTGTGCCTGCTTTAAATGTTTTCATATCACTGTCATGCTACTTTACACCCTCGCAGCTGACAGAAAGAAATGGAAGTCTCCTCCAGGAAATAACCGTCATTCTGAATCGTCACATTCATGTTATCTGGGCCGCCTTTTATTTTCCACGACAGCAGCTGATTGCAAGCGGTAGCAGGTTTGAAACCACGCCATGAAATACAGCGTGAAATGCAGAGTTGACAAAGGCCACGGTAAACTGTAAAATCCACTGTTGTTCTGCTTAAGTGCGTCTCTGCCTGTGCAGTATCTTCGTCAGCTGTGTGTCAGCTGTGTGTCAGCTGCATCAAGAGTGTGTGTGTGTGTGTGTGTGTGTGTGTGTGTGTGTGTGTGTGTGTGGCCCCTGTGAGGCGTAGCAGCCTTGCTGTTCTTAAGCTCCTTAGTTGAGATTTATACTCTCCCCTGCCGCCGTCAGCAATGCTTGCATTAGCATAACTCTGCACACCGGGGCTCATGCCTGCCTCCCTCCGGGCTTTTCGCTGTGTACAACCTCCGCCTGAACCGGCACCACTGACGCGCAGTAACGCATGCAGGAAGCCAGGGCTGTACACACCGCTACGGGATCAGCTGCTTTATGGTAATGTCACTGATGAGACGAACAGCGGGGGCCTGTCTCAGAGCCTGACATTTAT
The DNA here is from genome assembly GCF_023349555.1 of Cebidichthys violaceus. Lineage (NCBI taxonomy): Eukaryota > Metazoa > Chordata > Actinopteri > Perciformes > Stichaeidae > Cebidichthys > Cebidichthys violaceus. The sequence goes on from NW_027176384.1 coordinate 6,561,596, forward strand.
CTATAAATCCAGACGTTGGTTAACAGACATAAAAGGGCCCTATAGCCAAATGAATGTGAGATAACAAACCAAGATAACGTGTCCAAGATAAATTGTACCCAGAGACGAGGCATTATATTAGCTGGACGGTTTCGGATTGTTTGTCATGTTTGGATTTAGTCTCGGCAGGATTACGCATTTTGGTTCCAGGTCGTCAAACCATAATACAGACTAGATTGAGGAGGCCATGATAACAAGGGGTCAAAACTTTAAACCTAAACATGAAGCCTGAGATTTATTTTATCAGATTTTGATAAGTCTTCCAGAGATGATGCATCCCTTTCTGGGATGATGATACTGATCCAAGTGGCCTAATGGAGAGACAATGATTACAGATTACTCTTAGGTGCAAGATACGAGATTGGCGAGCATTTTGATTGCCTCTCAACGGCTCTCAACATGGTGACGGCTGAGCCGGGGGATCGTAGCTATAATGATGCTAAAAGCGCTAACAGTACAAACTACTAGTAAATGTGCTGACAGAGCAAACATTGTTTACCAGAGGGTGGGTGCGACGCTTCCAGTTGGGACGACGTTACCAGCTTCATCAGCCATATGAGAGCAGTGGATGTTATGAATGTCGGTTATTGCTCCCTGAAAGTCAAAGGTGATATCTCAGAAACGGAGGCATAATACATTTGGCACAGTTTAAGTATGTAGTACTTTCATCAGCCTGATGGGGGTGAATGAATTCAAAATTCAAAAATCTTTGCCACAATCCTAGCGAAACTTTGAGTTGATTCTGTTTTTGATTGTTGTTTCTTTTAAATTATTCTGAACTCTTGAGTAGCATGTATTGATTGAAGCAGTTAGCACAACATATCACCTTATGAAGTTGTAATGGCAATTTCATTAGCAAACGCTTGCTTTTTTGCACGACATTAGCATTGATTTATTTCCCCTCTTTTTGTCTCTTTTTTGGTCTCAAAATTTCAGAAGGAAATATCTGTCTTTATCAGCTAAATGTTCCACTGTGTTCACCAGTTAGTTGCTAACTGTGTCTGTCGGCTGTTTGGTGCTGAGCAGGTTAGTGTGCAGTGGGTTCATCAGAGCTTTGGTGCTGAAAACATCTGTCTGTTGTGGTTTGGAATATGATTGATGAGATTGAGAGTGTTGAAAGTGAACCAAACCAGTAAAGTTGTGGGCTAACAACAAACATTCCCATGGAACTGTGGGGACCAGCAGAGTTGTCTGTTTATTCTCTGTGGATTTGTCACTTCGAGCGATCCCTTCCCTAACCCACAGTCATTATACATTTAGAAAAGATTTGGTTAGTGCAGCTTTAATCAATCCCAGTAAAAATTGGTGCAGTCTGTGTTTGCTTTCATTGCCTTTTCTGACAGAAAATGAAAGTTGTTTAATTAACAGTGTAATAACTACAATAATGTCACAAAGTAATCTGCTGGTAATGTGTGCTTGTACCTATGTGATTGACCAATGGTGAGGTGACTTGGCGTGTAACTTTTTTTGCCAAAGCCGTCTGCGTCATGACCCTAATCTTTATAAACAGATTCTGCAAGTGAACGTATGCTGCAGGTATCTGAAGCGCTATGGTTTACGTTTGTAGTCCGTTTGCAGACGAAGAATAGTATTGACCAATCGCGTTGGAGCGGGCTTTGGTTGTACGCAGGTAAACAGTCCGTGTGGAAAACCGAAGTGATGGTAAGCTTTGGCCGAAATGCAATTTTTGAATCCACCGGCTATCGTCTGACGGCGATTTTAGCTACTTGAAAAACAATCCCATTGTAGACGTTGTTGCTCAAACTCCAACTCCATTGTTACGTCTCAAGTTGCTAATCAGACTGTCAACAATGCAACGCACGGAAGAGGAGGTATTGACCCAGATATCAGCTGGCTACTCCGGAACCCCAGAAATAGGCATTGTCAGATTGTCAGGACCCGAACGACAATGAAGTCGCCTAATTAAAAGGATGAAGGATGCTGTGTTTTTAAAAAATGTTGTGCTAATGTTGGACTGAACCGAGTCATTGTTGCAAAAACCAGCACATATCTGGTTGAACACAAATGGCAGCGTTGCCGGCTACTGTTATAGCGCGGCCTAATTGGCCCATAGGAGGCCTGCATCGCTCCTGGGGGACTTTATCATTTTGTGAAAGACCTCATTGATTCAAAGAGCAGAACAGCCATTTGCATGGTTGGATAACAATTTGAGTTTGTGCACTGTACACACACACACACACACACACACACACACACACGTGTTGACACACATTCTCCCCCACATTGCAGACACCTGTATAACGTGGCTGGTTTCCCATTGATGAATGGTTGGGTTTGAACCAACTTTCACTCTCCACTGGAAACCCAATCATCCCAGACCACAGAATGTTGGTGTTCTTTAGGGAATTTCTAGAGGATGGTGTTTTTGGTTTAAACGATTCCGGCGGCTCATCGGTGACGGCTCTGTGATAAACGCATAAAGCATCTACACATGGTGTCGAGCTTCTCTACCTTTCCTGGAACAGCTACATATGAACAAGATGGCTCACGTGGGGAAGGGGGGGCTCGACGGGAAGGGAGGATCAGTATCAGGTCTGTGGCCCTGAGGTGCCGGATCTGCCTGCTGAAGGAGCGTTCCATCGGGAGTCACGAAAGGAGAGGGGGATTAATGTTTTATCATACTGCACGTGCAACCAAGTCTGTCCTCTCTGTTACAGGAACAGCTGGGTGGTTTCATTCCACAGTGCATGCCTCCTCTAGGAAATGAAGGTTAAGTGATATTTATTGCAAGCAAAGATGATAGTTACTCAAGGCATTAGAGCCTAAACGGGTCCAGGGACCTCCACTTTATGAGAAATAGATTAACTCCTCGCTCGTTTTACTCGCAAGGTATCAGAGCCAAAGTAATGACATGAGATTACAGGAGCCACTGTCTCTGTAAAATCTAATTATCAACATTAATCAACAACAAACTCCATGGGTGGATTTCCTTGGGACACAATCTTAACAAAGTGTGCTTCATGGTCCCAGATGTCTTGTGTGTTGATCTGTAACAGCATCTGTAAAAAACCTTCCCTCGTGGGAAATGGTGTTTGTTTAAGGACGTTACAGTTCATTCCTGGTCTGTGTGGGGAACTGTCAGGTTGAAGGGCTCTGTAACTAGTGTTGTCACAGATTACTTGAGTTATGAATCACTTCCTAGCTTACACCATTATTTCCATAGGTTCAAATTGATTTGATGAGCATTGTTGGACATTGAATGGGTCCTTAAAAGGGACTCGTGCGACCAACCACTTGTGTTCCAAGAAAAACTTTACTACTGATTTTCAATTTGCCAGATATTCCCTCGGAAATTCGAAACCATCTCCATCATGGTTTTCTTTTGTCTTTTTTGTTAAATACTCTGTAGTATTTATGCCTATTATATACAACTACAAAAACTATAAGTAAACTAAGAAAAATAGTAAATTAAATGAATAATTTCTTATTTTCTTACATCGTACAGATCGTGGGTCACACGTATTCTGATGTTTGACAATACGATGAGGTGTGTGCACGCTTCATACTGCACTACGGGCCCTCCGTAACTTCCATACGCCACTGGTTTGAACTGTGTATAGTACCAGAGAAAAAGCTGTGACGCAACTCGGTATGACGCTGAAGTCATTATGTGACAAATATATGACATTATGTGACAATTTTGATATTTTTACACTCCAAGTTAACACCAAGTGTGTCACCTCAAAGAGGTTAGAGAGTCTTGCTGCAATCTTTTCATAATCGCCATAATTGCGAGGTGACGAGGCTTCAAACACTGAATTGACCAAGCGTTGTTGTTTTCCAGTGAAGCTCGTCACGGACAGTGTGACTAATGCTTGTTGCTAAATGGCGTGAACATCCTGAGCATCTATTTGATTCATGCTGCGGCTCCCTCTCCCACACTCACCTTCCCCTCCCTCCATTCGTTTACCCATTCACCTTTTCCACTTCCTCCCATCCTGGTCTACTGCAGTGCGCTTGAAAGCTGTAGTTTACGGTAAAACGACGATTCAGAAAAGACCCCAACAAAAAAATACATTTGATATGAAAGGGGCCAATTATCAGCGCAGTGGACTATTGCACCATGACTCAGTGAAACTGGGACCAAGGGTCCAAAAAAAGAAATCTTACATAAACTTGCAATTGTCATCATGTAACGTCTTTTCTACCTCTCTCCTTCCAGGCACAGGGGGAGCGTGGACGGATGGAGCAGCAGGGAGGATGACATCACTGTCACCCGTGGGAGCTGAGGGCCTGCCATTCATGCCAGGGGTGTGTGTGTATCTGTGTGTGTGTGTGTGTGTGTGTGTGTGTGTGTGTGTGTGTGTGTCTGTATGTGTGTGTGTGTATGTATGTGAGAGTGGGAGCGCCTCTGTCTCTGTGTGTCACTTCCTGGGAGAGAATAGAACAGGAAGCCGGAGTGAGAACCGACAACAAGCGCTCGCCTCACCTCCACAAGGGAGCCTTTCTCCCCTCACAGCAAAAGGGAGTGTGTGTGTGTGTGTGTGTGTGTGTGTGTGTGTGTGTGTGTGTGTGTGTGTGTGTGTGTGTGCGTGTGCGTGTGTTAGTACTTGTACAGCTATCTTTGTGAGGACCATATTGAGTTTAAAAACCCTGAGAATGAGGACATTTTTGAAAGTGGGGACCTTACTTTGGGACCGAACTTCAAAGGCCAATTTGAGGGTTCAGGAATTTCTCCCCACAGAGCAAAAATGTGTGTGTGTGTGTGTGTGTGTGTGTGTGTGTGTGTGTGTGTGTGTGTGTGTGTGTGTGTGTGTGCGCACACTTAAAAAGAGAGAGAAAGGAGGAGAAAGACAGATGAAAGTGTGCAAGTTTGGGCGATCAAGCGAGAGGCAGCATGTATATGGACAGAGGGAGAGAGGTGAAACTGAAACCTAACCTCGTCATAATTCAATATAATTCTCTGGTTCATCATTGCATGTAACTACAATCAACCTTGAGTCTTTGATAACAGTGTTTAGAATATTTTTCCTCATATTTTCACACGTTGCCTTACACTGAAAGGCCTTTAATTACATTTGTGTGAGTGTGTGTGTGTGTGTGTGTGTGTGTGTGTGTGTGTGTTGGGGGGGGGGGGGGGGGGTGGTCTTTACTTACATATCACTGTTATTTTTTAAATTCCACCCAGAAATATTCACAGCTTATAATCATAAAAATGACAAAATAACAGGAACATTTGTGAACGTCACATGTGATGTTGAGACTTGACTCTATGTGTGACGATTACAGCCGACCCTGACCTTTGACCTCCCTAAACTAAGGGCAGACGAGGCGAGAGCCCCCCCCCCCCCCACTCCACATACAGCCATATCACCATAGTAACCATTCATCACAGGGTTGCACGGGAACTTCTAGATGTCATGTCGCCCTCTTGTGCCAGTGAGCAGAATCACAGGATTGAGGCAGTGTGTTCAACCACATGTGACAGCATGGCTAAATATTGTATATTGTCTGGTGGATATAAGTGGATGTCGGTGTGTGTGTGTGTGTGTGTGTGTGTGTGTGTGTGTGTGTGGGGGGGGGGGGGTCGTATTTGTTTAATTAGCCGTGAGACGCTGTCCAGCCTCCTCGTCCACCGTCACTGAACCCCTGAATACAGATTGTCCAACCTTGCCAGCTGCCCCCCACCCTCTCACTCATCGGCCGTTATGGGTCATCTTACACCCTTCAAACACCTGTAAGCCGCCGGGACAAAGCGGCATTTACCGTAGCCTTGTTGTCATGACGATGGCCGGTTACATAAGTGCCGGGCGCCGGTTCCCACAGATGGATGGCGCACGTAGGTCTTTGTGCTGTGACACGAGACACCACACACACACACACACACACACTCACACACCATGCCACTGTTTGTACATTCCTCCAGCTGGATGTGGTCCTCTGCTCGTATGTCACAGACGTCTGACCACGTCTGAGATCTGATTATTTTCTTCAAGCCAGTGGGGAGGAATCGCCAGCTGGGTGGCACAATGCAAATAGACTCAACAAGTTTTTTAACGATTTTGTCACTTAAAAAATGTATTTCACTTATTTTCTTAAACTGGACAGACACTGCGATTTTATTAATCTACTACATTGCATGTACTCACACAACAGTTGCAGTTTTAATCTGCCTTTCTGCCAGAGCCAGCGACCTTTATGCTCACATCGTGCAGACCAACGTAAGCATGAAACCCCTGGTTATTAATTGACATTTCCCATAAAGTTTATTTAGACACAATATTGACAAAGGTAAATAACTAAATATGAAGCTGCATCCTCTGACAGCAGCCATGAGAGAAATCAGACAGTGGGGTCCATTGTTTCTATTTCGCAAAGGCTTCGTTGCTGCATCCTGTGATTGGCGCCGGCCAACAAAATTATGATTGGTTTAAATAATTACAAATATGCCAAAGCATCCCCCCCCCCCCCCCCCCCCCGGAATCAGGCCTTTCCTTAGCGGTTAGGTCTGGCTATGTGAGGCTAGCATACCATGATTTAACTACTCTACTTTGTTGGGTTACAGATGTTGTTTTTCTGTTGTTGTGTTTGAAATAAGCTCCGTTCACAATGTGGAAGCCTCTCTTGTGGAGTTAAAATGGAAAATACGAGGTTTCAAAATACAGCCAGGGTTATCTTTTTGCATATTATTATTGAATATTGTATTTCCTTATCATTCTTTTAATATAGTAGCAGGAAAACTGGCGCTGCGCTGCAATTCAAGAACAATGCTGTTTCCTCTTAACCCTTTCACAGGGTTCTGGTTTTAATACAAGTGGAGACGGCATTCTCAAACCACGAGGTTAACATTAACTTAATCAGCTAGCTAGCTACGGCTTCTAAAATCTGCCATCAACAGTGGTCCTTTTAGCTTATACATTATGAACCAACTGTTTAAAAGAAAATCCCACCGTTAATTGATTTGAAATAAGCTGTTGTGGTAGTTAGGGTGTGCACAGTACACTCATGATTACTAATGCATGTATACATCTATTCACAAGGGTTGTTATGTAATTCTTCTGTCATCTTCCCCGCACGATCAATCAGTGAGGATGAGGCTGAGTACCCAAACGTGGTTTAGAACAAAGTCAGCACACATCATTCTGCACTCACATCATTATATAGATACATATGTTTGTGATGTCTAAAATGAGACCGCGCTTCAGTATGTCGCTGTCAACACCAGCTCTGAGCTGTCGTACGCTGTCAGCCTCGTTTGCTGTGATGTATGTTCCGTTTGAATTCCTCCGAGCTGCTGGAGGCAAATTTTCACGTGCCAGCTGTCCATGCCACCGTGTTGCCATAGCAACCACATTCATGTTTGAGACAAATCTCCAAATAAGAAACACTGTCACGTTTTTTCCTCCTCTGACTGGACGGCTCATGTGCTAACAGGGGACGTACTGCAGGGAGGATGTCGGTCTGACAGTAAAGGGTGACGACCAATGATGTGTGGGTTTTTGAAGCATAGCTTTTCTTAGTGTTCCTGTTGTTGTGGCTGTATTTTCTTTATATTATCGTGTTGTACTTTTTACAAAGAATAGGCCTTAATATGCACATTATCTGGCTATCATTAATATTATTATGTAGCATTAGTAATATGTTTAGGAAACTGCTGTAACAAGAGCAAAGCCGGCTGTTGTCTGACTTGCATTGCTCCTAAAGTAGTGTTTTCATTCATTGTTTTCATTCATTGTTCACCTCTGGTGGAGGTGAACAATGAATGCAATTTGCAACCACACCACTAAATACACTACACACTGTCCCTTTAAATGCGTCTTCATTTATGATCTACTTAGTCGAGGCTTTCAACTGTATCTCACTGTCTTCATCGGCAAATGACACTCGAGCAAAAGCTCCAGTCAAACTAGTAAGTGGACATTGATTAATGATTTTTTTGCCAATTACCTTACTTTGAGGTAATTTACAAAGTATTTATTTGTTTGTCGACTTACTTATTCACTATTTACTATCAACTCTTAAATTATTTTTTTCTTAATTTCCTGATGAATCCCCTCCTTTAGTTGTATCCAACTACAAAATATAACATTCTTGAAATAAAACTGTTAATGCTCTTGAACCCTTTGGATTACTGTCATGATCCGTGATGGATTAATTCGTCCATATGATGTTTATTGAAAGTGGCACAAAAATGGTAAAAACAAAACAAAAAAAACAACAGTTTTTTAATCCCTACTTTTCTTTTAATGCTTTGTTTTGTTCTGTATTCACTCCTGTCAGAAAATAAGCCACTGTCATCACTGTGATATTGGGACGATGGTTTACACAGATAGAATAATGAAGCTATCTTCTGTCAAACAATGTATACTTTGTTACAGTTGAGTGAGGATTCAACTGCATGCTGTCACCAATAAGGTAACAGACCCGTATTAGTCCCTTATTCTCCTTAAGGAACTAATACAATATATTAAAAATACATAGATGGAACTAGTGACTAACTCATCTCACCGCTGCAGCTGTGGCACCACAAAAACGTCTTCCCCCAGAAGCTGGTTTCACATGGTGGTTTAGATGTGTGTTCCCATTGTCTAGCACCATTTGAAATCAGTGTTCTTGAGGACAGGAGGACAGCTCCGGCAGTGAGTGAGCCTCAGGAGGACAAGCGCAGGACTGTCCTTCCTCCTCATCCTCCTCCTCCTCTTTCTCCCCTAAAAGATAACTGATTTCTTCTGGTGCATAGAGCCCGCTGCAACCTTCTAGCACCATTTGAAATCGGTTATGAAACTGTGGATCAATGCATCTGTGAGTCTTCAGCAAAGCGCAGGACGAGCAGGAGAAAGTAACTACAGCCTTTTTGTTTCTGGACTCAAGCTGGAAGTGATCCATCAGGAGTTTGAAGACCAATCACGGATGTTGTTTCTAACTTCTACCAATCATGGATAACAACGTGATCTCAGCTCTAATAAATATTACTTGTGTCTTTTATTAATATAATAAATAATGGGAGTTCATTACATGTGTCATTTACACTGCCAGCAACAAGTCGATGTTACTGCAGTTGCCACAGACCACCACTAGAGGCTGATAGAAGTCACAGAATACGCCTTTATGGTTATTGAGCTGGTCCATGTAAAAGAAAATGTTAAAATTGAAAATGTACAATAAAGCACATTTCCCCTGACAATGCTTTAATGTGTTTTTATTTCCTGTAACTCATGAAATGATTTACATTAAAGAAGATGACCGAGTAACAGTAGAGATAGCCAACAAAGAGGAGAAAATTAACATGACCACAAGGCTTTTCATAAGAATAAACGCCAGAGGGAAGAGACTGCAGGTCAGGGGGAGGAGTTATCTGTTCATGGTTCTTTGTATGTTGTTGATCTATGAAACGCGTGATTATCTTAAGGGGACGTTGTTTACTGTGACTATACGACCACAATAATACAGTCATAAGCAGTGCAGAAGTGCCCAAAGTCAGAGGAGATTAGATACTGAAGGGTGTATTGCTGTGTTGGCAGAAACGTTGGGACCAGCCACAAGCTTAACTCAGAATCAGCAAGCTCAATGAATTTAGAGAACAAATTAATTAATTTTTACTTTTTAACATTTGAATATTTCTGCAAGTGAAGTTCTACAGTATGAAAATAACAGGGAGTCTGTTTTGTATTCTCTTTCCATCTGATACACGTAAATGGGTGCACAAAGCTCGTTGAAGACCAAAACCTATAAAATAATAGGAATCACGAGTAACTGGCAGAGAAGCCAAAGAGGCCAAAGACTGTCTCTGTTTGTATTTCTCAAACTATCAATAATTGCAGTTCATCTTGAGAAGCTGAGACTTTAAGCCACTCGATTCCACTCTCTGTAGACTCAAATAAGGTTTAAAGGGACAGTTTACACCCAAAAATACATACTTTCCCTCATACCTGTAGTGCTATTTTACAATCTAGATAGTTTTGGTGTGAGTTACCTAGCCAATGTCTCTTTCCAGCTATCAAGACCTGGTTACTGAAGATAATCCACAGACCTTGTTCTGAGCAGTTTCATGTTGAAACTGTGTTCACAGTTTGAACTGTCAGAGCCAGCACTGTCACAACCTTGTCTCTTCTTTGGATCTTGTAGCCATTTTAAAATTCCACTTATTCTGCTTTAATCAACAACTGAGGACTACGAATCTGACCACCAATCCTAAGTCCCGCCATGTCAGACGTGACATGACGTCCAACCAAATTTTATTTTTAAAATATTGAAATGATTAACAACTAATTTTTACATCATTGTAATGTGATGTGAAAATGTTATAGAATACAACAATTATTTGGTGTGAAGTCAAGGAATTGCGCCACATAGAGTGCAGTTTTTAGGTCTTTTAGTATTACCAGTATTTGGGGATAACTGTTCTAGTAGAATGACAACCACTGTCTGTCTGACCACCTGTAAAAAGGTATCTGGGGACTCGAACCCGCTACAGCTTCACGTGTTCAATGCCAAGCCAAAGTCAAAAGTCCACTGTGTTACTTTGGCTCATGGCCTGATAAGCAACGTGTTTTGTTTGCTTTTCTTTTCTATGGATTATATATATAGGAATAGAAATAATTTAATCACAAAAACCCATCGGCACTGGTGATTAAGTATATAGCCTGTGACTTGCTGATTAAATGAATGTTTCGTGGGGTGAAAGGAAACATCTATTAATACTGTGATTAAATCTATTTATTCTTTTAAATTGCATTATAATCACTCCAAAATGATACTGTTGTATTGCGTTATCTGCCCTGAAGTTGAACTACTCTGGCCCCGCCCATTTAAGGGTAATATCCTGTCAACGAGCTCATCTGTTCTCCTCTCATTGGTCGATCTGTGGATTTCCGCCATATTCAAAAAACAGTGACGAGCCTCTTCTATTGTAGTAGAGTCGTAGAATAGATGTATTGTTATTATTCTGTCTAACTAGTTGCCCCTGGTCTGTGACATTTCAAATGGGTGAAACCGGTGAAGCCCAAGCCCACGTTTCGACTTCAGAGAAACTAAAAAGACAGCCCAGCTCCGGTAGCCTGAAGATGAAAGTTTCAGCTGACGAGGAAGAGTCTCTCCTCCAGAACCACAGTAGAAGTCTGAGACGGTGAGTCTTTTCTGTTCAGACTCTGAATGAAACTCACTACAGCTGCAGTGGCGTTAACCAAACTAAAGAAAAGAAACACATACACCCGTCAATGTCCAACAGTGTGTGCTAATTAGTCCCGGATAACATTCACATTTGAGCTAAAGGTGGCTAGCATGCTTTTATTCCTGCAATTAGCGTTACATTAACGTTACTTAACGAACTATTGTCTTTAAACGAAGAGTTTGAAACTCAGAAATAGCCATGGGAGTATGAGCAGCCATTTCTAACAAGTTTATAAATTCTCCAAATACATGTAAGGCTGTTTGTTTTACATGTTTTTTGAACTGCGTGTAGCTGTTTCCGGTTGCGTCAAATCGCCACTAGATGTCAGCAAAGTGCCACTGCGGGCCGTGGCCTCCACTGGTTGAGCCCTGTTCTTTGCTGTTGTATTTGAGTTCCCGTTGCTTCGTCTGGAGATTCTGGTTTTACTCTGGAGCATTATTATTATCCTTTTTTTTTGTATGGTCTCAGCGGGTCTGGATCTGTGTTATTATTAATATTTATTCAGATGCACTGATTTTTATTCTGTCATCTGATTAGTTTTTGAGTCTTGACACACAATGTGCAAAACGGGTTCAGATCCAAAAATCAAGTGAATAATTTATTTTTAAAAAATGTTTTAATAAAGCATAGTTTCACATTGACCATATGTGCATATGAACAGTTAGTGTATGTCACTGTCCCTTCACTGCAAGTAAAAAAAACCTGTTTGATTAAAGAAATAATTATTTACAAAACGACTTTAGGTTGCATTTCTGTCCTCCACCATGTGGTTTTGCTAAAATGGGATCATCAAAATATTTATTGGATTACATCGACCAATACCAGAATCAGATTTATTGGCCATGTACTGTACGCACACAAGGAATTTGACTCCGGTTTTCACGTTGCTCTCAACGTGCATACATAGAATATACAAATAAACATAAAATAATATAAAAACAACTTTGAACATACACATTGCTGTGTGAGTGTTGTTTTAAGATAGACTTTGAACTTATTCTTTGAGTAGAAACTCTAAAACTAACTAACAGCAGTACCAGTTCGTTATGAGTGTGAATTTTCCAGAGGCAGTACCCAAAACAGTAAAGTATAGTGTCTCTGCAGTGTTTCTGCAGCCCTGTCTCTGTGGTTAGAGATGCTGTCATTCTGGATCAAGGCAACACAAATGCTTATCATTGTCCTTTCAGGTATTCTCTTTAGTTCGTTGGACATAAATGTGACTGGCTCTTGAATAGCGTCCCTCATTTGTGTCAGTACAGTGAGATTTATCTGGTATGTTTTCAGACTGGCGGCTAACATACAATAACAGCAATCAGAATGTTTTTGGGGTTACAAACCCCTGCGAGAGTTTATACTGGACTCTTTTCAAAGGCTTTCCATGTTGTGTGCCAAAGTGGTCCTGCCCAGTGCTCAGCCGGCTCTGCAGACAAACATGGAAAACCATCACACGATATTTGACCTCCATAACAAGCTTTATGGGGGGGGGGGGGGGGGGGGGCATAAATGTTGAGTTAGAGAAAATAAGTTTTGATTTCCCAAGACTGGCATTAAAAACTAGACTGGCAGTTGAATTCAAGCGACAGAAATAAACAAAAGTTTTCTGTCCATGTAAAGCACTTTATTAAAAGTTGAATGGGCGGAGACAGAGTTATACATTCTTTCGGTGGGGTTTGTGCCTCAAAACTGGGAACGTTAAAGTGCTACAAAGTTCACTTCATGTAACAATGAAAACAACAGTAGTATGCTCCCTGTGGTATGATGCTATCGCCATGAAAACGGCATGTGCGTTCCTGTGCATGCCTTCTATAGTATTGGTAGAGAAGACACAAGAGGACGGACGGGTGTCAGCGCTGGGGTGCTTCAGTTTCAGAGTCAGCTTTAACAAACAAGGGCAGGACTAGCTGGGATGCTAATCCACTGACTCACGGGCCACATTTCCCTCTACACGTAAGAACAGGTACAGGGGTAGAAAAGACCTTTGTACCCTGGCTGGTGACTCTGAGAACGATGTGGAGATATCAATCACGCATTCATGAAAAGGCTTTCAGAATTGCTCATCTTATAGGAAACATGACACTGGATCTGATTTTATGTAGAGAGAAATTAGTTTTTATGAGCTGATAGTTTGCTGAGATGTCTTCAGTAGAAGTACAATGCAAACTAAATGGGTAATAATTAAACCAACCAAATATTCTTGCTTGTAAGTAGCAGCTCTGATTTTTTTTTTTGAAGAATTTAATGTTTCAGATGTACTTGTTTTTGCAACCAGAGGAGTCACCCCCTGCTGGTTTTAAGACACTTTGGCTTCACTTCACTCCGTCAGAACCGAAGGTTGTCACCTGGTCCGTCTACATGTTACGGACAGAGAGTAAGCAGAGGGTTTGGTTTCTCTCTCTTTGAAAAGATATAAAGGATCCAGGCTCATGGGAAGATCTCACCAACAGCTACTAGGCCCCCTTTTGACGCGGATGTGAAGAAGAATTTGGTATTAGCGTTAGTATATCCAGCGCTGGTCACTTGTTTGTATAAGGTTTATTAATATTGAACGCGTCTCGTGTCCAGAGTGCACACTGCACGTCCTTGGGTACCAATGCTAAGTGTTAGTTAAATCAGATGAGCAGTTCTCAAGATGTGTAAAGGACACATAGACAGACAGACAGACAGAGATTCCTTTCTTTAAAGTTAGATAGCAATCTATAGACAGCAGAGATCAGATAGAGCCCTGCACACCTTGCGCATTGTTTGCCATCATTCAAAATCAGCCATAAACTTCCTGAAAGCAGTGTGGGCCTAGAGTTAAAATAGAGATAAAACTTGCTTGTCACATGGTTTATCTTGTCAGCTTCTACATGTTGAATTTTTATTTAAAATGCTAAATTTCTACTGTAATGATCGTAGGTACGAGACGGATGCTAAACACTGCTTTGATGTTTGTCTTCTTGCCGTGTTCATCCACTTGGGGAGGACCAAGCGAAAACACAAGTCATTTTCTCGTTTCTGCCACTTTAGATTTAATCCAATAAACAAACTATGAAAATGTACACGGAACCTCAACCTTCAACGTTCTACTTCTCTCATGTTGGACTGAGGACAGACTGGCTGCTACTGCGACTCACTATTGCCTCTTGAGGTACAAGTGGTATTACAAGACAGGAGGCTAGCTGGTTAGCGTGCTCATTTCAGCAGATATCTCTGCAATACACTACCATCATCACATTCTACTGATGAAGTTAGTTATTCTTTTAACATTTCAAACTAAAATTGGTTAATGATTATACAGGCTGAAGATAAGTTGTTTGACATGAGAAGGATTAACAGTATGCACGGCTGGTTTGGGGTGTGTTCAGTCCGGACAATCACACCGTGGAGTCCCAAAAAAGGCGAAGCTGTCTGCTGCCAGAACATTCTGATAACAGTAAAATAATGTCTCTGTCCCAGTCATTGTCCCAGTAAGCTAATAAAATTCAACCTGGTTCATTTCTTTGCCGTAGTACAACTGCATCATAGCATGATAGCTTTCTAGATTTGTAACACCAGATATTGTTTTGACATCTAATAAGCATTCCATTTCTGGACTTTCTAGATCATATTTCATCACCTTGGCAAGATGCCTGCACTAATGCAGCCTTTAGTTATTTATTATTTATTTTCATATTGCCGACCTGTAGGCGATGAGCTTCTTTCCTCGGACTCTTTCATGACAAACATCTAACAGTTGTTAGGATTCAGCAGTGAGACATTAAGTCAATGAGCGGAAGAGCAGTCATGTTTAATTGCTGCATTCTTTCATCTCCCAGAGAGATTCCCAGCATGCCTTTCTACGCCAGTGTGACAAATTGGCCTTGGCTGAAAGCCCTACAATACGACGATCGTCATGTAGTGCGTGTCGCCCAGCCTCGCTTCTCTGGAAGTTCTGCCCATTGGACACAAGCCTCTGCCTTTACGGTCAGCCAGTGAGCAGCCCTGCTTCTGTCTTAACTATGTTTCAATAAAGCTTTAACAGCTGCGGTACATGATGCCCTTACACGATCACTCACTGTGATTGTATGGGAATTATTTCATATTTTAACTTCTTTGACTTCCATAGAATTCTACATGAGAGCTAGAGAAAGTAAGGGGGATGTGTTCCAGCACGGCTGCCAGTAACCACTAGTTTTCTATCCTTTCATTTATTGACTGTTTTACCGATTGATCTCAACATTTTACTTTCCTAAAAAAATCAAATTGACCAATTCATTCAAGTTAATATTGATCTGACAACAAGCTGCAAGTCATTGCATATTGCAGCACAATACAAAATGTAAGCAAAGGTTCACTTTGTGCAAAACTGTTGGTTTAAACTGGCAACTCCAACATAAAATACATTTTTAAAAGAGGGCTTATTATTTAAGTTATATCAGCAGTTTCTGTTTCTATTAAAGCCCGAAAAAAGTAGGTTCATGTCTGCATGTTAATTAAGCAACATGAACTTACGGTGTGTGTGTGTGTGTGTGTGTGTGTGTGTGTGTGTGTGTGTGTGTGTGTGTGTGTGTGTGTGTGTGTGTGTGTGTGTGTGTGTGTGTGTGTGTGTGTTGCCCAGCCCTAGCTACACTGATACATTAGCCAGGTCAATATGTCAGCCACTATTTCACAATTTACAATATTTCAGTTAGTCATTTAACACTTGTATCTACAGAGACCAGGGGTGTGCAACAACAGAGTGAATGTCGGTTCCTAGGTTGTCGAAGGTGCAAGCAAGTGTAGGGCATTAAAATAGGGCTGCACAATAAGTCTCACTTTTTTTATTGAAATTGAAATATGGCATACTGCAGTTTTCAAATCGCAGTACGGCGCAATATTAGTTAAAGGCAAAATGTGTGTCAAAATAAAAAAAGTCATTATTCTACAGACTTGAGACTTAAGAAAACATATTTCTTTGGTGCACATCAAAGCAACATTCAGCTGATCACCCTCCATTTGAATCTGATTTTGGGAGCTAGATCTGTCATCTGTTCACCACCGAAGACGAGCAGTCCATCGCCTCCTCTGGAAGTTTAAAGACTGGCATGTTGAGTGTCCAAAATTGGAGGTTGAGGACACTTCTTGTGCAGGAGCGTCAAGTTAATGCAGCACTCTGACAGTTAGAAGTCTGAACAACACCTGCAGCAACCTCTGACCCCTGACTTGCCTCCAGGACACCCAGGGAGCTTCTCATTTTCCTTCTCTCTTGTTCTGCAAACACAGGCTGTTTATCCTGAACACCTTACAGTAGCATCGGTGCACCCAGCATGGGTGGTCCCAACAGGAAGCCTCACTTAGTTCATTAGTGTGCGCCGGTGCTCTGTTCAACCCACTGAGCTCCACAGGACATCGCTGCCTCCCTCCCCTTTTAATTTTATTGTCTCTACAGTCAAACATGTCTGTGATGTAGTTGAGTTTACTGGGCTACAGTGGCGTGAAACACTTCTGGTTTGTGGTCATATGTGAGCATTGTTACTGTGGTCTTGCAGGGATTGTTTGTTAACCACTGAGAATTGCTAGTGGTGGCTGATTTGGCAACAGTGGACTTCAGCTTCCCAGTTCTGTTCTATTAGTCTCACTTAAACTGATGTGCAGCATGGGGCTCTTTTCAATTGCAACTGCAAAAATGGATTGGTCAATGACGTTCAGTGGGTCTGATGTACAAATACTGCATTACAGTAAAAGACCGTAAATGATTGTGGAGCCTCGACTAAAACTGGGACAAACAATTGTTTTCATTGTCGGTTAACCTGACCGCTTTTATTATCCCGATTTAGTGTCTGTAAATGTAAAAACCAGAAAATCCAATTTCCCAGCGCGACCTCTTCAAATGTCTTGTTTTATCTGACCAGCAGTCCAACACCAAAAGATATTTCGTTTTCAACTATATCATTTCAAGAAATGTATCAAATCCTCACATTTGGCTGGAACCAGAGAATGTTTTCAGTATTTTTGTCTGAAAAATGACTGAAATTATTAATTGATTATCAAAATAGCTGATTAGTTCTCTGTCGATCTATTAATCAGTAAAAATCAACATACATTGACATGAAAATATCACATATTGTTACCTGGATGATATAACAGATTATAACCTTATTATATCTAAATAATGGCCAACCTTTCTGTCAACTTGGTGCAACACCTTAGTTTGTCTAAACAATATGGTCAATGTGTCCGATGTACAAATACTGCATTACAGTAAAAGACTGTAAATGGTTTTGTAACCTCAACTCAGACTGGGACAAACGATTGTTTTCATTATTTTCTCGATTTAGTGTTAAAAAAAAAAATCCCAGAATCCTATGCAATCAAATTCAAATGTCTTGTTTTATCTGACCAACAGTCTAAGACCAAAAGAGATCCAGTTTATAAAGACATATAACAAAGATAAGCAGAAAGTGCTCACATTTGAGAGGCTGGAACCAGAGAATGTTTGACATTTGTGATAGAAAAATGTCTCAAACTATTAATCACTCATCAAAATGGCTGCCTAATCAATCCGCTTAATAAAGGAGTTAACTACTTGTCTCCCCAGCCCACTGTTAGGTGTCCGAGCAGAGAGGCTGCAGCTGCCCGTAGTGCTGACTATAGATGGACAGTCGGCTGTGTCCACAAATTGATGCCAACTGGAGCAACAGTAGTAGCTACTTGAATGACTCAGCCTTACGAGCAACACTTGCCGGACACACACACACACACACACACACACACACACACACACACACACACACACACACACAGAACAAGTGTTTCTGAGCAGCTCCGCATTCTCCGAATTGCTGGTGCCTTTTTATGTCCCGCCATCGCCAGCCCCCGAGACATACATCTGCAATATCATCAACTGCCCTGACACCATTTATGATCATGTGTGAGATAATATTTTATGAAATCTGAGCAACGTAGGAGGGTTTGATTCAGCGTGATGCCATGTCTGCTGAGTGTGATACACTATCGTTGCGTGATAGTTCCCTTAAACACACTCCATGTTGTCTTAACATTTCATCTTCTGCTTGCATTTTCACAAGAGTTCATTTGTGGTAGCTACATTTCTTAGAAATGTAGCATTTCTTCAACTTGAAAAAAAAAAAAACTCTAGAAATAACAAAGTTTATAAGAAAATGTGTATAAACTTTTTATAAACAAAAAACACAACGTCAAAATGTCAAGACAAACTGCAGTTTCTAGCAAATACTGGGACCTAGAGGGAAAAAATAAAAAAAAACTGTTAGAAATTAAAAAGAAAAATATGAATAAAATGAAACGTAATTAAAGAAAGAAATGGCTAGAATCCACTTTAAACAGAATATTCAGAAATTTAACTGGCGAGGCAGCTGCCTTTTCACTGTCAAGTTGTTTTTACAATATGTGCTCTTGAAAGATAGTTATGCATTTTTCACTGAATTCCTTCTCAATGGCCAGACAGCTTTCTCCCTTTTCCTTCTTTTTATTTTATCAGGTTCAGCAGTTTAGTTTAATAGATCAGGTATTTAGTTCCATTAACTCCATCAGTCATTAGGTTAAAAAAACAAAACAAGAAAAATATCTAGTACAGTCAAAAATAAATAAATGTAAAAAGGCAAACTATATGCATTTGTAATTATTGCAAAAAAATAATACGTTCAGCTTTATTTCTCAAAAATAAACCATAATGACAAAGCCTCTCTACCAGGATACAGTGTCTGTGTCGAGGCTCACTGACTTTCAGAAGCTGCACACTCACTTAGCCTTGTACGGTAGTCGTGAAACAGTGTGAATTAGTGCTTCAATACAAATCAAAATGATCGTAGGTACGAGACAGATGCTAAGCACTGCTTTGATGTTTGTGTTCTTGCCGTGTTCATCCACTCGGTGAGCATGACGTGTTGCGTGATGGTCCTCAGGGTGGCCTTTAACCACACAGGTTGACGATACGTTGTTTGACATGAGAAGGATTTACGGTATGCATAGCGGGGGGGGGGGGTTATCCGTAAAATCCCACTGTGGAGATTCACGGCTGTCCCCTTTCCCAGCAAAAAGAGACATTTGGCCGACGTCCAAATCGTTGGGAGGGGGAGGAAGGTGTGTGGATAAAGAAGGACTCCTCCTTCCAACACATGGGGACAGCTTAGCAGTTGATGAGGCCTTTTTGTTTTAAGGAAGTGGACCCGGGGGTCATCATGTTCCCCTTCCCACCCTGACTTTGGAGGATCCTTATCTGAGTTGAAGGACAAGCGCTGAGGCGACACCATGCTGAGGCTGTGGTAGGTAACTGCAGGAAGTGGATGAAGTCTTTCTCACTGCTCCATGAGTCACAGTTCCCCTCTTATCGCCTCAGTCATCGGTTTTACTCACTCTTCGGCTGTGACTTCAGGTCAGAGTGGACTCCACTGGGGGGTTTAGATCCATCTGAGTCATGGTTCTTCACAGTGGTGGTGGGCTTTGATGGATTACCTTTCGGTGATGACGCTCAGACTCCACCGATGCACCATGCAGGCCCTGTATATGGTTTTGCAGCTGAGGATGCATTGAACTTCTTTTCTAATCGTGACCCCCCTTCTCCCCCTCTGGTTGTTGTTCAGGTCACTGCGAAGAGGAAGTTCCTTCACCTTCCTCACCCCAGGACCGCAATGGGACTTCAGTCTGGTGAGTACAGGCCTCGTGTTTATTTTGTTGCAGATCGTATTAGGCCACCTATACAGTACATTCCTGCAAGCTGGCTTTGGGCTGACTACTGTCCTGTCGTGGGGGCGCCGCTTCCCGTCGTGACGACGTGTTTTGGCTTTAAATCCCGCCTCTGAGTTTTTCAACAAGGTCTCGGAAACGGCAGCGCTGTTCATTGTCATGCCGGTTGGACAGCAGCTCCCTGTTGGCCGGCGGCCATTCAGACTGGAGGACAAATGTCTTATTTACTAGAACGTCCTCACACTGAGCATGTTGAGCATTGCGCTCCACATTGCTCTCTGGGGTGTGTTGCCTTGAACACCTAATAGGTAGGGAATACAGAATTTAAGTTTTAGTGCTACTTATTCAGTCGTGAATATGTCCTCTTATAAATAAGGATGTCCCGATCAAGTTTCTTCTGGTCCTGATCCCAATCATAGTCCTTGAATAACGGGTATCTGCCAATATGAGTCTGCTCTGGTACTTCAATTTCTCTAAATACGGTTAAACATGTATCCTATCATATTGAAATAACCGCTGTAGTCTTCTAAATTCAGCCGACTTCTGACTCTTCAAATATTCTTTTTCTTTTTATATATATATATATATATATATATATATATATATATATATATATATATGTATATATATATATATATGTATATATATATATATATATATATGTATATATATATATATATATATATGTATATATATATATATATATATGTATATATATATATATATATATATATATATATATGTATGTGTGTATATATATATATATATATATATCTCATGCATGCCTAATTACAGTGGTTCAAATATGCATATGGATTCTGAGGAACATTTAGGAAAATTAACAATCTCAATCACAATATATATTGTGATTGACAACACAAGAAAAAAATACACAAATATAACTCGTAAATTATAGAATATTAGAGTGCTGCAGCAATGAGTCCCAAAACCCAGAAATGAGTCAGCATTTCTGCACTTCGGGTTCCTCATCTCCAAGTCAACTGGTTATTTTCATGTTTTTGGTTAGATGCCTGAAAAAAAGTTCTGTGGATAAAACAAGCTTTTTACATTTTGTTCTATGCGTCTTTAGAAAAGTGGTTATTTTTACAAAACGCCTTTACGGCCTTGTAGTGTGTACCCACTCTCTTGTAACCATGTTGTAGTCTGTTTATAGCCTAGCATTAACTTTTTGCATTCACGCTTCAAAAAGGATTCAACTTTTTGTGAAGATTATCTTGCTGAACAAAACATGTACGTTTTTATAAACGTTTGTTTACCACAGGAGCTTATTTTCCACATTAACCCAAAAGCCAAGAATCCCATTGGCTTTTTGTCGGGGGAACCAGTGCGATGACAACTTCCTGGTTGGCCTACATACATGCGTCCTCCCTGCAGCTCTCTATAGTCTCCATGTGCTCTTTGAGATTCATAGACTTCTTGGCATATGGTCTGTCCGTGTGGACGTTTCACGTTATTGTGATCTATAACCGCATTGTTGCAAGTGCAGCTGTAGTTAGAGAGCACTATCCATCCAAAAGCCTTGTTTCACTGTAATGGCCTTTATACTCAACCTTCACAGCAATCGCCAGCCTTGATCCTCTGGTTTTACAAATTCCATCAGTGAATCTATAAACTTGGCTCCACATTCCAGGACAACTCTCCCCGAGTATATCTCCATCGACCGTGATGACTGTTCTTCTGAGGCTCCCTTATGGCTGAACAGGGCCTGCTCATGTTAGCCAGAGACCAAATGTTGGATAAAGGAAATCCAGCCTGCTCCGATTTCTTATCCAGCCCCGTGCCATGAGAGCCTAATGGCCTACAAACCGCCGCCTCTGATAGACCAGACCGCTTGCGGTTTTACAGTCGGCCCTAAATGAGACACGCTGATTAGGAGCAGAAAAAGAGCGAGCCGATTACACGGCGAGCAGCGTGACAGAGTGGCGAGGTGTTTTGTTTTTTTGCCTGAAACACAATCCATCGGCGGTCTGAAGGCCGAGCTGGAGAAATGAAAGCGAGGTTTTGGAGAGCGAGAAGGCCGACGGCTCTTTATCTCGTGCCAGCCTGCTGCTTTTGATTCGCAAACATGGCACGCTTAAAAAAAAAAAAGCATGTGGACCTCGTTAGCTCACTCTTTCAATCCCCCCCCCCATTCTATCTGTCATTTATAAATCTACCGAACAGCTTGCAATAAAGGAATCCTGGAAGTGTCTTTATACATTGCCCTTCTTATCTCAACCCACTGCCACTTTAAGGTGGAAGCTTTTGCCAAGGCTTTGGGCTTTGAAGTGGTCGGGGGGGGGGGTGCATTCAGGCAAACCTTGGAAGCGGGCAAGGCGAGCATTCCCCGGGTGCTTGGTGCGTTCGCTCAGACTACATCAGGTACGAGGCCTCGAGGGGCTTTTCTGTCACGGGCGAGAATGTGAGTCAGGTTTCCAACCCGACGCCAAGGTGGAGCAGATCAAACCAGACTGGTGTTTGGTGGAATGCAAAGGTAATTAACAGACAGCGAGAGTCTGATTCTGGGCTTTTTCTTTTTTTGTCTCCTCAAGCAACAAGTTCAGGCGGCCAGAGATGTCAGCCTCGAAAGAGTGGCCCGTCTGATGAGCAGCATTCCAGCTTTTAATCGCATGATGTGATTTCAATGTGGCTGTCGCGTCGGGCTTTTCACAGAAAACATTGATAATGATTGTGGGAAGGCCTTGCCCATATCAATGGCAATTTGTGTCCAAACCAAGGCCGACTTCTTCAACCACTGACTGTCTGGTGATTCCTCAGCATTCCGCAGGGAGCAGGATTTATATCACTGAACCCTTGATAACACGTAATGCATCCAACGTGCCGCTCCCCAGAGGCCGCTCATCCATTTCAATGAGAGATCCCGGTGCGGCTGTATCATCAGCAGCACTTTGATGTTTGCACTGCAGCTGCTCCACGTCTTGGATTCGTGCCTCTTAATAGTTGATAACACGTGTTTAGTAACATGATTTTTTTTTTATTTATTTTTTTTATATTAGCTCTTTGTGATGTGACCCAGGCTTTTGACAGGCAGGGTTCCACAATAAGGCTTGTCTGGGGCAAGTAAAAGGCCCCGTCGGGTTAGTGAGCCAACTACGTTGTTGGATCGGGCAAGTGGTCAAACAGAATTAGATTTTTGTTTCTGGAGCTGGTGTTTATGAGCTGAAGCGCAAGCGAGCATTTCATTTATCCTGGAAACAGGAGTTTAGTTGGTTGGTGTAAAAAGTTGTGTGCAAAACTCAATATTCATTTACTTAAAGAAAGACTAAACATGACAATTAGTTTAGGTCGTGAAAATGGCCAGCTATAAGTTACTCATGCTTTAACTGTCATCTACATGTGACTGAGATGAAGCAGAACAATGGCCTACATCTTTCACTCACGCGGTTGAACTCAATACGCTTGTATTGGCAGAACTGTTACACAACCAACGCTGCCAAAGCCTTTGAATGTTTAAATTTGAATTTAAATTCAAACCAGTCTCTCCGTCTTTGTTTTAGTGTTTCTTTCTTTACCTCCCTCCACCTCTTCCTGACCGCACTGCAAATATCGATCTTCCTTTTCACCAAACTGTACAAGGTTAAACGTTTCTCAGCTAGCTGAATGAGCCATTTATCAGGTCAAAGGATGGCTTTTTCTCTGAAGCGCATGATGTCATGGGAATATGAAATGGTGATATTGTTAGAGGCTTGTTCCTCTACCTGCTGGACTCTTTCAACCAGCCGGTATCTAAACACAGCAGAAACAAAACCCACTCATTGTCTGTCTGAAAAGCACTGAAAGGTGTTTGTGGTATTAGCTCATTATGGCTGCCGCGTTTATGTTGTCTGTGTACATCATCGAGCTTTTATGTAACGCACAAATCTGTCAGTGTTTCCCCAGATGAGTAACAAAGCAGCCAGGCCAAGGTCGCAACAGTTTCTATAGTGTGTGTGTGTGTGTGTGTGTGTGTGTGTGTGTGTGTGTGTGTGTGTGTGTGTGAGAGAGATACGAGGGGGGGTTGTGTTTGTTGAGTCAGAGTGTTTACATTGAACCCGGCCCAGCATTTGAACAAGTCGCTGCTTGGAGCATGTTATTCCATCTGCGAGCTGCTGACGGAGGGATTTCCAAAGGTGGCAGGAACAGGACGGCTAATTTTCTTCTCCTTTTGTCCCGCCGCGTCCGTTTTTCGCACAGAGATTACTCTTGTGTCGTTTTTTTTTTTATTATTTCCATGTGTAAGACCCAAGCTTAAGGCAATATTTAACTTGGATGGGAGCGTTCACACTTAACACGCACACTTCAGGGACAGCGGGCCGCAGACTGACCCGCCACCGCCATTCAGGCTTTTCTTAGTCTCAGTGGACGTTTACTTAAGCTAGTACGAGCGGGATTCTTCTCACATGTACAACTCCTGCACACACACACACACACACACACACACACACACAGAAGATTACTAACCAATCAGCAATGTCTGGGAGATGCATGTTAGAGTGTGGAACTTCACTGACTGGATATCTCATGGTGTATTGCAGTCATTCCTAAAGACTGGATTTAACATGAGTGAATGTTTTTAACACTTGCCTAAAACAAACTTAAATGTCTGGTTTACCTATTCAGGATAATAGAAGGCGATGGCAGTAAAACTGGTCAGGAATGCGCAGATTCACTCTTCTTACTATTTCCGGATGAGGCCTGTTGTGTGTGGTTTTGAAAGAGTGGGTTCCCAGAACTAAAGTTTGAGTTGTTTTGGTTTGTATATGATTTTCAGATCAATTTGATGAAGTACTTGCATAAATATAAGGTATTCCCTTTGCTGGATGAACCAAAAACAGACATTCCTGTCTGGTTCTTTCATCCATTAACAATTGTTCAACTGTTTAAGGATGTCACAATACAAGAAATGTAGAAATTGATACCAATACCCCATAATTCTCAATACATAATTCAATACAACAGTAATGATTTCAACCCTTGAAAACCATAACAACTTTGTTATTGTCATGTATTGTTATTTTCATAAAACAATTCAGATGATTAGAAAATAAATGATTGTGTTTCTATTTAAATATTTGCTTGATTAAACAAATTGGCATTAGTAGTGAAGGATGTATTCTAAGCTGCTTAGAGCTGGTGCTTAGTGTTAGGAAGTACAACCGGTCATAATTCTCTCTCTCTAATCTTTATTATATAAAGCTGTGAAAACATCTTTAAACAACTGGATTTATTCAAGTTTATTCAAGATTTGAACACAGCATCATAGCGTTATAGTTTAATTTGGCCCAATACTAATTTTGACTGAATACTGCTGAACGCATCATAATGTAACTCAATGGAACCTCCGTTAACCTTAGCGGTTAGCTCTGTTATTGCTGAATAAATCAATCAGAAGATCAGCAAGACACTCAATCCCAAATTGCTCCCGGAGGCTGTGCCATCGGTGTGTGAATGGGTGTGAATGGTGCTATGCAAGTCAATTACCATTACCATGACTGTGCTGCTTACTGGCTGCTAACAGCTAACGTTAACTATCTCTATCTCTGTTGTTTTGCCATTGTCTTGGTGCCAAAGTATCACTTATCGTGACATCCCGAACATCCTGATATTGTTTCCCACCATGTTTAATGGTGGAGGCATCTCACCTGAAGTAAAGAGTGCCGTTGCTATTGTCAGAAGGATTCATTACATTTTCATACAATGTAACATGAGCTTTATTAGGCTTACACTAAACCCACATTTAATAAGTGATATTGCTTAAAGCACCATCTAGTATTTTTACTTTGATAATGAGATGTCAGGATACGCCTGATTGGGTTCACCTGGAGAAAACCATGTATTGTGACATGAAAATGTACATATGTGGTGATCATTTCATCCATAACACCCACCCTTAATGGATAATGTTGACAGATATAACTTAAAGTTCTAAAATTAATGTTCAGTCTAATCCCGTCCCTTTAGTTAGAGAATAAATGTGTTTTTAAAAAGTCTTTGTAGCCATTAGAATGGGGAGTGAGCCTTAATTCAAAGGAATTTTAACTTAATTATATTTGTGTACCTCAGTTTGATGCATCATAACTAAACACCAAACAGTGGCAATACATAGTTGGGTCCCTTCCATTTCACATATTGCTGTTTGATTATATTGATATAATGTGCTGTTAGCTTGTCACTTCATTCACTTAGCTAGCTGTGAAACTTCTCCGCTGTGACACTGGATGAAGGTTTGCTGTGAAGTGAATTACACCATCTTTTGTTACGTGCAGCTCTGTTGACAGCCTCCTATTGAGATGCGACCAACTTTGAACAAACCGTGCCATTCACTGCTGTTAAGGCTAACGCAGTTGTAGAGCACACGGCTCTTAAATTGTTACGTATGTGGGAAAGCAAACAGGTTGGCCCACCACAGAGGAAATGCCCTACAACAACACAAACAAACACATCATTCATCGCCAGCCGCCCCTGACCACTACGTGTCCATTTTGTCCCTCCTCGCCTCGCTGGTCAATCAGGTCTTGACGTCCTGCGTGTCCAGACAGAAGCAGTCTGGCCCTTCGTGGTTAATGGACCAGCAGTAACGGAGCCCCAGGGGTCCCAGAGGCCACCAGGCCAGTCCGCTGTTCTCACCTGCTAACTGACTCTCCCTGACTGACAGTCCACATGCAGGTGTTAAAGCGTCCCGCAGTTTAATTAACCCCTTCCTGTTCCCAGAAGGACCTCCAGCCGTGTCTATTGTGGCTTTACAATAGAGCTACTGGGGCAATGAGCATAATTGGCCTGAAGTACGAGCGGGGAATGGGGTGGCTGTAAAGTGCTTTACTTGTTTGTCTCATATTGACAAGGATGTGTACTACAACACAAAGCAGAGAAAATGTGTGTTACTACGTGGAACTCAAAGAATGTGAGAGCCCATAATCCCAATCTGAGATCATTTTGTACGTATTTTGGAAGAGAGCTCAACATTCTTCAGTGCAATTATAGAACAGGGGCCTCATTACATAAAAATATCCTAACTGATTGTCCTATCTTAACTTAAGTTTCAAAGATTGTCCTATTACAGAAATAATTTCTAAAGTCATGGCTGTGTCCTATCCAGTCTTGGACCTCCTATTTTACTTAATTTAACAAATCCTAACTTTAATTGCGATTCTTCAATCGACAGTCATCCTGATCTATGTATAGTATGTACAAGCATGTATCTTTGATCAGAATGTACCGGTGGGATTCTGGAGATGGACCAACCATGATATAAACGGCTCTCGCTTGTTACTGGCTAGCAAACATGCCAGAAAAAGATCAATTGTAGCTACGAGGAGTCTGATGCACTAACCCTGGGGGTTAACCCACTTTTAATTATGATTTGTCATTTATTTATTGTATTGTCATTTAAAGCACCAATCAAACGGTTTGATTAGCTTTTCAATTGTATTTAATCCTGAATGCAGTTAGGAAACATGTTTCTGTCGTACTAAAAATCCAGAATGAACTCCTAACTGAAATAAGAAAGGAGGGTCAAATTAAAAAAGTGGTATTGAGTGTTTGTTCCAGACTTGTGTAAGTGTCCGCGGTCGTCGGGAATCCTCACCTTCTGCATCATAAGAATGTTTAATACTCATCAAGAAGTTCCAGTGATTCATGTCGACTATTCCAGCTAACATCCTGCCTGTTCTTCTCTCCACAGAAGCGGAAACGCAGGGAGAAGGATGACGGCGACGCAGTCAGCCTCTGCAGCTTTGACTTTAAGGTAAACGCACGTCGCCAGACACTCGGTGAGCTTCTAGAAAACACCAGGGTGTTTCACGCTCTCATTGGAAGAGAACTAAATAGCATTTTAGAGAACACCTGGTGGTAAGATTTAGTTTCAGGAAAAGCCATTTTGATAGAAAGTTGTTTATCTGTATTGTAGGTCATAAGAAAATCCCATTGTGGAAAATGAAGCCTATGTACTTGTCAAGAAAGTGATCAATTTCTGGTTTTGCTGGAAGACCTTAGTGTTGCTTCAAAGACCCCTTGGATGTCTATAAACCCCCTTTTTGAACCAATGAATGGGCTTTTATTCATTTTTTTTGTTATTTAGTCACAGTCCATTTATAGATTCACTCATAAACCAGTCATTGAATGACAAATAAGAAGTCAAGAATCATCAATGTCCAATTGAGGTTTAAAACTCCATCCAATAAAGCCATCCATCAGAAACTATAATAATAACATTTTAACAGTGACATCAGATTACACCAGTAAAACCATTGCTTTGCTGAAAAGGGAGATTAGAATAGAGAAAAGGGCCGTTATCAAGCAGGCCTGGCTTCTTATAATGGTTTAGAAAAAAAGGGCTGGACATATTTGCTACACTTCACATTGAGGTTTGTATTGGTTGTTTTTTCTTTTACAAAGTTCTTCCACACACTTGCAATACTCTTACTATCCACTCAGCATGGAGCCCCACTCTTGTGGGATGCACTGCAATAAGATAACACTCAACTCGACTCACTTTTGGTACCAGGTCCCTTTCTCTATTTCATTGTCCACTGCAGATTGTACCCTTCAGTGGAAGCTGATGCTCAGCGTTTAGTCATAGTGACACCGCATGAAACTGCCATGATGTCATCTTCAAAGTGACACTCGCTGAATCCTTTCATCAGCAACCAAACATAGGGAATCTGTACGGCGTAGTGCACAGCGGCCTAGTGCATGGTGGCATAGTTTTGTGGGCTACCAATTTCAAAAAATCTTTAAAGCGGCGGTATTGTGCTGCTCGTTTTGTCTCGTACTAGTGATGATTCTCTCCGACCAATCAGTGGTCTACAGTGTTTTAAATCCACCTTCTAGTATCGGCTCAGCTCGTTTAGAACCTCGACCGATGTTGCACCAGAAATGTTACCATGTTCTACAACTTTTGCTAGTTAAAAAGCAAGTCGGGTCGAGCAGAGCCAAGACAGAACTTAAGCAAAAAGAATCTGCACTGTTATTGGTATGTTTAATGACCTTTACTCATTCACTTTTTTCATCATTACTAATAAAATCTAATAAAAAACAAACAAAGACAGAAATACATTTTATTGTCAATCTATAGATGGGATTACAGTTTACCAGAGACAGTGTTTGCCACACCCAAAACAACACATAACGTAGCATTTATGAGCCACGATCAAATCACTGTTTTATACATCTTGGTAAATGATCTGTTTGGCTTCACTGAGCCACAGTGTGAGAGAACGTGGAGAGCAGAGGGGAGTTTTGAAGGTGTCGAAAACCAAAACAATGCTACAGAGACAGAGTTATTGTATTTCAGGGCAAGCTTTTGAACATTCCAATCCAGACTGCGGCACATCAAGAACAGTTTGCAAAATCATCTGTGCCAGAGATTCACCAGATTCACTGCAATGGGCTCCAACTACAAGCCAGTGGCTTTTTGTTAATCTTTCTGCAGGCTACATAACATCATATGCATTTTGCTGTGCAAGAAAACGTGTGCCATAAACCAAACAAAAGTTGCAATATACAGCATTCAGAGCATTAATGTAGCAGCAAACAACGGTTTGCTGTGTAAAGATATAGTGATAGTGTCTACCTGAGCAGAGAATGGAGTCACTCTCCCGCTGTGTGTTTTAATCATGTAATCTGAATGTCTCTGTGCTTTGCTTACATAACGGGGTGGTTAGCGCATGTGAGTGTGCCTCACTGGTTACAGCTAAGCTAACTACCGATAACGCTGTCCCGTCCGACAGTGTCTTCGCGGAAGCGTAGCGCCCGCCCTTCGGTTACCCCTCAGGTAAACACTGTTAGCTCTGCCAGCACCGTTGCCATTGTTTGCGCTGTTAGCGGCGCTAGTACCGTTAGCATCTAGCCATCGGGATCATTTATGGCAGATCCAGGGTCAGTTTTTCTTGCATTACATTATTAACGGTAATACACCGTGTTTTCTGATTTAAAGAGGAGGAAGAAGAAGAGATGTGGTGACCGGAAGTTGCTCCAGAATGTTGCTCCTGCAGGGTTTTAGGCACGAGTGGTGAAATATAAATTCCACTGTCTCACATTGCTCCCGTTTATTGCGTTAAGACAGGCTGCCATATCTGATCTCTGGCGGTATCTGAAGTATTCGCCTCGTCTGTTTATTCAGAACGTATCGTCAAAATGATTAGTCTTTATCACGGAGAGACTTCTAGATAAAGCCCGCGTTTGTTTGGTGAGGAGCCCGATGAGGTCTGTAGCTACATCTGGAACCTGCTTTGGTATAACTGAAAGGCGGGACTGACTGGGTTAGAAAACACACTTTGTTTGGTGTGTGGGTGTAAAAATGAGCATAACGATCAGTCCGTGCTATACCAACTGAGGATGATCCTGTCACAACTGAACACCGTTTAGCTTCAGGCGCATTTCCCTATTCTACCAGCCATGCGTGTACAAAAGTGTCTCAAAGTGTCCTAGCTTCATTTCAAATCTGAATTCTCTTTCTTTCTCCTTTTGACACATTTGTGTTTAAAACTCCTATCATGCTAATGGGCAGCACCAACGGACCAAACATCACCCTGTCTCCACGCAGGCTGTTTTTGTCCTGCGCCCACATGAGAGGGATTAGCAGAGCCTGGACTTCTGGAACCAGTTGGATAAGTTGCTCTGACTTAACTAAACAAAGCTCTGACAGTGTTGTGGAGACTCCCGGGGGCCACTCCTTGATTCATATCAGTGCTCTGCTCTGACTTTCTTTTCTTTTCCAATTGAGCCGCTTGCACAGTGTACTCCCTCCACACCGAGGCCGCTATAGCAGAGATCCCCGGTTAACCGTTTGGCTGCTGGTGTACTGCTGCTCTTTGGCTCCGACTAAACGTTAGAGTTGCAAGGAATGGTTTCAGAAAGCAGCGTCTCAGTTTTGTTGTGTAGTGTTTAGTCAGATCTGCTATGATTACAGCTGCAAGAAGCAATCATTTTCATTGTTGAGTAGTATGCAGATTTATTGTTGTTGTTTTTTATCACAATTTTTCAGAGCCCAACCATCTAAAACAAGAAGATGATAGTAGATGCCAGAAATTTGCATTAACTCCTCATGGTGTACATCAACATATCAACCAACTCTACAGTGGAACTGTTGAACCCATCCCGACTCCCTGTGTGTGGATGGCTTTTAAAGCAAACACTATGATAAGAATTTCCTGAAAATGTTGCCGCTGGAGAACCAAAGTTATTTCCACTTTCATTTTACGGTAAACGCTGCATGTTTCGACTGAACGATGTTTTTTAGTGGAAAAAAAGATATGCATACGATCTATGAACCTGTGCCCTGACTACAGAACACCGCTGTGTTCATATGTATCTGTGCCGGTGACTTGGCAAACGGTGGTTTTGTGTTTACGTCCGTCAGCTGAGGCTCTGCCGGTATCACAAAGCGTTGGCGGTTTCACTGCGAGTCTTAGTTACCAGCCTGTGTTTGGTAGCAACCAGCGCTGCTCTGGGTGTGTGAACACTGACATAAGGACCCAGTGTGTTGAGTAACCGTAGCATGTCATTCTGGTTTTTATTGTTTCTTCAGGCAGTTGTGTGATTAGATCACTGTCTACATCTTCCGTCACTTCATCTTTGTTTAATTGTAGCCACGGAGGGGCGGAGGTATTTATAGTTCTTTGCCCTCAGAACAGAAACTTCTTGGATTAATAGGAGTTAAGATCTCGCAATCACGCCCTAACTGGGGGCCTGATTTAGAACCAAGCGTACTTTTAAACCCTCCAGGGTGGTGGCTCTGAACTTTACAAGCAGAGGTTACATTGTTATGGGTTTCTTCTTCATAACCCTCAATACTTATTCTTTTAAAATTCAACTTCGAGAAACATAGCAAATGCTTCCATTATAAGAAACAAATATATATAGATAAAAGATTGTGCAACATATTGTAGTCAAACACGCTGTCTCTCTTCATATATTTGAAATTTTCATTCATGCCAACTGCATGGATAAATAAATGAACGTTCAGCAAAATACTTTTCATAAAGCATGTGAGCAAATAAGGAGATTGACGATAATCATCTCAGACAAAATCACAATTTCAGTATTACACTATTATTATAAACCTGATTTCTTTAGTAACATTTAACTATAAAATGTAACTGAAGTATGTTAGATTACATGTTAGCAACACTAAAGCATGTTAAACTACTACCAAAACAAACATAGCATCCGCTGTGGGCATTTTAAAAGAATGTCCTATGTAAACTAACGGTTAACACATTTGTGTTTTTCAATACTGTAGTCATAGCTTTATACAGTTTCAACCTTAGTTGGGGTCGGCAACTATCAATAGTCTGCTGGATTTTAAAAAGTATCCAACATAAAAACTCAGCCCAGCTGCCAACTCTTTCCCAATGAAAGTAGCTAGCAGCACTAGCTTCAAAAGCTGCTAGATCTAGCGAGAAAGTCCACAAAACTTTATTATTATTATTATTATGAACGTAAACAACCAACATGGCTGTTAGTACTCACAGCTGTTGCTGTGCAGAATGTGATCAGGTAGATAGGGAGGTAGCCTGTCCAATCATCACATTGGCGCCAAATTATATGATTGGACAGGCTTTTTAAAGTCCTGCAACAGCCACAGATAATGGACATTTTTCTTTTTCTTTGTCATTGCATTTGATTTATTGATTGCTGTTGGGATGCAATGAGAGTTTCAACAAATATAACAAAAAAGGTTTCTAAAATACAGTCGGGGCCATATGTATTTGAACTGACACAATTTTTCTAATTTTGCCTCTTTACACAACTCCAATAGATTTGAAACTAATCAGTCAATATGAGGTTGAATCCAAGGCATACCACATCATCTGTTTAACATGGTGGAGGCAGTGTTATGGATGGGCGTGTATGGCTGCCAATGGAACAGGGTCACTGGTGTTCATTGATGATGTCACAGCTGATAGAACTCATCCTGCTGCTTCTGAGGTGTTTAGGGCTAAACTATCTGTTCAGATTAAGACTAATGCTACAAAACTGATTGGATAATGACCTGAATCATACTGTGAAAACAACCCAAGAGCTTCTTATGGCAAAGGAATAGAATATTATTCAATGGCCAAGTCAGTCACCTGATCTCAACCCAAGTGAGCAGACTTTTAACTTCCTGAAGATAAAAGTGAAGCAGAAAGACCCACAAACAAGCAGCAGCTGAAGGAGGCTGCAGTAAAAGGTCTGTCAAAGCATCTCAAGGGAGGAAACTCACCGTTTGGTGATGTTTATGGGTGCCAGACTTCAGGCAATCATTGACTGCAAAGGATTTTCCTCCAAGTATTAAAAATGATTATATTCACAATTATGTTAGTTTGTCCAATTACTTTTGAGCCTCTGAAAATGTGGGTGGCTGTGTAAAAATGGCTGTAATTCCTTAACGGTCATTGTGATTTTTTTTGTTATATCCATTGAATTAAAGCTGAAAGTCTACACTTCAACCACATATTGACTGATTAGTTTCAAATCCATTGGAGTTGTGTACAGAGGCTAAATTTGAAAAATTGTGTCACATTCCAAATCCTTACGGCCCTGACTCTATATTACCTATAGCTTTAAGGCTTCAGAATAAGAGTTAAGCTCTTTCCCTGATGCAGCCTGTGAGGGAGCAGTAAACACACCTCTTCCTTCAATGACACCAAGACAGGAAAAACACCTTGCAACACACTGCGCAAGCATTCATTTTCTCTTTCTTTAACAGTCCTCCCATGTTTGAATAAAAGTCCCCGCACACATTCATGTAACTGACATTGCCAAACTCATTTTCACTCTGCAATAGAGAGTGACATCAATGAAGTGGCACATCTGAGAGGTCAGCTGTTGCAGGAAAATGTTTCTGTTGCTGAACTGCAGCAGCAGAGGGCAGCAGCACCCCCACCCATCCTCTTGTTGCTTTAAGTCAGTCGGCATTCGCCAGTCTTTCTCTGCACAGAGCTGCCTGCTTTATGCCTGCCCCCCCCCCCCCCCCCCCCCGAAGCTGTGATTTCGTCCCTGTGCTGCTGATGTGGAGGTTTAGTTGATCTCAGGCCTCGGGGCCCAGTCCGTCCCTGGCACGGCATATGTTAGACGGTGGTGAAACTGCATTACTCATACTGCTGTGTGTGTGTGTGTGTGTGTGTGTGTGTGTGTGTGTGTGTGTGTGTGTGTGTGTGTGTGTGTGTGTGTGTGTGTGTGTGTGTTACGAAGCGTAAATCCCAGCTGCCCTGCAGCTGCAGCTCGGAGTGTCGAGGGGGGGGTGGGCCTACGAGGGCCAGGCAGGCCGAGCCACGTCGCGTTCAGTTTTTATAGCAGCGGGACCAGACGCACAGCTGATTCAGCCCCGAGGTCTCCCCGTGCAGCAGTGAGTAACAGCAGGGCTTCACACGTCGTCTGTCTGCTGAAGGCACGCACAGACTACACACATTCACTTTTCTTATGAGATCCTCTCTGACTCCTCAGTCTGCATAGTTTTCAGCTGTCTTATCTCTCACTTGAGCCCTACGTGTTTTGTTTTTTTCTGATGCTGAAGTCACTTGACTTATGATCTCACTCCACTTTGTTTTGGGGGTGCAAGCGGGTCATGTAACCCAGACTCTCCATCCTGTTGGTGATGAGCCCCTCCTGACCGCTCCGTCAACAAAGAGCAAGGCGTCAATAACCAGACACCTCCATCGGCATCTGTGTTCTGTCACACACACACATGTACACACAGCATGAAGCCCCTGTCCTGGTTCACACCTGTGTATTGACCCAGGAGGATGAAGTAGAGCCACGAACAGGCTTGTCCATTTGCCCTAAAACGCACGCACACACGCACACGCACACGCACACAAACACAAACAACGCTCTGCCTTGCAGCACCTCCACATTAGCCGCTCCGTCAGATCTAACGCCTCCATTTTTTGCCGTGCATTTGTGCACCAGCTGTATAGGGGTGGAGGGGGACGTGTAGAGTAATGACTACAGGTGCGACGCCGTCCTTGTGGCATGTGTGCATCCGCCTGTCCGGGTGAATCCCCCCCCTCCCCGAGGGTGTGTGCACAAATGCACGAACAAAAGCCAGGTGGTGGTCATTTTGGCCTCAGAACTCTTGTCTTTACTGAAACTGATCAACATGCTGCCCTTTCCCCCACTCAGACCAATCAACATACGGTTGATACCCCCCCCCCCCCCCCCCCAGTGGTATTCAATAAACAGGTCCCCCGCCATTGATATTCTAATTGATCACCTCCCTCAGGTCAGCTGATCAGTCTGACAACAGCTCTGTTTATAAAGCAGAAACTGCTTTGATAATTAGCTAACAAGTAATAATGACTTTGTAGTTCGTTAATTAGTCTGTAAACAGAACGACACATTTAGCTTCAAAGGTTTTAGTACCCGATACTAGAATCTTGTAGAAGTCGAGACAAAATAATGCCTCTTTTGTGTTTTTGGTATTTTCAATTTCATAGCAATAATAAATGACTTTTTTAGGATTATTGCCGATTGTTACCTGTTGCCTTTTGGGAAAGTGTCTGTTCACTGTTCCTACAGTGTAATACACAAGTGTTTTTAATTTATTGTTTTGTTGTTTAGCAAAGCTGCCAGTGCATTCCCAGGTTTTTCCACCCCTGATGAGTTAGCATGCCTGTTTCCAGATCAATTTACTGTGCAAAAAAGTATTTTTGTTATATACTGTATATTGCGTGTCTTTGAGGATAAAGCTGTTCAGCTTACAACTCTCTTCTAACCAAACGTGTGGAATCATTACCGACAATGTTTCTACCGTGCGTTTATGTCAACAACAAATAAAGTTCTCACAGTTTAAGCTTTTTTCACCCTCACAGAAGTCATTAAAAAAGTGATCTTTTCTACGTGCTTCACTGCAGACCTTAACCCAGTTCCCTGAGACAAACCCATACTGTTAGATAAGCTTCAGTCTTTTTCCAACGTTCACCTGCCCTCATCGGAGTTGTTTGCGTCAACTCCGTTTTGCAGTAAGCTTAACCTGTGATCTTACAAACTTCTCACTACTGTTTTCACTTGTTGAGTGTCAACAGAGCCTGCGTGCAGCTTCTCCCCACTTCCAAGTAAAGCCGGTCCCGCCTCATCTGCAGCCATGAGAGCCAAGCAGAGCACAGCTCCTCCCTGTCTGTCCTGCCTGGTATAAAGCCCTCCCTCCCTCAGTGTGCTTCAGACCAAAGTTTAGAAAGAGTGTGTGAGGGAAGCCTTCAGAGCTTATGAGGGGAGGTGTATTTATTTATTGAATGGTTTTCTTTTTACCCACACAAACCTTGATTTTACTCAACTTTTTCTCTGATGTGGATTACTTGAAGCTGACTCGCCAGGATTAAAAACCAAAAAAAGGATATTGTGTTTTCATTGAAAGCTATGGTGGCTTACGATGAACTGGGTAGCTTGGTGCCTATCAAACGGACTCTGCAAGTGATAGACTATCAGAACCAAGCCAACAAAGAGTCAGAGGTGAGATGCAGTCTTTCTACTTAGCTTAGCTGTTACCTGAGGGTTTCGTTGAATGTTTGTCAGCTCCTTGAGATGAAGTCAAGCCCTTTGTGTCAGATTGTGAATGAATCAGCGCCTAACCCTGTTTTTATCTCGCCTGGGCGCACCGTGTTTGTATGTGCTTTCAATCACATTGTGCCTTTAAGATGAGACTTTGGACTTTGAATGTTTGAGATACTACCAAACCTGGAAATGTTAATCATTGGATCACACTGCACCTAGGAAGTTGTTAATAGCGGACAGACCCCCCTTAGTTTTGTGTATTCTCTCTTAAATATGCATCCTGGCACAGTAGGCAGCTCAGCCTTAGTTGGGATATGGGGAGAGATCGGGACAGTGAAGCAGTGGGGGGGACCCTCAGTCAACAACCCAGTCTAGAGTTACTTTGCTTTTGAACTGTACCCAGGTTATCTTTGATACAGCTGCAGCAGTTAAAGGCTGTTGAAACCCAGGTGTGCTCTCTGTACTTATTAAAAAGTTGCTTCAGCCCCTTCCTTCCCCTTTTTAAAGGGTTGAATGGTTCTCTTTCGGAAGAGATTTCAGGGAAGATGTGGTTTCATTGACAGTAAACCACCCGATAAAGCAGAAGTTCTGCGGGGCAATTCATTCTGTTCCCGCAGAACTGCAAACTCGAGACAGCCCTTTTAGCTTAAACGCACCATGCTGACTTGTCGATGACCTCAACCCCTTTCATTCTGACTGTTCAACTCAAGCAGTGCTGTAAAACCCAGGGACACATCTGGGGTATGAGCTCACAGCACACACAAGGTTACATCAAAGGGAAAGCACAGGAAGCTCTTTTGGGATCCCTGGGAAAAAAAATCTCCTGATGTTTATGAGGTTGTAATCTTAGGTTAGGAGTTTAAGGAGCACATGTATGTCTGTCCAAAGCTGCAGCACTAACTCCGGGTCTGTCTGGTTTCCTGAAGTGAGAACAGAGTCTCCGGGTCAAACTGCCAGAAATAGCAACTTTCCCCGTCCGTCTGCACTTTTTCACTTCACAGCTGATGAACAAAGAGTGGGACCAGTGGCCTTTTGTTGTTCTGGGGCTGGTTCCCAAAAGACAGGAAGTGCAGAATGGCCCAACACGCGTTTCCAATATTGACTTTGGAGACCCCCACCCACTTATAACTGTAGTTTTTTTTATGATGTCTGCTGTTATTAAAAGGTCACATATTCGAATTAATAGAAGTCTGGGCCCTTTTGCATGTAGAGCACAGTCAAAGCAGTCACCATCTCTTTGCCACTAGAGGGCTTGCTAAGTTCTCAAGGCTGTCTGGATTCTCTGGTCCAATGTGGAGACCCAGAGCAGACCGTGAGTCAACCGCAGCCGCGGCAGCAGACGGAGTGGATCTGTTCCACAGCTGTGTCTGCAGAGCGCCCAGCCTCAGTGGCTGCTCTGTTTCCCAGATTCGCTGAGCCAAGGCAAAATCCCATTTGGCCTGAGTCAGGAGAAAAACACACACACACACACACACGGGGCTTTGCTCGATTTCAGAGAGCAAGCCCTCATTAGTGTGAAGTTCTCAAAATGCAAAAATGTTTTGTGGGGAGTGCAAACGTTCAGAGATGCTAATTATGACGGTCTCGATCTTCTGAAGAGGCTCTGTGGGCTGAAATCATTACCTCAGATCTCCAGCTCTTTGATTTGTGGCCTGCTGTTGTTGGCACGAGGCCAAGCAGCTCTCTCCTTTCTCCCAGCCTCAGGGCCGGGTGAGGGGGAGTTTCACCTGGCCCAGGTGTAGCTCTGCTCTCACGCGAGGCCTGTTGGAGAGCCTGTCTCGGCTCGCAGCAACCGGTGTCGCTGCACTGTGCGCACACAAGAGAGGGGACACGACCGTTGCCGCTCCTTTCCCCCAAATGACACAACAGTCCCGACACAGTGCCACACTGGGAAAGGTATCCCTGGGAATGCAGTTAAAGAGTTGCAGCAATCAGGAAGCGTTTATCTCACGCTGTTTGAGTGATGGACCAGATCCGCTCCCAAGAAGTGGGGCTGTAGCGGATGTCAGGCCAGATAGTAGCAGAGTGTGCGCAGGGAGGGGTGTTGAACAGCTGAGAGCAGGGTCTCGTGCATTCCTGGCATTCTTCCAGACCCCCTTCCAGATCAGTGGCCAGAAAGGGTCTTTGTGCTCAGTGGGCTGGCCTGGCTCTGGGACTCTTCACATAATGGAGCCAACAGCTGCTGGAGCTGCTTCCTCCTCCTCAGTATCTCTGTCTGTCCGCCGGTCCGCCAGTCTGTCTGTCTGCGGCTCAACCTCGGCTCCGGCTACTCCGATTTCAGTCAATAATGAGGATTTATGACCGGACTTGATGCGGTTTATCACAAGGGAGTCACATGGGAGCATCCGCACTTAACTGCTGAGGTCTGTGGAAATCTCGCAGTTGGCATTGCGGATCGATTCGCTCTGCCTAGCTGCGAGCAGAAAGAAAAGTTCTGACTTTTCTTCGACTACGATGAAATTGCCTGACTAATCTCTCCTTCCATTTTTCTCCTTCTTCAGGAACCCAGCACAAAGCGTGTCCGTCCTCTCGGCAGGGTGACGTCGCTAGCCAACCTCATCTCTCCGGTGAAGAATGGGGCCGTCCGGCGCTTCGGCCAAACCATCCAGGTAAGCTTCCCTGACTCAAACTCAAAGCGCATTTCTTTGCTGCTCTGCTTGTTGCACCAAACAACTCGGTTTCGACTTGTCTGACTCTCTTCCTCTTTTCCATCTCCAGGCCTCCTTCCGGGGCGATGGCAAGTCGCCGGGCGCGCCCCAGAAGCCTTGCAGCAAGGCAGCAGCCCCCACGCCGCCCAAAAGAAGGAACAGCATGCTGTGGTCGGAGACCCTAGACGTTCACCAGAAGGGAACTTTCTCCACCAAAGAGATCAAGCGGCAGGAGGTGAGAATCAGCACATGAACATACAGTAGGAACAGCAAGTGCATTGTAGAGCATGGTTGGGACGCCAAGGGGCGAAGTGTAGTTGTGGATACATGAGTGAGCCAAGTTAGAGATCCAGACAGTGGTTAATTCTACCTGTCTACCAGACAGGTTTCACATATCCCTGTAGTATTCCTGTTGGATAGTCTAAATGGGTCTAAAAGCCATCCCGGGCTTATTTCCCTGTCTGTGTGAGCTCACATAGACCTGACAAGCTAACAAACCAGCGCTCTCCTGCTCTGCATCTCCACTTGTGGTGCATATGCCAGACATCTAAGCCAACTGTCAGAAGCCATACACTTTTTTTAAACACAAAGCAGCCAGATGGATTTCAAAGTTGACCTCTGTTGTTTGCACCAGGGCAGTTTTACCATTTAGTCTAATTGCCATCAATTGGGATAATGTAATGACATTCTGATTCATGTTTTGCTAAAGAAAAGTATCTTTTTGTGCCTCCCCCTCCTCCTTCCTCAGGCCATATTTGAGCTGTCTCGCGGAGAACAGGACCTGATTGAGGACCTCCAGCTCGCACGCAAGGTTTGTACTTTTAACTTGGAGTACATATTAAGCAAACAGATTAAATCAAAGTCTGGCAGGTCTTCCACACAGCCAAGCCAGGAGCTATAAAAAGACAGGAGTTACTCCTCTGTCTTTCTCTTGTACCCTCACAAGCTATTCTTAGCGCCTTCCCTTCCCTTCCCTTCCCTTCTTGGCCTGATGGGATGCTATCATTTGACGTTTTGGCTCTCCTCTTGTACACAGGCGTACCATGACCCGATGTTGAAGCTCTCCATTATGTCAGAGGAGGAGCTCACTCACATCTTCGGCAACCTGGATACCTACATCCCTCTGCACGAGGACCTCCTGGCGCATCTTGCCAAAGCCACAGGGCCAGATGGGACCGTGGGCCAGATCGGACTGATTGTAGTAAAC
The DNA here is from genome assembly GCF_023349555.1 of Cebidichthys violaceus. Taxonomy (NCBI): domain Eukaryota; kingdom Metazoa; phylum Chordata; class Actinopteri; order Perciformes; family Stichaeidae; genus Cebidichthys; species Cebidichthys violaceus. Next base: position 6,601,761 of record NW_027176384.1, read on the forward strand.
TGGGTAAGTGTCCCGTCACCAAGTGCTTCGACCTCTTTTCATTCTGTTGACGTTTGGCTGGGATTCCAGTAAGAAAGGCAGCATAAGTAAGTGTCTCGTCTCCCCTGCAGCTGCCTCGGCTTAACGCCTACAAGGACTACTGCAGCAACCAGCTGGCAGCCAAGGCGCTGCTGGACCAGAAGAAGCAGGACCGGCGGGTGCAGGACTTCCTGCAGCGCTGCCTTGAGTCGCCCTTCAGCAGGAAGCTGGACCTGTGGAGCTTCCTGGACATCCCACGCTCCCGCTTGGTCAAGTACCCACTGCTGCTCAAAGAGATACTGAGACACACTCCACCAGAGCACCCAGACGCTGCCAGTCTGGAGGAAGCGGTGAGTCAAGGGCCCAGATCTGTTCAAATGCAGGACGTGGATCTACAAACGTGGCTGAGGTTCATTTTCTCATTTCTTGTGTTCTTCAGATCACCATCATGCAGGGTGTGCTGTCTGACATCAACATGAAGAAGGGAGAGTCTGAGTGCCGGTACTACATCGACAAGCTGGAGTATCTGGACGACAGGCAGAGAGACCCTCTCATTGAGGAGTGCAAGAGCCTGCTGTGTCACGGAGAGCTCCGAAACAAGAGCGGCACGGTGAGCACAATACGCACACATTGCCCCTTTGGCTGCCTCTCATCATCACAAGCTTCACATCCCGTATAATGCAATTAGGCTTATAACCACCTGTTTCGCCGACTTCCAACGAGCCAATGATGTAAACATACCAGTATGCACTTTGATAACTTTATTGGTGGTTATTTCAAATATGTGGTTTTAATTGTTGTGGTTGTTTTTGTTGTTTCCCTCCAGAAGCTGCATGTGTTCTTGTTCACCGAGCTGCTGGTCCTGACCCGCCCCGTCACCAGGAACGAGCGCCAGTGTTTCCAGGTCTACCGGCAGCCGATCCCAGTGCATCACCTTGTGTTGGAGGACCTGCAGGACGGAGATGTCAGAATGGGCGGCTCCTTCAGGGGCGCTTTCAGCAACGCAGACAAAGGTGAGGCTTGTGTCAGAGTCGAAAAGTTTACAGCTGTTAATGTAGGAATACACATTGTCTTCTCTCAAGTATAGCAGTTTGCTAATTCTACTTTTCTCTACTTCCTTCCACAGCCAAGAACATTTTCCGCGTGCGCTCCCAAGACCCGAGCCAGGCGCAATCCCACACACTGCAGGTCAACGACGTCTTCCACAAGCAGCAGTGGCTCAACTGCCTCCGCAGCGCCATTTCCGTCCACCGGCCCCTCAGCGAGCCCTCCGCGCCCTCCCCGTCGGCGAACGACGCCCGCTCCAAGCGCCGGCCGTCCTCCGTCTCTGCCATCGTCCACATGGAGGAAGCGGATGAGAACTGCCTGCAGCCGGTCTCTCAGTCCGCCCCTAGCTCGCCGTGCAACAGCACGACCCCCAGCCCCACCACGACGTCCCCTTCCTCCCGCTCCTCCTCCTCATCTATATCGACGACGGCGTCATCTTCGTCGTCGTCGCCGCTGTCCTCGCCCACATCACACAAAACCAAAAAGGAGAAGAAGTCTCTGTGTTCTTTAGGGAAGAGAAAAGAGACTATGGTGTGAACTGAGGTGGAAGGAGAAAATGGACTCCCATTTGGACACTTTGATTTATTTTTGTACATAAATGTTGGGACTTGTATTTATGTGTGTCTGCGTGCGTGCGTATTATTACAGTGTTCTGTGTTACTGTCCTCTTCGGCAGCTATTTACCTTACCCCTCCATCCAAGTGCACCACACAGAGACACAGTATTCTGGAGAGACGTGCACGGCTTCCACCAGCTCTAAAAGGGAAGCATAATGAGAAGCAAACACATTTCACGCATGGATCTGTGTGTTGTGAGTGTGTGGATTTCTTGAAGATAGAGGTGGTGCATTCAATCCTGTTTACTATTAATTTGATATTTAAGCATTATTTTAGACCTTTTTTGGGGGGCTAATGAAAGTTTTACATTTTTATATTCTAAGATGTATTGTAATATTTTTTTAGGTATCATAAAGCAGCACTGTTTTAGCTTTTAGGTGAAGTTATTTGAAATTTTTAGCATGTTTAGCAGGCAAGAAAGGAGGAAAATCCCCCCAAAGGATAAGATGTACTACACAAAGCTACAAATTTCTCTATACAAGTCTGATTCTTGATTAATCAGAAGACGCATCTTATTTTTATACATTCCTTTAATGACTGATGTTAGGCCCTGGACACTTTTGTTTAATTCACTGCAGGCATTAATTTAAATGAGACTTCAGTCTCTCTTTTTGAAAAAAACATTACTATGAGAGTTAGTGGTAGCAAATCATCTGATGTCAAAATCAGAGAAGAGATCAGGAGTTTTGTATTGAAACAAAATTTTGAACTGAGCCATGTTGGTTTTTAAAAAGCTGACTTTTCAAAATGAAACGGATAATTTTTCAGTGTAGCATCTTGCATGGAGCTTTAGTTGTGGACACTGCGTGCACCAGTAGAGGCAGCAGGACATATTCCCCTGTCCTGGGGGACAAGACAATGAAATGTGAAAGACTGGTTGATGGAAATAAGAGAAGTCTGTGGAAGGCTGAAAGGAAAAGAGAAAAGCTGGAAAAAGATGTTTTGGAACTGAAAGAGATTGTCATCGCAATGTGTTTAACTCCATTAACTTCCTGTATAAGTTGATGTGATATCTTGCGTATAGGTGATAGGTGGTATAAATCAAGTGAGTGTAATCGACAGGAAAACGTACGTAGGGGAAGGAAGACGAAAAAGAAGGTTTTTGTAGGTGTGAACAAGATGAGAAAAAGAGAAGAAAAGAAAAGAGCAACTTGATTGCTTCGAACTGTATGTAATTAAAGAACAATAAAGATCTGTGTAAGATTTGCAACTGAACTTTTGGTTTCATGTTTTATATGACGTCTGCTTGCTGCCAGTTTTCATGCTTAACTAAGCTAACCAGCTCCCAGTTTTCATGCTTAACTAAGCTAACCAGCTCCTAGTTTTCATGCTTAACTAAGCTAACCAGCTCCCAGTTTTCATGCTTAACTAAGCTAACCAGCTCCTAGTTTTCATGCTTAACTAAGCTAACCAGCTCCCCGTTCATGCTTAACTAAGCTAACCAGCTCCTAGTTTTCATGCTTAACTAAGCCAGCCGGCTGCCGTAGCTTCATAGTGAAGGGACAGACAGTAGGTATTTGAAGAGTTATGTGACAGGATCTTATTATTAATCTCTCAGCCAGAAAGCAAATAGATATGTTTCTAAAAATGTCAAACTATTCTTTTAATAGACTTTAAAATAGACAGAATAGCTTGCACGTCCTCATTGGGCTAGGTCGTATGACTCACATGACACTGATTGGAAGAGACTCCCAAATGAAGGCAGAAAAGAGGAGATACCCATTGATTTATGAGCGTGCTTAACTCTTAACTAAACACTCAGTTTCATGAAAGTGCCAAGAGAAACATTTGCGGTGCAAGAATAAGTCAGGATTTGTTTTTTGTTTTTTAAACTGCGACATCGCTGCCTGGTCCCTGTTTGAACTACGTTATTTGTTGATAGAGTCCTTAATGAAAGAAGAACCTCACTGTCAGGTCTGTCATTCACATTTGGAAGAGCCTCTCAAAGTTCTTAATAAACTGATTGGGTTTAAAGGAATTAACACTGAAAGGGCTGCTCAGTTCATAGGCTTTAGCCTACTGACTGGCAATGCATGGTAATGAAAAGGAGAACTTGAAAGAAAAGACGGCTTCATTTCAGCCTTCACTGAGCTTTTTAACTGTGAAACATTTCATCTTTGCTGGAGCGAGGCTGATTTTCTTCCCTTTTCATTTGTCTGCCTGGCAGCACCAAGTAATGGCCTCACGTCTGCCTCTCAGAAAACTGAGAGCATTCTCCAAACATTCGCTCATGCTCTCCGCACAGTTGCCAATTAACTTTAATGGAAGTTGAACATCAACATTAGTCAGTGAGATGGGTGCTGCTAAGGTCTGTGACGAAAGTCAAACAGCAAAGCTTAGGAAATAAAAAGCTCTGGTTTTAAAGTAAAAGACAACGATTATTATTGTAGAGACCACCCAAAGACTTCTGACTGAGTAGGAACCATTACGCTTAAATTAAACTTAGCTTTATTTTTGTTTGCTCCCTCATCCATGCAAAATCACTTAGTGCTTGTTTATTTGGGTGTCGTAGGCTGAAGCAAAGTGTTGATGATCAAGCGAATGAAGTGGTTGAGGTCGCTACGTTGATTTGAACGGGAACGTAAGTTCTACTCCGTATTCTATTTCTATGCTCCCGACGAAAAGGATCAGATGAAATTGAGGAAGCAGAAACTTCCCTGACTGGTCTGACTCAGTCACCATTACTACAATGTGGAAGTGACACCAAATTCTAGACATAAGCCAACATGACGATGAGCTGCTGAAGTGGCAGAATTCACCCCTGTAATGGAGCTGAACAGTTACTTTTTGGGAATAAAATCCACATCCATATTAGTGTTAGACGCTGTGGTTGGCATTCAGAATAAGAGGAACTGCGTTCATTCATGTGGATGTTCCAAATGATGCAGCAACACCAAAATGAAGTCAGCATTTCAGTTCATCATCAAAATTGTGTGATGAAATGCTTGACTCACCTAAATTTGGACCAATATTCTTATAACCCTTTGTAATGTGATTATCTCTTTTTTCTTTTTAAGTATTACCGAGCACAGTCCGCTCCAGGTTAGCTAATTCTCTGAATTTTCTACCATTTTAGGACATGTACTGAAAAGTAAAGCTTCATTAATATATATTCTTTTTATTTTATCCACAATGGGTCAAATGACTGTGTAATGTTAAAGGGGTCGTTCATAGTGACAATCCCACAGAAAATGACCAACTCTGCATGACCCCTGGGCTCTGTAGTTTTAGCGTCGTTCAGCTCATTGTTTTGGTTCACTCTTACTCATCAGCCTTGTTTCCAGTAGCAGCAGGCAGCAGTATTGAGTGAAAAAGCTCTGATAAACGCAGTGTAAACTACACTACCTAGCACCAAACAACAGACAGACACTAGCCGGTGAACATTTAGCAGCTAAAAAGTTCAATATTTTTCTATGTCATTAAGTGGAGACCAAAGTGAAAGTAAGAGAAAGTAAAAGTAAAGCAACTATTGGACCTACATTCATCAGGTGGAACGATGATTTTATGACTGTTTACAGTCATTATACCAAGCTAAGCTAATTGACTGCTCGTTAGCTTCATATTTAGTTTACAGACGTGAGAGCGGATCATTTCATCTGACTCTCACCAAGAAAGCAAAGAAGCGTATTCCCCAAAATGTTGACTACTTCTCTAACAATCATGTAAATATTAATCCAGCTTTATCCATTACCAAGGATTGGGAAGAAACACGAGTTTGCTGCATTGACACGGAAATGTTGCTGTTTGCTGTTGCTGGGACAAAGGCCAGTCTAAACTGACAGAATGTTGCCGGCCTTGCCAGCAAAGAGGTTTTACATGTTTTGAAAAGATAAAGGTGAGTAAAACAGCTGGAGAAAAAAACACCCTCTGCAGCCTGTTTCATAGAGCACAACAACGCAGTGCGACTTGTTGAGGAGCCTCTGTCGATGCTGGGGGACCATGTGGGAGACAAATTCAGTTTCTCATGGCCCGTGCATGGTAAAAAGGCCACACAGCCCCACACAGGCTGGAGATAATATAACAGAGGGATTGTCTATGTGATTAGCATGCAGAAGCGTGGAGGCTTACATGCTGTGTAGCTTCTCTGTGTCTTCTAAATGCTTCTGTATTACTTAAACGCAACAACGTCTCTTTTATCCCCCACCCCCGGTGGGTTTGATGCTAGAAAGCACTGGAAACTCCCTGCGTATGAAACGTTCAGATTGGGTTAACAAATCCACACCCAAGGCCAGTAACACAATGAGCTCAAGACCCAAATCTGACCAGCAAAGTATAGCGCTCGGGGGCAACCGTGGGCGAGCGAAGGTCGAACGGGTTCACAGCACCCCCTCCATCAAAACCAGGACTCCATGTTTATGTCAAAATACACTCTGCTCTGCTCATTCCTGACAGATGGAGAACTTGTTCAGTCATCGCTCACAGGCTGCCGAAAAGAGCTGTCATCTCGGTGCGCTCCTCTCTTAGACAAATCGCATCACTTTGTCTCGTGGATTTCCTTTCGCCTCAGGAGATGACATGTGATGGTGGGAAAGAGAAAAAAAAGCCTTTGACAGCAATTAATGGCTCACTAAAACATTTATGTGAAAAAAGGATGATGGAAATGATTCCCCTCAGGGATGTTTTACACAAAACAAAAGCAGGGCTGAAAGTGGCGTTTTGTTCTGTCTGTTACTACAGGAGTATGTTTCAAAACCCAAAGCCTTTATCTCATAAACTGCAGTCCTGTGACATACAGTACAGCGTCTGCTAACATAGTGGGCAGGGTTATACTATTAGATCACAACTGTAAGGTTTCACAGGTAAGAGTCCTATACATTTCCCTCCCTGTATAAGCAACAAGCAACTTCTTTGAGAATAAAAGGCACAGGACTGTACAATTTTTAGAATAGAGTGGTGTAGGAATGCAACAAATGTTAAGTGTGTGATGTTCAGTGAAATGGAATTTACCGTACAAGATATATACAGTAGAGTTCTGTGTTCTAGAGACTCAGGCTTTCTTTAATTTCCTCCTAGAGAGGCCCAGGGCTTTGGAGGTATGAGATGGCGACCGCTCACTCTGAGCTGACAGGAGTTTTGCTTGGACGTCTGTAATGCCAAACTTTCCGTGTTTTTCATGTTGTGGGTCGGTGGAAGTGAGTAATCACTTTATATGCTGACATTGGCTGAGGTAAAGTGCAGTGGTAAAGCAGCAGTGCTTTTGAGGGCACATGACCTGCCAGGACTGACATAATAACGTACAAACAAGATGGTTATCAGGCACCTTGAGGTGCATTTCTCCATATTACTTTGAGTGTGAGCCACATGCTGGTTTCATTTGGGGAGGAATGCCTCCACTATTGATGCAGCTTTTCTCTCAGTCACCAGAGCTATCAAACAGGAATCCGCTCCGCATATCACGCATTCACGAACAGATCAGGCAAAGTCTAAAATAGCCGGCCTGGCATCCGCCTTGCTTGCCTCACCAGACTGACTCACTCCGTCAGGTATGAATGCTCTGAGGGTGAGCGCTTTGTTTAAAAATCTCTCACAGGATTGTTTACAACCCCCCCCCCCTCTGTCCAAGCCTCTAAATGTTTCGAGAGGAGATTAGCTGAAAACCCTGAGGAACCTGAGAATCTCAGATTATCTCTGATTGCACCGAGAGCCCATTTCTCGCCGCACCACAACCCATAAATGGTCCTGCAATTTTCCATTTCTGCATCGGGAGCCACAGTTCATTTTCCATGTGAGACGCTCCGGCAACTTCCTGGCTCAGGACCCGTGTCAGTACGATTTCCATTAGTATTATTTTCATGGCTCCAGTGGGAATTAAAGCAGCAACATTCCCAGGTAATAGTTTGGGTTATGAAACTCTGCCGTATGATAGCTCAGCGCAAATGAGCCAATCAGCCAATGTTACTTAGTAAAAGCATCTAAGTATTATCAGGACCTAGTACTCAAGTATTCAAAGTTGAAGCACTCAATGCAGAAAAATGTCCCCTCTAAATCAATAGATTTTTATAACTCATGCATTAATGTAAAAACAGGATTTTACTGTTGTAGTTAGAGGTGGAGCTTATATAATCATATACTATGATTACAGTCATTATGGATTAATCTGCTGATTATTTCCTCCATTAATTGATTGACTGTTTGGTGTGTAAAAATTTCTAAAATAACGAAAGATGCCGTAACAAGTTTTTTTCCAACAAATGCACAAACCTCAAAATTCTTACAAATAAATATAAAATAATTAAAAAGAAAATCAGAAACATGAAAAACAATATGATAGAAACTAGTTGCCTGTTAACATTTCTGTCAATCGCTTAAGTGACTTAATTTGACCTTTTTATTGTTTTGTACAGTACTTGAGTAAATGTACTAAATTACATTCCACCACTTCCCCGGTTGAGATAATCTGACTACACTGTTGCCATGTTTACAGCCCGTCTAAACGCTTCACTGCTTGGGTTTCTTGTCATGTCAAACTCCATTGTAGTGATGTAAGTGATAGCCATGTTTCCAGATCTCAGCAATCACTTTAGTGAGTACAATGTTATTATAGCCGTTCGAGATGATGGCCAAAACTAAAAAAGAGGAGCCAAGTCATAATAAACTGGATTTATCCTTGGTAATGGTCGGCATTCAGACACTTGTATTGACTTGGACCTTCCCTTCAAGGAATAGTTTGGATTGTTTGAAGTGTGGTTGTATGAGGTACTTACTTCTTCGTAGTCAGTGAACTACTACAGTAGATGGAGTTTCTGTAATCAAAAAATCTTGCAAGAAGTTTCTGGTCTACAGCTGCAGCTCTTGCAGAGTCAGATGAGAAGATAGAGACCCCTCTGATGTTTGGTGAATATGAAGTGAGAGCCAGGGGGGTGATTGATTTTCACAAAAATTTTAATCATATAGCTCAATATCACAGATTTGCCTCAGAGGGCTTTACCATCTGTACAACATACGACATCCTCTGTCACCGTCGCATTGAATAAGGAAAAACTTGTTTAGGTTTAGGCAACAAAACTACTTAGTTAGGTTGAGACAACAAAACTATTTAGTAAGTTTTAGGCAACAAAACTACTTAGTTAGGTTGAGACAACAAAACTACTTAGTCAGGTTGAGACAACAAAACTACTTAGTTAGGTTTAGGCAACAAAACTACTTAGCTAGGTTGAGACAACAAAACTACTTAGTTAGGTTTAGGAAAAGATCGTTGCTTGGGTTAAAATAACTACGGAACTGCCGTTACTGAAGTATTTAAGTCACGTGAATAAATCAACGTTGACTTATCATTTCACATGGGGAAACGAACAGCAGTCTATGGCTCAAGGATCGCTCTTTGTTGCCCCCCCCAGTGTGGGATTTTGCGGTCTTTATACTTCCTGGTTCATGAATAGTATTGATCCTGTGGGATACCCACTGGATGAGACCAGCCTGCACTGATTTAGGTTTTAAAAAGCAAAAAAATCTATACTGTACAATCACTGATCTGTGTACAAACATCATGTATGTGAGCATTTATTCTCATTACACTTGACCTATTCTTTTGACATGATATGAATGTATTACATAATCACAAGGCGTCTAACACTTGGCGTCAAATCTAATTAAAGGTTGCCGTTTGCATCATCTTGGCAGGAGCTGCCTCTCACGAAGGTGTGAACACACTGTTCACATCAGCAGGAAGACATTATGTAAGGCCTCTGAGAACATGTGTGTGCGTTCATATTAGAGCAAGCTTTGTACATATAAGATAAGGGCCAAGAGGACACAGCCTCATAAAAGAGGGATTTGGACAGTGATTCATCTGTTTTGAGTGACGGCTCCATCTGTACACACGGCATCTCAGCGCTAAAACATTGTTTTGGCAAGAGGTTGTTATCTTATAAAATCTCACTCTCATTCTTCCTAAATTTTACAGTAATATATGACTGCGATAAATTGTACTCGCTTTGTAAATCTTCTATGATTTCACCAATTCCTTTGTGCAGAGTCCAAACATAACACACACTTATAAGATTTACATTCCAATTTTTCGGCTTCAAGCTGTCATTACATGCTTTGAACGCAGCTGTATAATAAGTTTAAATTGTTACATTGAAATATATTAGAGAGGGTGACACAACCACAACAAAGACAAATAAGAGTACAAAAACAAAAGTCACACAGTTCATTCCACCTTAAAGAAGTCATGAGGGAAGGGAATCTGGTGTTTAAAAGGAGCCATCTGTCACTCTTCTTAATAATATAATTCCACAGACAAAACATCGAGGGGTATGAGTGGAAAACCTGGATCTGAGCTCACAGATGCGTACGAGATACCGAGCCTCCAGACCACACAGATCCGCTTGTGAGCACTTCAACCCAGGAGGAAATCTGTGAGATTGTACCCCCCAGAGGCACTTCCTCTGAGCTGTGTGGTCCCCCCACAAAAAAAACAGTCTGAGATCTATAACCAAAACAGGGGTTGATTATCATAATGACGAGCTAAGTTCAACACTGATCTCTCTGCCTGATACATATCCCCCCCGCCCGTGTTTGCCAGTTGTCCAAACTGGTGTTAGAATCATAGACTTCACTGAAATCCTGCCCTGGAGGTTTTTTGTTGTTTTTGTGACTTTACCGTCTCCGGTTTCTTTTCCTTTGCTTCCTGGTATACACATAACTGCAGCGGACTGGTGCAGGTGTAAGCTCTGAAATGTAATTTACAGGTACTGTAATGTGAACTGAAAATTGTTATTGAGGAAATATTAACTATAATGATACTCCAGCTAATTAATAATGATTTTCTGAAAAGTGAAGCCAATTCAGAAGTTTCTTAAACTTGCATTCTCTCTACTGTCCATCAGGGGGCGACTCCTCTGATTGTATAGAAGTCTATGAGGAAATTACTCTACTTCTCTCTTGATTTATTACCTCAGTAAACATTGTAAACATGAGTTTATGGTCTCAATCTCTAGTTTCAAGTCTTCTTCAATACAGCATGATGTGGTCCATTTAGAGTCAAACAGACCATAAAGCAGGGTATGCTTTAGGGCGGGGCTACCTTCTGATTGACAGGTCGCTACCAGAGCCTTATACGGTGTCTGAACTTCAGAACTTCTCAGTCCAAATATGGTCACTTCCATTCACTGGTTGCTAAAAGCCAAGATGGCGACGGCCAAATCGCCAAACTCAAGGCTTCAAACCAATAGGTGAGATAACTCGGCTGTGACTGGTTGTTTTTCTTTGGGCTCAGTAGAATCTTGGGAGCACTAAGAAGAGGCAGAGGAACCTGTTTTGTTTTAGACCACTGGTCTCACGTACCACTGGCAGGATATAGTGACAGTTTGAGCAAATAGGACGAAAGTTATTTTTATTCAAGCTTCAGCTTTAAATGCCTGTCTGGCGGTCGGTATTCATTTGATACAACTAACTTTTATTATTGCAAAAACATGAATACAATTTATCTCTTTTTTTTTTGCCAACTACAATTTTGACCAAGTACATACACAAGTCAAAACAAACACCCAGGAGACATGCTTTCTATATATTCTGAATTATTTTGAAAAAACATTTGGCTCCAACATGCAACTACAGGTTTGACTTTGTTTTAGTCAGTTAACCAATTAACAAAGTCCTCGGGCGGAGTCGTATTCTCACACACACATGCCACCATCCACCTCCTCAGCACATAACAGTGTTCCTGTTCTAGACAAAACAGCGGAGCGCCAGTGAACCAGGGAAACATTGTTGCGCTGTAATCCTGTGTGGCTCTGCTCTCCACCCACAATCTGTCTGCTCACATCGGGCTTTTTGCTCCTCTGTGGACGAGGATTAAGAGCCTGAGAGTGTAACATGAAGGCCGGGCGCACAAACGTCCAATGAATAACTTTTTTTGTGCAGAACTTCAGTTAAATGGGCGAACAAATGCTTAACACATGTTCATAAATCATACTTTACAATAAAAGAGAATGAGATAAATAGAAACCGGTGAAAAGAACAATACAATACTATGAAATATAACCAATATGAATTATAAAAAAGGAATTATTGTAAAATACAAAGGGAAAGCAAGGACATATTTGAAAAGGAAGAGCCTGAGGTACAGTAAATAAAAGAATCTTGATTCATTGAATTAAAACAGCTGGGATGAAGAACAGAGAAGTGTTTAATCAAACCGCTGGTCTTCACTGTCACCACCAGCCTCCCCCTTCCTCCCTCCTCTACCTCCCATCCTGAGTTAAATGAGGTGACTGGGAGACATCAAAGCAAGCTGGTGTCCTTACGGTGGAGCTGTACGCCCTCTTCCCCGATGATATCTGTGAGGACCCCACAGCAGGCCGAGCTAATTCTCCCTGTGTCCTCCTACTGTCTGAACGAGTCCTTCTCCTCCTCCTGTTTCAGCTTTATTATGTGAGACCTCCAGGCAAGACCGTGTTGCCCAAAACCGGCTTTAGTGGAGAGTTCAAGTCAGGACAGAGGGACAGTTTCAGATATGTCAGAGGGGTCAAGCTCCAAAAGCTGTAGCACAGTTTGCAGTGCATCAGACGAGAAACCAGTACTCAAAAGTCAAAACGCACAGTGCTTGCAGTTTCAGTGAGGAGGGAGGAGATGCAAACCACCAGGGGGGAACCCTGAAAAAGCAAAACATCGCGTTTTCTCCTTAACATATTTGGTCAAAGCAGATTCGTTGTATGTTGAAATTAATTTGCTGGAAATAGTTACATTGTGAACTTCTTATGACGAATCAACAATGTCACAATATTTTTTGACCAAATACCTCAATAGTGAGATTGTGAAGATACTGTTGATGCTTTCACAAAATACTTACACAATGACATTTTTGATAAGTAATCATCAGTAATGTGGATATAATGACTACGCAGATACAGGAACATGTTATTGACTGTATTGATATTGTGATATGAGACTAGATTGTGTCTTCTACTTGGGATATTGTGATATGATTGATTGTATTGAACTTGCCTTGGTCATCCAGACTTCAGCTTCAACAGAATTTCGAGATGAGAAAATGCAAAACAATGTTTAAATTTCATGTTGGTAATGTGTTATGAACATTATCATTATGTTTTTATTTCCTTTTGTTAAGTCGATAAATGCTTGCCTCTTTTATTAATGAACTGTCCTTCAGGACTCAATCTGAAAAGGGACGTGTGAGACACGTATCTGACCCTGATGAGCACAAGTTCATCTGAAAAAAGACCCAATTAGTTAGTTCAATTGGCCCAAACACGGCTCTTAAGGACAAGAGAGTTGAGTCACACTGACGGCTGTAGGAAACATTTGAAACTTCAAACACTTGCACTTATAAAAAAATGCTTTACATTGTTTTTCTCAAACGCACACTCTCAAGGAGCGTGGGAACCCTGCTGTGAGCTGTGGCCAAATACCTGAAACTCAGATGTAAAATACCAGCTGTCATCCAGTCGCTCTCGAAAGCACCGATCGGAAAACAACTGCTGACACTTTGTCTCACAAACCCACCTCCACTGTTGCAGAGCAGCTCCACCTAGTCAGTCAGGATTTACTCTGTCGGCCGAAGCACCGGCAAATCACATCCACTCTGTTTAATTCACTGGTTGGGTTGTGGAGCAAAGAACAGTGCAAACTGGTAGTAATTATGTTTCGTAACAATAAAGGCGGATGTTGGTGTGCCAGCGGACTAGTTATTGATCTCTATCAGTAACCACACTGATGTCAGCATCGGGACCGTGACCCACTGGCCTCAGAAACACGCGGTTCCTTCTTCTGCTGCCGTCACGTTTGTTAGTGTGTGTGTGTGTGTGTGTGTGTGCGTGCGTGTGGGAACACAACAAAGAAATCAGTCATGTTGGTCAGCAGTTCGCCGTGTGCTTGCAAAGTCTCGGTCACACCCACAGTGTGTTTGAATTGGTCTGAGTGGACTCATTTACTTTTGACCCACTTCATGTGTTTGCTCACATTCGTCGCCGATTTGATTCCAAAATTTACACACAAAAAACGACAACAAGTAATGTGATATTTTAAGTGCAGTCAGCGTGACTTTGATCTAAATGCACATTTCAGACTTTTTAGGTCATCTCAGTTTCTCTGTGTTGATTGGTCTCAAACCCATTTGGATTTGGGCCTGCACTTGTCCTGTAAACCAGCTTGACTTGAACTAGTACTCACCATAAGTGGTCTTGCCCACATACTTGGGCTAAGTTTATATCTGAAGTTGATTCATCTATACAGCTTATTTTGAATGTGGTCACAGCATTGGAAAAATATTTAAAGTCGATTGGCAAAATTTCAGTACTGTGGTGGAAACAGATTATTATTATTATGGCTTATGGTAGTTGGTAAATCCAGTTTTTTGTTTCTTTTAAGACTTTTTAAACAAATGGGACACTAGCAGTGTTTTCATTGACTTGTCAAGCAAATTTTAAGCAAACTTTTAAAATTCCCTAAAGAAGAAATGTGAAGGTGCGTTTCCATTAACTGTTCAGAAGCCAATAAACTGGCTCAATGCTTGTAGGCTGTGCAATGCTGTAAGCCACCAGTAAACAGTGTAGAAGAAGAAGTAGAGGTTGTGAACAAAACAAGTCACCGTGGCCACCTAACCTCTATGAGAGAAAAAGTGGAGAGAGGTCTTCAAGTTTTCAATTGGGCACGTTTTATTTGTTCGGTCATGTCAGCTAGTATTGGCCATGTTTCATACTGGGGAGACAAAGACAAACTAAATATGTGTCCAGGAAGACGACAACAGAACAAGCAGCTGATCAGTCATGGCAGTTAAATGTTTGCTATATCCCATAATCCATTTAACACATCAATTCTTTTTAAACAAAGACAAAAACCACCTTGAGCCATTGAAAAACTTTTTCGTGTAATTGTGGAAGTTTTATCAAATTTTGCAGTTTCATTACAGCTTTTTTAATGCGCATACAATACGTGAATGGAAACGCAGCAATAGGCTCATATTCATTCCACACTTTTTTGGCAACCTCTCAATCTGTCAGGATGCAGATTCTGGTGTCAAATCTGTCTCCAGTTTATCTGTGAACGATGGATGAATATGAGCCTCTCTTCAGACAGAAGTTTGGTTTTGCAATTATGCTCAGCTTGCCGAGCAATTTGGGCATCTTATATTTTAGGGTAATTTCTTACTTGAGATTTTATCAAGTTATCACTTTATTTAGTACACTCATACAATGTATTGTAATCCCCTACCAGCAATACATCCACCTTAATAGAGCAGTGTCTGGTGTTGTTCCAACTCCATGGTCAATGTTAGCATTAGTATTGAGTTTGTGTGCATTGAATTAAAAAATTCAATAATTTTTGTATTTGTTTGTCTATATTTGACCATTAGTATATAGAGATGTACAAAACATTAGAATTACCTTTTGATATATTACAGTCCAACACAATTACGCCACTGACTATGGCCTCCAAACGACCATTTTATTAGGTAATAAATAAACTGATCCACCCTACAGTTTTCATGATGGAGGATTTTCCATATATTTAGAGCAGCAGCAGTAATGAACCAGACTGAAGGTAAAGTTTTTGAATAACCTGCTCTGAAGGTGTGAACATGTCTTAACACGTTGGTGTTGGCAGCCACCCTGGACGTCAGCGAGGTCCGAACTCACCTGAGCCGGCAAGCGCTTGCTCCCCTTCTCCAGCATTCCCACCACCTCAGGGAACACCGCCGTATTATTCGAGCCATTACTCACCATCCGGTGCTGGATTACTCACACCTTAACACCCTCGCTTTCATTTCACACTCAAAAACATTTTCGTGGGAGGCGGCCCGGGAGCAGCAGAAGCAGCAGAAGCAGATCACTGCCAATGGAACACACCTCTCGCCCACGGTGATGAGCAGAAACAGAGCTGGACTTCCTGAACAATAATTCAGACAGTTATGTAACTTCTAAAACAAAAAGCCACGTCACATCAAAAAAACTCAGCCACATGCCAACATATCGGATTCCTAAAAGGCTTTCACACAACTATGATGAGATTATGAAACCAAGGCTGTCTGAACACCAGTCAGGTTAGACTGCATTTAAATTACACACTGTTGTTTTCCCTCGAGAATGATGTTTTTGTACATACCGTCCCTTTTTCCAATTTGAACAGTCACTACTGCAACCAGATATGGCATGTGGGTATTTTCCTCACTAGGCTCGTCCGCTCTGTATTTGCTGAGAGCTTTGGTTTCCTCTGGTTGCTATGTTACTATATATTGGCGTAATTAAAAATGACGGCACAAGGTAGACTACTTGCTCTGGATGATGGGAAGGCTGAAGCACGTTTTGGGAGACAGGACGGACCGGCCGGTCTATGTGGGCTCATGACATTTTGTAACCTATAAAACATTTCGGTGTGTTAGTTCGAGAGCCGATGTTTGACGGAGCGAGGTTTAAGGAGTAGGCTACGTTTGTGGTGTTTGACCCGTAAAGTGACGAGTGCAAAGTTTTACCCAAAGTCGAACATTAATTTACTCTCCGTGGCAAGAAAAAAAGATCACGCTGCTGGCGCTCCCATTGAAAATAATTCAGAAAATAGACCGCACAACTATACCGCTGACTCATGCTAATTTAAGAACATGCCTGCTCCTGACTCATTGGCTCCCTGCGATTGACCAGGTGCTCATCGGCTACCCCTGCTGTAAAGGATTCTACATGAAGGTGATTGAACATGTGCAGCTAAACCTTTCCAGAAGTAAATAAATGTGAAAGTTGGCTTTGTGTACAGTCTGAACAGGCCTTGAGGGCCATTACACACCCATTTAAAGGAAAACATGGCACGCCCCATCTTGAGTGGCAGTTAAAACACAAGGTCAATATGCCTGTCCACAGATGATGTGCATTTTGGTCAAGTAAAATTAGAAAATGAGTGAGAGACAGAAAGTGATTTAGTCTGTATTTCATTGTGGTTACTCACCATGCTAGCACCTCTGTGTAGGCCGAAGTTGCTAAAGGCTACCGTTAGCATGCTATCATGCTCACAATGACGGGGCCAACATGCTGGTGTTTAGAAGGTATATTGTTGACCATATTCACCATCTTGGTTTAGTCTGCTAGCATGCTAAAATGAGCTAATTAGCACTAAATGTAAAGGCTAATGAGGACCTCATTAGTTTTGCAGCTTTTTGGTCATGAACCCAAAGACAAAGGGAACTTTTGACGTGATGGTGGCGCTAGATGAAAAGTCAGGGGATCACCAAAGTCATTGGCATTCTCTTGGAAGAAGTCTGTGCAAAGTTCCATGCCATGACAAAAGTAGTGACTGACGTTTCTATCTGCTGAGCAACGCTAGAGGTTGTTTAAACATGTAAAAACAGTGACAGTTACACAAGTTTTGAATCGCTTTTAACCTTTTAGGTTGTGCCATATGTGGGTAGTAAGCTTTAAGAAGCACTGCACGTTTCATTCAAATATATAGATACAATGGGCACTGTTTGACACAAATGTAAACTTTAAAATGTTACTTGTGAATAGCTGTTGGATGGGTCATGTTCCACTGTTGATTGTACTTTGTCAGGAAATAGGTAATCGACTTTATATTACATGCAGTACTTTGCTTTATGACCAAATACCTGCAAAACTAGTAACAATGTCAGCTCCATAGACTGTATGTAAGAAGTGGACATAGTCATGCATTGGTTTGTGGACTGCGGTTTTGAAGCCTTGAGTTCAGCCATTCGCCCTAAAGCATAGTTTTTTAATCTAAAATATAATTTTTAAGGCAGCAGACTGTTTAATCAGATATAGACAGCTGCATGACCTATTTCTGACTTCAAATTTATTGAGAAACTAATTTGGTGGGTAATTTAAGGGCAAGTTGTTTCGTTAGTCTAAAAAAAGTTTTTTGTGTGCTTTGCTGACATCACAGAGAAGTTCAAAGCATGTGTGAGGTGATCTCACCGGCCCTCCACACCTGCCTCATGTGGCGTCTTAGATTAGAGTCTCTCTTGGTGTCAGCCTGCGAGCCTCTCTTTGTGTCCCTGGATGTCTCTGGGACAGGTTCGAACAATGTCTCCTTTGTCTCCCGGCAGGCTCACCTATTCCTCCTGCCTCTCTGAAGTGACAGAGCGGGTGACGAGGTAAGTGGCAGGAGGAAGGTGGAAAAAGCCTGAGATTAGCTTGAAAAGAAGCGAGGCGTCCCGCGGTGCAACAGATGGATCAAACATGCAGAGCAGAAGCGTTGAAAGGGAGGAGGGAAAAAATGGACTTTAAAGAGACGAAGTGAATGATTAACGGATGCATTCATGCAATTATCCACTCAGACCGCAGTGAATTATATCATGCTGAGAATTCTATAATTTTTTCTTCGCGCTGCACATGTTTCCTAATCAGTACAATCCACACAACTCAGCAGTCTGGTGTCACAGGCTGTAACTTAACCTTTATTGTACTGCTATACTGTACTGACAGTGATAGCTGAGGTTTTAGAAATGATTGACAGCTGATAGAGTCCGAGGTGACGTAAATTAATCAGAGACATTGCTCCAAAGTCTGTAAAGAGACAAAGATTGATTATGTTGTTTTCAGTCCAGACTTTGAAACTGCTGTTATGGATCCGTCATGTGGTCCATGTGGGGTTAAACTGACGCTGTCATAATTGAGTTTGAGGCCTTTTCCTGACTGAAAAACAGCACTGAGAATAGAGGATGGACATAATGCAACAACTTAGAACTTGGGAGTGTAAAGATATGTTTCATCAATGTTGTAGCTTTGCTGGTCATATATCACTCCAACTGATAATGCCAAAACAAAAAAAAATGATACTGACACAAGTTTTCTTTCTGAACTCCCCATGCAATCGGAAAAATAACTTAACTTAAAGGTCTCTTTTTCAAAAACTTCAGCTCAGTCGTAGTCTTGATCACAGTAGGTCCAATACAAAAGGCAGTAAAAAAAAATGATTCTCTATATTCCTTAGATGGACGAATCTATCTTCTTCTGTGAAAAGGCAGTACACAATGATTTGTTAAGAAAAAAATCTCAAAAAGTATGAAAAAAAAATTGCATATACTGTATACACACACATACTAATGACTTTTTTGGGGGTTTCCAATGCCTAAATAAATAAACATGGAAAAAAAAACAATAATTTGCAGTATATTTATTTTCCAGCCCTGGTAGTGAAACTCTAACAACAGCATCCCTGCTGTGTTTACAAGGCATGCACGCACACTCCACATTCTACATCTCAACATTCGTCCCCTCGGCCCAAAATGTCACAAGCGATTACCTGGATAACACAATGCAGGTAGTCTGGAGAACTGATGTAACTGAGCCAACTTGGCAAAAATCAAACGGAAACATTGAAGAAGAAGAAGAAAAAACGAGTTCCTCATCAGTCTAATGTCGGTGACCTCTCGTGGACCCAAAACAACAGTACGGGCTCATTAATAAAGAGTCCAGCGGGGGGGGGCTGTTTTCATAGGAGCCTGGAGAATGCTCATAAAACTGGAAAAGGTAAACAGCAATGAAAGGTTAACATTCCAGTGCATGCAGATTGCTTAGATACACACTGTTGTTTCTCATTAAATGGCCATTAGATGAAGTCATGGCTGATGAATGTTATTACCTTTAATTATTAAAAGGTAGTCATTGTTCATTTCCTCTCGTTTGCTAGCAGCATGGGAAGTAAATTGGCAGAATTGCCCTGATTTGGGTTTTGGGGAGAGGGTTGGGGAAAAGAAAAGGGATCCCCTCTTAAAAAGGACACATCATTGCTGGAGACTCTTACAGATCTACATCATCAGTTTGCGATTTAATCAGCAGTCAGAAGTTTTCTGGTGGTTTTATTGAACTGAATACAGACTGAAAGGGGAAGCCCACCTTTAAAACATGTTTGTACATTTGCATCCACCTGTATGTTTCAGTATGTGCAAATCTTGAGACAGACATAGTGAGACATGTCACGTTATAATGGCTGCTCTCTGCTCCTGTGCGAATATGATTTGCCAAAGATGAAGGAGCATGAACGAAGCAGCTGATGCTAAATAGCTTGAGAGCGCGATAAGCTAGCGCAACAGGAACGCATTCTGTTTTGCGGAAATTCACTAAAAGATGCAAATGAATTCTCTCAACCATACTTCTGCTTTAGCTAGCTAGTTGTCCTACCTTTCCCAGAATGCTTTCAAAATAACAGAGAACTTGCATGTATCATATAGAGAGCTGCAGGGATGACGCATGTTTGTAGGCCAACCAGGATGTTAGCATCGCACTGGTTCCCTTGACAAAAAGCCAATGTTACATATTCCAGAATATAAACTTGTGGCAAACAAACGGTTATGATAGCATCAACGCAATGAATAAATGCAATAAATGCAATAAATGCATCGGCAGAAGTAAAAAGCTTGTGTTAAAATCTCTTAAATTTGTGTTACAATGCTTGTTAGGAGAAGAAGAGAATGTTCTTTGCAGGTTGCATTGCATTGTTGTCCGTTGAGAACACTATGGATAGTGAAATCGGTGCCTTTTTTGAAATGTCATGGTTGTGGAATGTCCAAGTTCAACATTGTCTTTCAGTGATATTTTACATAGGTGGTCACATTTTCAGTTATAAAAGATGCGAAAGGTTGAGTGCCGCCTTCAAATCACAGTTTGGGTGTCAGATTGTTTTACTGTCACATCCTCTCGATCTTCCCCTGAAGTGCAGCTGCTGTTCCACTTTATTCCTGTGACCTCCATTCTCCATTCACAAGTTGTCACTGTGCTCTCCTTTGTTCTGAATTAACTGCCAGCAATCAAGTGACGATTGATCGGTGCAGCTGATAGCTGGTAGTTGTCTGTAAAGTAATCCGCTGTGGTGTGGATGTGACCGGCGTGAGAAAAGCAAAGGGAAAACTCCCTTTGCTTTTCAGCTTTATCTACAGTGACGGGAGCCACAGCGGTTTGTTCAGCCCTGCAGCGGCTGCCGGCGTACCAGTCAGGAGAATGTAGGCCTATTGTTGAGCCAATAAGGAATCACTGCTGATATGTTGATGGCAAGGTGGGGTTGGGTATTGTGTCAACCCTGGACAGCTTGTGACAATATCTGACTCAGCTGTGGCACAGATCCAACCAGTCCTACAGAGGTACTTCATCACCGCTCCGTGTTGTTTAAGTCCTATCCGGTATCTTCTTTAACACAAGATGAGAACAGTTGCGATTCCACCTAAGGGCATTGTTAAAGGAATAGCTTGACATTTTGGGAAATAGTTACTAGCAGAGAATCCGGGAAGCAAGTAATACCCCCCCCCCCATAAAATCATGAGAGATACAAGATATAACATGTTACTTATGAGCTTTAGTAGTGCTGGTTGGAGGATTTTGTTTCCTTTGAACCGAGCCAGGCTAGCATTTTCCCCTTTCCAGTCTTTATGCTAAGCTAGGCTAACTGTTTACTGGCTGTAGCTTTATATTTACCATACAGAAATGAGAGTGGGATCCTTGTTGTCAGCGGGAAAGTGCTAACCAAATGTCCCAAAATGTAGAACATGTCCTTTAATTTCTTTAACAAAAAACTATGACGAGCAATAAATAGCAATCCTTTTGTTTCTGAGACAAAAACAACACTTAAATTCATCTTTGAAAACACAACTGAAATGTATTACAAATAAAAACTAAATAACAATAAAATGCAACAATGAAACTGTATCGAAATTGTGAAATTTACATTGAGAGGAAAACATATTTCTCCCGGATTACGTTTGTTTTGACGTTTCAAAGCAAACACAGGACTTTCACTCAGGAAACTGCTGTTCATTACATACTTATTTTAGGCCAATTCATTATGTTTTTCTAAACCATACCAAGTAGTTTTGATGCATTTTTGGTTTGTTTTGATTTACAACATTAACCATGTTTAAAACGGCAACCGTAACTCGAGAGAAATACGTTTACCTCAAAAATCTAACTGAATATGGCATTAAGTTGACCAATTTTGTTGGACACAGAGTTGTGTAAAAGACATACAAATGGAAAACTTGCTGCATTAATGCATCTTATTCAACAACATCTGCTGAATCACATCATCAGTAAAACATATCCTCTGCTGCACAAAACTTGATTCTTCAGAAGTTAACTTTAGCTGCTTAACTTGTTGCACTAATAAGCAGCACCCTTGCTATCGTTACTGGTCTCTTGGATGGAAAAAAGACTTATTCGTATTGAAGGACCTAAATTCAGCCACAATCTAACTGAAAAATAAAAGATATAGAGGTAGACAGTGCCTTTTCCACTGACTTCCCTCAGACCCGTCGATTGAGCCATGGTGACAAGTGTTGAGACTATCTAAGCAGCATCGGTTACTTCCTGCACTCGGCTTTCTCCAGCTCACGTGACACTTGCTGGGAGGAGCGAGATGCGGGTCAACAGAAGAACATGAATCAGTCCTGCAACTAGATAGAGAACTATATACTCTGATATCCAGACAGATCCACAGACTGCACAAACAACAACACCACCTGTGACATATTACTGTTTGTGTAGAGAAAGATTTTCCCATCTTCCATATGGCTTTTATGACAAAACTTCTATTTTGTGCTTTTTCAGATGGCACTTTACAAGCAGTGACAAACAACGCCCAGACGATACCTGCACAGTCAGTGATATGGCAACAGAGTCCTGGTGGTCTGATATTTTTACTGTGCTGATTTCTGGGAACTGTGAGCGTGTGCCGTGGGAATTTTTCTCAGAAACCAGGAGGCCGTCAGCTGCTTGGACATAAACATCGAAATCACACACTTTAACTCTTCACCGTCCCGGCCAATGGAAAGTTCTCACCTATGAATCGAAGGTGTGCGTCATCTGCAGCTACAGTTGACAAGAGAAACATGAGTTTAGGAGAGTGACACATTAGATTTCTAGTCTTTTTTATCATAATATACATTTAGGTTTAAAGAAAAGTATCCTAAAAATACAAACAGGGCCACCAAGACTTTTTTTTTTTTTTATCAAACTGTGAAATATTATGGTTGCCTGTGTCATTCACCGGACTTAAATCCACCTCAACATGTCTTCACCATTTATAGACCAAACTGAGGTAAAAAAATAAAAATAAAAAAATCAGTAAGAATTGTGGATGGCAGCAGCACAGGCCAAAAAGAGCATTACCAGGGAACAAGAAAACAAGTGTCTGCTTATGGAATCGCAGGATATTGAGCTAATATATTAGCTAGCTTACATGTTCAAACTTAGTCATTTTTATGCAAAGTGATGTTGTCACCTTAAATTCGAACAATATGCAACAAAATACTGACAAAACCTGTGCCATTGTCATCCAGGTGCTATACTAACACAAAATCTGTGATATTTAGTTTTGAAGACGCACTTTTACCGCGTAGCACTATTAGCATTGTACCTTCAAAAATAAGAGTTACAACTTTCATAATGTGGGGAAATGATGGCACAGCATCAAGGAATAAACACGATAAACAACAAATTCCTGATTATGCTTGATCCCAGCTAATTTACACTCATTAACGTGCCGTGAGCTCAAATTTCCCAAAGCGAGAGCACAAGAAGGGCGAGTTGTGGTGAAGAAGAGCGAGTTGTTGTGTTCCATTGTGACTCACGCAGATGTAAAAGACATGAAGACATAACAAGACTGACACTCAGAGAGGGAGGACGAGACATAAAGAGGCCACAACCTTCATATCACCAGATAAGATAAACACCTCTCGGCATGTTTCATTCTCCTCACACAGAACAGTCATAGGCCTGGGCCAAATCCAGCCAACTGTGTCCGATGCAATCAGAATGTCCTTCCTTCTGAACTTTGATGATCTGTGCTGCATTTCAGGTGGGGGACCATGCTGAAGCTAACCATTAAAAAGTCAGTCCGTGCACCAGGAACGTCTTTATTTTCAGTCCTTTTGTTGAGATATTTCACAGAAAAACTAAAATGTCAACCTCACGTTTGCCCTAGAGGTAAAGCTTTGCTGTAAGAATTGAAAAACGAAAGATATTATATTTATCAGTACACGAGAATTTCAAGAAATGAACGTTACAATAGTTCTCGGCTGATAAACAGGATTGACAAATCTTTGTTCGTGACCTTTAAAACTTAAATAAACATGAATTTTTAGGCAACAGGGTGGAGCCTTGTTGTATTCTAACAAGAATACAACAAGTGTGTGTCATATTCATACCTGTCAATCAAATGAATAATGAATACGCCCCCGCACAGCCCAACTGCTCTTTGAAGCCTCAGTGTCTCCTTACTCAGACTATAATTGAGAAGACACAGATACGGCGCGGTTGTGGAAGACCGCAAACACCGACCAACCAGAGCAGACTGGGCTGTTTTGAGAAGAGGGGCCTTAAAGAGACAGGCGCAAAAAAAAGAGCCTTTGTGACAGAGGGTGGATACAAGTAGATTCAGACACGCATTATGAGAAAAATAATGTATTTCCTGAACATAAACACTTAAAGTAGAAACCCGAAATACCAGTATGAACCTGAAAATGAGCAGGAAATGTCTTCTTCAAAAATGTCCCATTGCATGTAAACATGTAACATGTAAATGCCGAACAAGACAACTTCATTATGACTTTTGAAAGTTATAGATTCTAACTTTAAGAATGCTCTTTCTCAGCTCCCCCGTGTGTAACATTTGCCACCACAAGCTTATTTGATAGGAGGCTTAAACAGTTACTGTACCTGCTCCTTAAATTGATGCTGATTAGATGTTCAATGGTTACAAATGTCTACAGTCTAGGATCAGATGGTGATGAAGTGGTACTTGGTTTAAGATGTAGGCTGACCAGAAGTCCTTGAGCACATACTCTGGGGTCTGTAACAAATATAAAGCATTTGGTGAATAGTTTTGACATGTAGCTGTTTAGAATGGTTTGAATTGTTAATAATATATTAACTGTTTGTGTAAAACTCGGCTCTGCATTGTGAAAAGGATTGGGCTGTGTGAGAGCAGAAGTGTCTGGAGCTCAGTGGGTTCTAAAAGGAGAGGGATGAAATTTGTTTTATGTCTGTGAGCTGTAAAAGCAATGGCTCTCTGCATACCTAAACTCTCGCTGCAACGTTCTACTGTAGTGTCATGTGTCAGAAAACCGGTTCACAGAGATAAATGTGCCTGTTGGTGAGCTCATGTCTCACTAAACAATGTGTCCATTGTCCGGTTCGTCTCGCCACGAGTTCAGATATTTATTACTGATAATGTGCTTGTTGTTTAACTGTGGCAAGAGGTTGAAGACAAAACTGCAAACAAACCGAATGAAAAAACAACAAGGACCCAGTGGGCAGACACGATAGTCAAAACAAGGAAGCTAAGAGCCCACATGCAGGGTCATGAGAGATGATATACAAATTGGGAAAACAATGCAAAGTTTTGGACAGTCTCTCATTCCTGGTGTTTCCTGCACACAAAAATTGTGGAAGAAGAATTATGATGAGAATAATTTCATTTGTGAATTATTTACTTGAGTTCTGCATCTTGTTTGCTTGTGTAGTCTGTCCTCTTCGTTGTCGGGAAAGATTTTTGCAATTCGGACAAATCTTGAGGTAGTGATTGAATGCGCTCTTGCTTAAGTTGCTGAAGCTCTCTTGTCTTGTTAAGCCAAGACACCGGGCCTCCTGCAACAGCTGCTGGACTCATTACCCGTCCCTCTCTCCCTTTCTCCCTCAGACAAAACAAGGCAGTACAGGAAGCCTTGATTAAAGCACTTCCTGTTCAACTGGCCCGAAGGACCAAAGGGCTCGGCGGCGGCTCGGGTATTATTTTACCTCTACTGCTCTGAGTGGAGGTCGCCTCATCGACCCCCCCCAGTGAAGTGAACTGCCTAAATTGGGGAAGCTGCTGCTAAGGATTTCTGTATATTACGGAACACAATGAGAGGTGTGTGTAGTGTAGTGTGTATGGGTTTTCCTGGTAGTGAGGTTTGGTAGACGAGAAAAGGCTGAAATCGTTACATATATATATATATATATATATATATATATATATATATATATATATATATATATATATATATATATATATAGTGTATTAAACGTTACATGGTATGAAAGTTATATAACGTATATATAACAAGCTAGAAAGTCCACTGAGAGTTGATGGGTCAAACAAACAGGATTTTCTCCCAGGTAACCGCTGTTTGCGTCTCCTGTGAAACCCAAAGTAGACGCTGACTTTAAGCTAGTTATGTAACTTTGTTATTCTGATATGTAATGTTACGTGTAAAAGTCTGCTACGATGCTTTTTATTTATCTATGCTTGTTACGTTGTTACGGTTGCTACATTATTATTTGAACTAAACAAAGTAGTTTTGTTGCCTAAACCTAACCAATCATTTCACAATGTTAACCACATGGCATTTTGCGTTTCTTCTAGCCTGATACAAGGCTGATATGAAACATTTACGAAACCTATTTCTGATTCAGAAAAGTCGAAACATTCAACATATTCTATGGTTTGCAGAAATGTACAATGCCAATGTTTCTTACGGCGACTGGTTTGAGCATTAAAATACTGAACTGGAGACACAATTAGCCTAGCTTAGCATCAAGACTGGAAAAAGGGGGAAACAGCTAGCCTGTCTCTGTCCGAAGTACACAAAAAAAACAATAAAAAAAGAATGCAAAAATCATCTGCAATCAAAATTCCTGGCTTATTACCATTTTCTAACTTGTGAGCAGACATTTTATAGGTAGAGTTTGTAATGGTAATTTTTTACGCAGTATATATTTCTACTCAGTATATTGTATTCATGCATAAGTAATTTTGCTCTGGACTGTGTTGAACTTCACCGTGTCCCTTGTGCAAAGGAATGATTCTCCCTTGCCTGTTCACATAGATAACTAACCGTGTTGTATGAGAATGTTCCATGCCAAGGCCTTTGGGCTGCTTGCTTTGGTTGCTGGCCATCTGTTTTTGAATGTTGTTCCTATCAGTCTGAGACCAAAAGTCTGAGACCGAGATGTCTGTAACGTTGGCCATCGGCCCCCACCTTTGCTCATTCTGTATAAAGAAAGCTTGTTCACTTTTTTCGAGGTTCTTCCTCACTGAGACTGTACGCATTCTGTTGTGATGATTGAACCTTCTCTGCGCAGAGAATAAATACTTAAAAGACAACCTGGTTTTTTCAGCATGAAAAGACTCACGCAAAACGGGTATAGGAATATTTTCCGCCACAATTGGCGTCACGAACAGGATCCCTTGTAAGATCGTCAGGAGCCAACAGGGATCGGTGAACTGGCCCGTCTGCCTCTGCGTACCTCCAGTCAAAATTAAGAGAGAGAGGCTCGATCCCTGACCTGATCGTCTTCACTGGGATCCGATCCTGAAGGACCCGTTGAGTCCAAATAACTACAAATTCTCATTTGGTGAGTCGCTGAAATTATTAAAATTAACTGTATGAGTGAAATTGATCCTGGAAGGCCATATCGTGAGACTGAAAATCAAATATATCTGTTATTGTTCACATTGGGGTTTCTTTTATGTATTGTGGGTTTATTGTGGACGTTGACGCAACTCGTAAATTAGCGTTTTTCTGAGCAGTGACGATTGGGTAGCTGGAAAACAAGGGTGAGTGTTTGGCATTTGGAGCTAAACACTGAAGTTCTTTGACCCATAGATAACGAGGCAGGAATGAGTGTCCAGCGTTGCATGTTGCAGACCTTCGAGGAGGTAGACGTTGAGCACTGCAGTCCTTTGACCTGTGAGACGAAAGTCTGTAAGTAAATGTTGTCTAGAGAAGAGGAGGACTGGAAAACAAGGAGGAGTGTTTAGTGTTGCATGTAGCAGACCTTAGAGGGAGGTACGCTAAGCATTGAAGTCCTTTGACCTATGCTGGGAAATAGAGGTGAGCGTTTGGTGCCTACTTTATCTTGGGGTTAGGCATTAAGCGCTGAAGTCGCTTGACCAAAGAGACTAAGAGTCCGTAAGGACGGCTGTGTCTACAGAGAAGGCTTAGACTGGGAGTCTAGAGCAACGGCTTTTATTCAGATTGTGCCAAAAACGAATCTTGAAACTCACGGTGACGACTGTGTTTAAGAAGTACACGCGTGTTAGACCCATATAAGTAAAAAGGTTAGCATATGGGGGCTAGAAGAGTGCCAGGGTTACTCCGCCCTGATGGACCCAATGTCATGTTCATGAAAAACAAATATGGGGAGGTGAGTTGCCAGCATCCAATCAAATGGGTAAACGAAGATGGTTTTCCTGCGGGAGGTTTATTCAGTCTCAATCTGATACAGAAATTATACACAGAGTTGAAAAAAAAAGAGAATGATATGAAAAAATAAAAAATAAAGGTGAAACATTTGGAAATGTTTCACCTATATATGTTTCACCTATATATATATATATATATATATTATTAATGGGACTTACAAAGCCCATAAACTTTGGCTTTGTATCAACAAGAAAATATTCATTACACATGAATAGCATCACACATTAGGCCTATGTATACTATAAAAGCAAAATATTGAATTAAAACCAGTTGTACACAAAGAGCCTAAATAAATGACTGTACTGAGACATGTTGTCCACCTGGCCAACTGTAGAATGTATGAAATAATAACACTAAGAATACTTTCATAATATGCATTTTAAATAAAATAAATTGGATATTTAATGTTTTTTGGGGGTTTTTTAACAAACAAAGACGTCATCTACCGTCACGGTAGAAGTTGTTAGACGTCATCTACCTTCACGGTAGAAGTTGTTAGATGTATCTACATCCTGGACTTCGATCCACTTTGATCTTCTAGGGATCTAGGGTTACCCTTTGTGGGTTGGGTCAGGTGATATTCGACACAGGAGGCAATGCAGTTCCCAAGTTCTTCTTCCTCTATTTTCAAGGCAAGCTTCACACGTTTCACCTCCCCACTTCTCACACAGTATCTTGAAAATGATCTTGACAAGTTTTTTTAATGTTTGGGGATCAAAATCGACATCCTGGACTTCGATCCATGTTCTTTCAAACAGAACAGCCCCATGAATACCTGAACTGACCGTTTCTTTATTTCTTCCTCTACTGTTGCACCTGGCGCAGGTTCAGCTGGTGCTTCCTCACATCCTGAGCCAGGAGTTGTTGAACGTTCATTATTGAACCAGTAGAACGGATGATACTTAGGGTAGATTTGGTGTTCGGTGATCTTAGCGTCCATCTCTTTCATGAAAGTCCACATTTGGTTCAGTATCTCAGCGTACTTGTCAGCGAGTGACTGACTGCAGGATGTCCTGCTTATGATTGTTTCTGGGATAATCTCGGGCCTCATTCCATGTGTGAAGTGACTGGAGAGGTAATCCTTAACTTCCTCCGTGACTATACATTTGACAATGTTTGGGCAATAATCACTGAGCTTTTGATCTATGTACAACATGATTCCAACAAATTTGCGATCTCTGAAATACATTCCTGTTGGAAATTATCTTCTTATATCTCTTCTGGTCTTTAAGAATTAGCCAAAGAAAGATTTTTGCAAGAGCTTCAACATCCTGATTGATTTCCCTTTTTGAATGATACTAATAATGAAATGCTTAATCTCTTGAACGATAATGTCAATTTTTTCGACCTCCCATACCATGGGTGGTAAGACAGAATATTTACTTAAAAGAGATCCAGCCAATTCATTGTCAAGGCCCTTGAATCTATATGGCAGACTCTGCTTTTTCAGCCAGTGCGTCATCATGTCCCTGAAAGTATGACATTTGCCTCTTAAATCGGAATACAATTTAATTTCTGGAAGATTAGAACATTGGGCTATTATCTCCAGCTCGCGGTCCAGTGGGGTTCGGTCCAGAGGTTGTTTTATCGGTTCCACATAACTTCCGTAATACTTTTCCTTCCCATCGTAAAGGATTGGCGTCAAAACTAATTTATTCTTTTCTACAAACGCTCCATAGGCATTGTAATGTTTGAGGTCATAATCAAAGTCTGATACTTGACCCTGGAGAGATTTAAAGTACTCACTCAGCTTTTCAAGTTCTTCATGTATGCCGCTGGAAGAGTGGTTGAGATGCTGCAGCCAAGAACTCTGTCAGATTTGGTTCTGTTATTGGACAAATTTTTGGACACCACCAAGTTTTGCTTTCAGCAGCATGGTCCCTGTAAAGAGTATCAGGACATTATTTCTCAGTTAAAAGTCTCACTAGTTAAATACACACCGCTCACACTGTTAGCTTTGAACACGGTTCTCTGATGTACTGACTTCAGCCCACTGTACTGTTAACTTGTCTGTAAATATTAGGTGCTAGCACTATTTTGAATGCCAAAACGTTAACTTCCCTCCTGCTGTAGCTTCAGCCATGATACTGCTCTGAACAAATGGAGGCATGAGTGTCAGCAGACCTGAGACCTAACTTGAATCACCAGATAATTGCATAAAGTAATAAATAAATAAATGCTGCACGATGGATATATTAAAACGTAACTGATTAAAAGTAAACAGTTTCTCTTAAAATTACCAAGTAAGAGTAAAAAAAATATGCTGCAGAAATACCACTCTGACAAGCACAATTTCTCATTAAAGTAGATGTATGTCACTTCTTACTACCCACCTCTGCTATCTTCCCCATACATCTATTGGCCTGCAATTTACCGATTTAGCTAATTAAGTAAATTAAAACTTAATTGTGTGCGGCTGCAAAAATAAATGAACAGTAATGCTACTTTGAGTAGTAACAACATGATATGAAACTAACTTGCTCCTGCCCTGGCGTTATATCCTGTGGTGTTACGTAGGCTTTCCCGCCCGCACAAACCTGCCTTAGCCAGGGATAATTAGTTAAGCTAACATTAGCTAATTTAACGTTAGCAAACCCCCCATACATACAGTCTTAGCTATTTTAGTCTACCCATGGACATTACAAAAAATAAAAAAAACACCCCTCCACACTGTATTAACATTAACGTTGCATCTTACTGTCGAGTTTGAGCTAGCTAACATTAGCTTGTTAGTCTTAATTGGCTTAATGTAGACCTCACATAAGCTAGTCCCCAACTCGGTCATGTTAGCCCTTTGTAATTCGGCATTTTAAAATGCAAAGACAGCTGGAATATGATGAGCCAACAATATTAAGTTATTCTAAACTGTTGCTTATGTTGAAATGCCAAATAATTGTTTTAATAGGTGACTAAAAAACACTTACCGCAGTCAGTCGACGTTGAGAAAATGGCTCCTTGAAAAATCCAGATCGGTTAGAAATGAGGTGAGGAGACTTAAGTTTCTCCATGCTGCCCCTTGTTGCCTGTAAACTGAACCTTATGTAACTGTTGTGTAACAGCAGAGATTACCTCCTCTGACTCTGCTTTAATTAAATTTAGTGGAGGAGTGTGGTGGGTGGGAAGAGTGTCGCCGTCACACGTCTGGCTCCGTTTCCCCCTCACACAGTCAGCAGGAGGTTCCCTCTGGGCCGGTTCGTTCTAATGGCTAGCGGACCACCAGCTTGCCCAGGTGACAGATGCCCCTGTCTGGTTCTGTGTCAGTTTCACGAGGTAATGAAAGTGCTTTCCTATCCTGGACGAGCAGTTTAAGTTGTGCATTCAGAGGAATACCAATGAGGAAAAAAAGGCTGATCACATGAAGGTTGTGTGTGCAATAGTCACCTTCCTATGCACGAGAAGTGCTTGTGTACCGAGACATTTGGTAGCCACATATTACCATATATCATGAGCTCTGGCTGGCTCCTACAGCTTACAATACAAGACTACATTTCCAGACTAATGCTAAAACTTTGGATCTTTAAGGCATCATTATACTCCAAGCCAAGCACTTGTCGGATCGTCAAACAACATCTGCTCTCCCCCTCCAATCCCACCTTTCCAACTTCGGGACTTTGCTGCTGTGTCAGACATTTCTTTGCATCTTTTCTAAACCAACAAGCCCTTGTAGGATGCCTCTTTCAAAAGCCTTAATTTGAAGCACACCCCAGCCTTTACAATCCCAAGTGGTCTCACCACATCTTATCCTGGTAACTATAGACGGACAACGAAGAGATGATCTTTTTCAGCCTGAGAAGAGGTTGAACGTCATGGTACTAGAGTCTTGTAGCGTTTTCACACCTGCCTCATTTAGTTCTATTCATTTGAACAATGGAGCATTTTCCACCATGGTGCGGTTCGTTTGGCCAGATGTGAACACAGACCTTCTTGAAGAGGTGGTCTCAACTGCTCTGGATGTTATCAGCAGATTGAATGGGCGTTATCAGCCTCATAGACATTGGTAAGAAGGGGCCTCTGCTACAACTACTGGTAAGTTCAGAAGGCTACTCTCAACCATGTGAATAGATGACCAAAACGAATACAAGAAGGCGACGTTGAAGACCTTTGTTGTCGACCGAGTTGTTCGGTTTCAATTCCCAATAGTAAATTTCACTTTCACAATGTGGTAGGTGCAGTTTGGATGATACCTCCTATTGAAGTGTCCCTGAGCAAGACACTAGCTCCCAATGGTTAGGCCTGGCTGCCATTGGTGTGTGAGTGTGTCTGTGAATGGGTGAATATGAGGCAAATCTTAAAATGCACCATAAATGTAGTCCTTAAAATTCCATTTGTTTGAGTACAATTTAAATTCTGTGGGATAAATCTACAGGCAATCACAGAATGCAAATATGTTGCTCTAGCTTTAACAGCTATGAATACTCAACAGGACTTCTTTTCCAACTCCAACATCTTGAATGTCACACATGAACCAACAAAGGAAGCAATTTCCATTTTCATCTTCATTATATAAAGGTTCCTAAAACATTTATACAGCACTTGTCTACGTAGTTTAGATCCTTTGCATCATTTTAATCAAGCTCAGGTTTTATATCTCTTTAATTTCCATGATTTTCATCAATCTTAGGTTTACTTATGTTACTTGTGGGAAGACACCAGGACACTGTCAGCCAAGTCACCAAGTAACACTAAGTTTCACCGAGTACTAAGCACCATGACACGCATGCAGAGGCATGTGTGAGTGCATCAGTATGTTTGAGAGGTCACGAGGTCAAGCAGGAGCTCCCCTGCAGCGGTGTTTTCATCCTCCATTCATGAGTCACTCCACAGCTTGCTTTTGTAACACCAGGGAGGCTTAAGTGCGGCGAGCGAAGGGCCAAAACAAGGCCAAGTCAAATATTGGTTTTACTCGAGGTTGAGACCAAACATTCACAGAGAGCACCAAAAGCCTGTGGCTTCCATATCGTCATACTGGTGTTATGTACCAGTTTCGCTGCCCGAGCGGTGACTGCGGTTTGGTGATTAACTCTGGCAGAGAGCAGAGAGCATACCGTTCTTTGCCCACACTGACTTCAGTTTGCCAGGTAGAGCCGCACATTTGTTCTTTCCGTCTGTACAACACAGAATGAAAACACACACATGCACCCATCAACTCCCAGTGACATTGTTATTTTCACTAAAGCTGCTTTTCAAATCATTTTGTCTTCATGTGCTCATGAGTCTGACTTTTGTTTTGACTCTCCTCGAAATGAAAGATATTCTGTTCCACACATTACATATTTCTCATCATCACCATGCTTGTTTCTTGTGTTAAAAGCACCTTACTATACAAGTTTTTTTAAACTGATTGTGGAACTCGAAAAGCCAGCATTAAAAAGACATTTTGAAAAGTAATGTATATGGGCAAACATTGGCACAAGTATGGCTGTGTAAGATTATTCAGCTTGCAACGGTAACCACTTGTTCCAACATTAACTGCCACCGTTTTAACAACGTTAATAACTTGTTCCAATGTTAACCGCCACCTTTTTTCCAATGTTTACAACTTGTCCCAATGTTAACGAAGTGTTCCAATGTTTACCACTGTTTTAACAATGTTAATGAAGTGTTTCAACGTTAACCGTCACCGATGTCACCAATTTAATGACTTGTTCCAACGTTAACCACCACCGCTTCACAATGCTAACCACGTGTTGCAACATAAACCACAGTTTCTCAATGCTCACCATGTGTCCCAACCTTAACCGCCACCGCTTCACAACGCTAACTACGTGTCACAACGTTAACTGCCACTGTATTGATAACGTTAACGACTTGTTCCATCGCTAACCGTCACCATTTTCACAACGCTAACCACGTGTCCCAACCTTAACCGGCACCACTTCACAACGCTAACCAGTTGTTGCAACGTTAACCGCCACCATTTCAAAACATTAACCATGTTTCCCAACGTTAACCGGCACCAGTTCAATATGTTAACGACATGTTTTAATGTTAACCGCCACCATTTAACGTCAATCACACGCTATCCTTCTGCATCAACATACTACACAAAAGGTTGCCCCCCAACATCATTAAAGTGACAGCTTCTGCCCAAGTGGCAAAATATGACCAGTAAGGCTGATGTGTATGCATTTATTTGTGACTGACTGACCTAACGAATCAGATTTACCTTGTGCTTTGCCCTCCTACAAGGAGAAATAAAGAATTAATCACACTTAAAACACAAGAGTTCTAGGTTTGTATTGTTGTGTATTGGGTTGAAAAGCCTCTGAAACAGTCTTTAACAGTTCTGGAAGTCAGAGGAACTCCTCTGAAATCCCAACTGATGAAAGTGCTTCGGGGTTAGCCTCTCTTTAAAGCACAGTGACCCGCTGTATTGTGGCGAGATTGAACGCATTGCCCAAGAAAATGAAATTTCATTGCAGGGTTTACGATCTGCTTTGTTAGCAAAGCCATCATATCAGCAGCAGATGACACTGACTGTTACCCAACATTCAATATCAGCGCTATCTGGAAACCAATATTGTGCTCTAACTCTTGTCACATTACAAGATTTCACATCAAAGCAGGAGTAAAAGTCAAGGATGAATAAGTGCTTACAGGTTCCTTGAGCTTGCTGTTTATTTAAGCTGCTCAGGGTGATATTACTTTTATTGTGTTCATGTGCACTGCAAAAATCTTCTTCCTTTCGAGTCATTTTTGTATTTAGGACTTTTCTTTAGCACTCTGGAGATAGGTCTGGTAATGCAACTAGCTGGTGAAGCTAGTGGAGCATTTAACAGCTAAAGAGGCCGATATTTTCCTCTTCTTTTCACCAAAAAACTGATATAAGACGACAGTGAATGTAGCGAACTCTGTGTCTACTGGATGTGTAAATAAGCAGCTGCTTGCTAACATGTTAGAACATAGCAGTCAGGGCACTAGGCAGTTCATTTTCCATACATCAAATATAAGGCACAAGTTACATTTCATACATGTTTGTCTAAAGTCAGATGACCTGCATAAATGCAGCTTTTATGTAGTTTTATTTTATTTTAACTTATTTCTAATGCAAATCAAATAATTTCAAGTATTAGTTTAATATTTTTTAAACATTTTCTTTCTAATTTTAATTTAGAGATAGTTAAACTAAATTCTAAGTTCAGTACATATGGTCTCGAGAAATGCACTAAACATACACTACTCTAACCAACTTATAAAACATTTTGTTCTCATTATCCTTTTCCTTATAATACTGTGATGTAATATGATGATATCTTTTAATATAATATTAGGACTTTTCTCACAATTATTTTCTCTAAGTGTGACTGACTTTATAAGATGGAGATGTTTGGCAGTGGGATTGCTCACATCAAATCTATTTGCAGCTATTTCTCTTGCGTCTTTTTTCTCTCATAATCCCCCCATAAAATAAGCGTTGCTGCATTATTTTGGAAGCGTTCCCTCAACACAGCATGACATGAGCAGAAATACACCTCCTCCAAATAGAGCGCACGCACCTCATCTGCTGATTATAGCAACGCAAAATGCCAGCGATCTGTTTAAAAAGCAGGTTACATCATACTGAAAACTCCTCCTCGCATGTATTAGGACGGTTTAAGAACAATGCAGTCCTGAAGAACGGGGCGCACATACGCCCGTACACCAACAATCTACTATGAGTTCATTGTTTATAAAGGGACACGCTGCAGTGTCACCGGGCAGGATGTGTGTCGTCGTCCCCAGTTTCTGTCTCCTGCCCTCCCTCCCATCGTTCCGCTGTCTGCCACTTCACAAATGACTCGCTGCTGTTTTCGTCCCTTCAAATGTCTGGCTGCTGTCGCTGCAGGTACCCATCAGCCCCCTCTGACCTATGGGCACAGATATAGTACAATAGGCGCAGTCTTTGAGGAGATGAGGGTGAAACGAAAGGACAGTCTTTGTTGCCTGATCGTCTGTCAAGACAAAAACATGTGTGGTCTGGTCCAGCTACTCTCTGTTGAACTACTGTAAGGTGACCTGAATGAAACTGAGATAACATCACGTTTGAATCACAAAATGATAACGCCGCACCATGTTTATCTCATAAAGTCTACTGTTCATGTACACTAACCAACCCACACAACTTGTGAAAACAGTTGTAAAATGTCGTTGGTGGCTCTGGAGGAGCATTGTCAAATCTGAATATAAATAATGTATCATAGTGATGTCATCATGGGCTTGGAAACAAAACAAAAAAAGAAAAGAAAAAAAACCTTGTGTTACAACAGGGGGGGTTGACTTCATAAGAGGACGATTAACAGTTTACCAATGAAAGACATTATCGAGTTGCATTATGGGAAATTTTGGCCCTTCACCCATACGAGGTGATAGGATATCTTGGCTTCTGTTGCTTTGATTTTGATCTGTATCTGTTTCTAACAGGCCTCCCAACTTTATAGAAGTGCAATATATACTGTAAATATCTGAATAAAGCGATCAATAAATAAAATGGATTTTTGGAACATAAAACAATGCTAAAACAATAATGTCAGAAAGTATTTTTTGTGACAAGTTGCTTATTTTGCATTTTACAACTTTTCCTTGTATATGAACTGATAAATGCATTTATTCTACAATTAGTGTTTTATTTATTTTTTATGTAATCATATTTTGGTCAACAACTCAAATGATTCCTACATATGCAAAATGACAATAATGTAAAAATAATGTAAATAAATAAATCCTTAAAAAATTCAAAAACAACAAACACAGCTCATATATATATATTTCTACATTATTCTGCACCACTATCTATTCTAATTTACAAGCAACAAATAATGCTCAGACAGACAAAGTGTCTGTGTGCTGTGTATGTGAGTGTTGTGCGATGGTGTGGGTTTTACTTCAACATTGTCATATTTGTGTTTTTGGATTGTTTTTTATGTGTGTAAATTAATTGTCTCTTTGTACTTCTGTTTGCAGACTGGCTTCCCTCAGATTGCCCCTTGAGGGACGAATAAAGTACTTTGGAATT
Organism: Cebidichthys violaceus; assembly: GCF_023349555.1. Classification (NCBI taxonomy): domain Eukaryota; kingdom Metazoa; phylum Chordata; class Actinopteri; order Perciformes; family Stichaeidae; genus Cebidichthys; species Cebidichthys violaceus. The sequence continues at coordinate 6,638,578 of NW_027176384.1, forward strand.
GAAATGAATAAATGACTGTTGACGTCAAAACAGCATATCCTGCAAGACTTACCGTTATCTTCTTTTGCTTTCAATCTCAAAAGCACACCTTTTTATAAAACTATTTTAAAAAGCTAGTCTGGTGACATATACAGTTCCATCTCAGAATAAGTCCAATATGGCAAATCTCTTGCTTAAAGGTTTCAAGAAAGACACAAAACTGATTCCAAAACCAGACGAGAGGACAGGATACAAGGTGTGTTCAGTAACACACATATCATACATAAGGAACTAGATGAGAGGACTTGTTAACCGGAATACTTCCTGCAGTGTGTGCTCAGTAGCACACTAACATACATACTGTTGCATACCCACTGAAAGCATGTCTGTTACCTGCAGGAGAGGGGGCTGTCCTCACCCCTGTGGGAACTGAATGTGCTGTGTACACGGCTGTCAACCAAGTATTTCAGGTCTGGAAGCTGTCAATAAAGCCAGTCCAGCAGGCCCCCGGGTCAGAGGTGAGCCGCTTCCCCCCCATTAATCTTCTGCTTCTAAAAGGCTCAACCTTCAATCACAGGTTCATTTCTCTACCACTTTGCTTGACTCCTCTTCAGCTGTTATTTCGTCTCTTCAGCAGTTTGTCATATTGAATGATTTGTGTTGATTTTTAAAGTGTCCGCTTCTTTCTTTTGAGCGAGACTGACTAAACATTGGAGCTGCTAATGCGTGCTCACTCATCATAATGGAAGATATGATCTACTAACCAGGTGCAGGAGCATTTAAAGAACCTAAAAATAAGGAGGGAACTGGGGTGAAGCGGTTCTACACTTAAAAGCTGTCTGTGTTTCTGGGATGTGGGCCTCTTAGCGGATCCAAGGCCTCCGTGTTCACTTGTGTCTGGTTTTAAACAACGATTAGAGCCATTACAATGTGTGAGAAGGCTTAATGTATACAGCTGGCTTTGAAAGCAAGGCGAGCAGGGGTCACACTGAAGGATCCTGTACAGTAGATTAAAGTGTGTGTGTGTGTGTGTGTGTGTGTGTGTGTGTCAGGGCGGCCTTTGATGTGGGATCCGTGTCACTCCTCCTGCCGAGTTACAAGCCGCAGGGAGTCTGAGAGGAGAGCACCAGCTGCTGTTGTCATCACCAGGAGCTCTACTGAACCACATCACTCCTCTGTGTACTCACTATGTACAGTGTGCCGCCCAGGGCGCTCATGCTCAGGTTTTCATAGTAACCTGATTGATGAGGGCAACATTCCGATCATTACAATTGTCATGTAAACATCAGGCGTGTCGTAAGCAGATTGCTGTGACAAAGCTGGAATACTCATCAGTCCGACTGCTGTGGAGCGTAATGCAAGTGTGGTACACATTTTTCATGAAATGGCTCCACAAAACTAAAATATTCAAAATGATTGTGGTGATGCTCAAAAATGATAATGGCTCGTTGTTTAATTGCGATCAAAAGGATATGTTTATTGTGAAAAGACAGTGAAAAAGAAGACTGCTAGCTAGTTAACATGATGTAAACAATGCTGGATTTAAAATGCTTAAAGGTTCTATAAGGAATTCAGAGAATGAATGTAGCAGCACTATTTACTATACAAAGATGTAGTTGAGTAATGTCTACCTTAGTCAAGAATGAACCCACTCTCATGTGTGTCGTAATCTGAGCTTCTCTGTGCTTTGTTTAGGTAGCATTTTAGTGCATGTTAGTTCATGTGAGCTAGCCCTACTAGCTAACTTATCTCCATTGCCTTCCACAGCTCTCATTTGGGGGTTTCAGCTAGTAGCGCCATCCCGAGTGATGGCATCGCGGTAGAAGTGTTCCGGTTCCCCCTCAAGTAAACACTGTTGCCCCTTTCTGTACTGTTGCCGTTGTTTGCGCTGTTAGTGCTGTTGGCACCGCTAGTTGCTAGATGCTGGCTCAGCCATTGCCAAATCAAGAGCCGCGTGGAGGCAATCCTCCAATTACAGATATTCTTTGAATTTCGAATCATCTCATCTCATCTCATCTTCACCCGCTTATCCGGGATCGGGTCGCGGGGGCAACAGCTCCAGCAGGGGACCCCAAACTTCCCTTTCTCTTTGAATTTCGAATTCAGTATAATATTCAGGAGTGTGAGTTTTGATTTTTGATCTTGTAATAACTTTATTTAACAGGCAAACCCTATTAACTTAGTCCAGATATTGACTCACTGAGATACTGGTGACATTTTATTCAAACTTATGTAGGCAATTCTTTGTTGGGTTTTAACACAGTGCAGCAGGGCACCAGGCCTTCAAATTCCAGGATACATGTACACTGCAGTGTGTAAAACACCCACTACCCTTTAAGCAAACACCATAAATCTACTTGTTATGACTAACTTATTGTCACCTGCAGGCCAGAGGATGTATGCAGATTGAATTCCTTGTGTGTTTTGTGATTTTGTTAGAGGTAGCACGAGTTCAACACACACCTGGGAGCCTTCTCCACACATAAAGCTGACCCAGAAAACATTTGCTATGATGTGCAAAGCCTTGTTGGGCCAGATGACCTCATCCTGACACTGATAACTTGTGGATATTGTTGTTGGGGTGAGTCTGCGTGACAATATGTGAATAGGTGAAGTCACGTGTATCATGGTGTCACATGTACAGGAAGGGTTTAACTGAGTAAACACTGACACCAGCAGCCCCAGTGTGTGTGAGTGTGTGATTAGTGCCGTGTCATATGAATAGAACATTGTGAGACATCCTTCATCCACAGTTGTGTTTGAACAAATGTGTCACTACATGTTCTCTTCCTACTGTGATTGATTTTTGTTCGTTCTTTTCAGTTAGGACTGTTTTCCTGCAGAGAAGAGATCAATCCCAATCAGCAGACTCCAAGATAAACACAGATTTGATCATTTCTGTACATAGCAGTCATGACGGTAGCATATTCGTTGGCAATATACTCATTATTAGATGTGATACAAATTTGAAAAGTCCAATTTATCATTGTTAGTCCAGCATTACATCATTCTAATGCGCTGTTCACACTGTGATGGGCACAGCAACAGGCTCCAAGTTATATTCGATAAGGCCAGTAACACGAAGCTGCAAACTGACGGGCAACTCTTGGCGGCGCGACTAGCCACAAATCACAGTTGAGCTGAGTTGAGTTCAGCGCTTAAAAAAGTGGTGATGATATGATATCTCTCCCCAAAGTTCCTGTTCTGTTACGTCTGAAAAGTGGTAGCCAGTTCCCAGTTCTTTTCAACGACAAAAATACATCAACTAAGTGACAATGCATCTGGCCACGCTTGGACTTTTGTTTGGCTTTATCGTTTGTAGTGTGACTATAGCATGAGGGAGTATTAAAGAAATAGAGCGATGTTTTTGAAAGTGTGCATGTGCAATTACATTCCGAGAGTAAGATCTATCCATCCATTATCTGTAACCGCTTATCCTATTCAGGGTCTTGCGGGGCTGGAACCGATCCCAAGCGGACATTGGGCAAAGGTAGGGTACACCCTGGATAGGGCTGAGATAGAGACAACCATTCATGCTCACATTCACACTTTTAATCGCAATTTAAAGTCATCAATTCACCTGATGCGTGCATGTCTTTGGACTGTGGGAGGAAGCCAGAGAACCCGGAGAGAACTCGCGCTGACATGGGTAGAACATGCAAACTCCACACAGAAGGAGAAGAACTGCTAAGAACTGAGTTGGTAGTGTTTGGACAGAGAAAGACTAGCTGTTTCCCCCCTGCTCCCAGTCTTTATGTTAAGCTAAACTAAGCTAAGCTCATCCCCTGACTCCAGCTCTGTACTTAACACACAGCTAGTAGAGTAGTATCCATCTTAACTCTCTGCAAGAATATGAATAAATGTAATACCAAAAATGTCAAACTATTACTTTATAACATAACAGTCTGGTGTTTAAGGTTCGGCTGAAAAAAACACTGTCAATCTTGGAACTGCTTACTTGTAGCGATGCTAAAGTAATATATATATATATATATATATATATATATATATATATATATATATATATATATATATTCTATTACAAATTGCATATGACATATTTGCTGCTGGTAGGAAACGGTGGCCCTGCGTTTGGAGTCAGAGTTACAGCATGTAACCCAACCTGCTGCTGCAACACGTAAGAAGTCATGCTTGTTTGTGTTGTGTATACATGCGTTTACTCTTTTAGCTTTTAGCTGAATAGATATGATTAGAAGCAGGGAGCGTATCAGTTATAGTGCCAGTTAATGTGTGTTTCTCATGGGAAAAATGATAGCGAATGACGCACACATACACAAAACATCAACACACACACATCTAATCCCATCTCTCTGCGGTCCCACAGTGGGACGGATGATGTCATTCACCTGCGGTGCCGTGGGGCGACAAAGGCTCTTTTGTGCCTCTGCAAACACACACACACTCACTTTTCTTCCTATGTGTGGCTCACGAGAGCAGAGCAGACTGAATTGAATGCACATGTGGTTTCTCTCTTCGTTTGCCCTCTCATTCATCAAACCTGGAGAACAGTAAGAGCTGCTGTGCTGTCACAAAGTCACCTCTCACTTTGTAAGTCGAGTTAACGAGACGAATCGGGCCAGGGTCAGGAGGAGGTTAGACAGGTTTCCAATTCAGACATCTGAAGAATTTGGGTTTGTAAATGAGACATCTGTCTGCTTTTAAACGGCAGACGCCATTTGAAGAGACTGTAAACTACGAACAGTTGGTGAGCAAGTACAAAGTCCAGAGAGCTGAGTACATTTATTTTATCCCTTCCACCTCTTAAGTGCAGCGATGATGAGAAAGTTCATGATTCTGCAGTTCTCCTCAGCTCTAAAGAGCAGTTTAAGGCCATACCGCCTGCAATTGTGGTTCATAAACTGACTGAATAAGCCAATTGCTCAGCGCCATACACGAAAAGGTAACAACTAGCTAGTGAACAAAATGGAGTTCCCTCATGAGTTAAAGATGCAATGTGTAATATCCTACTACTAACTAGCAGTGGGGCAAGAATACGCCAAATTCAACCAGACTGCTGGAAACTCAGAGAGCGGGCCGGGCTAGCTAGCTAGCATGCTTATTTTAGTAGATAACTCCACAACACAATACACAGAGGCCACATTACTAAATTGGCAAAGCTGGTGAAGTGAATATCAACTGGTTTGTGTTAATGCAATTAATTGAACATTTGTGTGGGAATATACATCACTAAAACATAATATAAATAAACAAGGGGAGTCCTGATTCATGACCTGGGCCCCGTTCCTCGTACGTGGTTCAACTAAGTCGATCAAATGTCCTATTAGCCAGCTTAAATTAACCCGATGATTGATGTCAGGCTATGTCGGTTTCTCAAAGGCTGATCCGCGCTCAAACAATCTCGTTAATTCGAACCAGCCGTCAGTTATCAGGATAATTGCGCATGCCCGTCCTACTTCAGAAGGGGGAAGCGTCGATCACCGAAACCATGATTTTCTAACAGTAGAATGGCAGGTAAAGTCAAAGAAAGAGCCTCTTTTTTCTCCGCTGGCGAGCAGTAGATAATCATGAACTCATATGAGGAATTAAAGACCATAATCATGGCAACATCTAACACTGCCACCGCTGCGAGGGCTAGACAAGAAGCATGGCAAAATATCGCAGACAAGTTAAATGCGTAAGTGTTGGGAAAATGTATCGGCTAATTTTAAGTGCCTCATCACCCCAATCAATCAGATTATATTTCTTTAAATGTGCCTGCTGGCAGTAGGCTTAATGGAATGCATCATCGAATGAGATCTTGCTAGCGAAAATAATTATCTCTGCGCTTATGTATCATGTGATATGTGTATATACATGTATGTGTAAATTACCATATAGAAGTAGGAGTTTGAATATGTGTGTGCGAATCTGTGTATGGGCGGATCAGTATGTATGTATGTATTATTCATAATCAGAAATTCAATCAATTGAAGCAGTGAAAAGTGTGTGTGTGTGTGATTCTCTCTATTCTTATCATGAGTCCACCTTAATCATGTTCTACAATAATGATATGCTATGGTGTACTAATAACACTGTCATATAATTATGAGTGCTTTCAACCCCCATGTAGTTGCAACCCAGCCATCAAGAGGACATGGGAGCAAGTAAAAACTAAGCACAAAAACATTATTCAGAATGGTGAGTCAATACAATATGTGCCATGGTAATGTATTGAACACATCCATAAGTTTCTTAAGCGCCAAATACACTTTACGAACAGCACAGCAAGCAGGGGCTTTCCCGATGTTCTCCACATCGCCGAAGCTGTACAAAAATTTACAACTCGCAAAAAAGCGCAAGGCTATGCATACAGTCTGTGAGACAGTCAATGCTCGGCTGCAGCGTGGGTGTTCGCAATGTATGGCTCGAGAAGGTCTTGTAAATAAATGATTCCTTTTCGGCAGAATCGATAGCACTCGTATAGGAAGTCAGCATGATGTGATAATGGATCTTGGCGATCTTGAAGAACTCTCTCCCTATAAAACGCTAATCTAACTAATATCGCTCCTTCATCAATGGGATCTCTGAGGAAGGGAGCTGCCATTTTTTTCCGGGGGAGTGGCAAGCTTATCCATCTAACTTAAGTTAGTCTGCGCTGGAGCAGGTTCAAGTTTATGGATGTGTTGCTATGGTGATTTTGCCAAACTTGCTTTGTGGAACCGAAAAGCCTGACTTATATAATCTTATCCTGAAAATTATCCGGCTAACTCAGTTAGCCAGGTACGAGGAACGGGGCCCTGATCTAAAGGCCCCTTTAGAGGGCCCCTGTATGTTCCTGAGAGAATTTGTCTTCAGATTATCACACAATGAACAGACAGAGGAGGGAATATGGGGTTAATAGGGGCTCAACAGTTTTTGCCCAGGTGGCCCCCAGATGGTTCAACTAGCCAGTTTCATTCTGTACAGGAGGTCTGCCCTTTACACAGATCTATAAACCCACGTGTCCTAGCTTGCAGGTGATTTTATCTGTCGTTGATATTACGAGCAGAAAAAAGAGAGAGGGCATGATCATCCTGGTAGCTGCTCCTAAACTCCACTGAGGGTGTTGTAAAAAAAAAAAAAAGAAATCACTCCTGCCCTCTCAAACTGTGATATCAATGTAAAACACAACAGGTGTAAAGATATGACTGAGATTAGCCAGCTATCACCTACAGTGGGAATGTCTGCCTGCACGTACGGCATGCCAACACACAGACATGCAATTCTACCGACTGGATAAAAAGCTGTAGGCACTTCCACATGGCAGAGACAGAAGCTACTCTATATCTGCTGAACTGTGAACGTCCAACTCTGACGTCTTAGCCTTACTTAGCAGCCAGTTTGTGTTTCATTTACGGATGAATGTATATTTGAGATGTTTATGTTGTAACCTCTCTTAGTCTCTTAATCTGAACAAATAGAATTTTTGAATGCAGAAGATATGTGGCTGTGCATGCCATTTTGTGAACAAATGAAGTTTTGCATATATCAATTCCTATGTGTGAGTGCATAAAGAAGATTTGCACAAAGGTTTTGAGTAACAACAGTGTTTTTAAGTGTGATGTCTTTAGAGGTCGGGTTCGGCTTCTGAGGTGTGGGTGCACAAATTAGGACAACAAGCAAGGTAGTTTCCAACTCAAAATGCTGTATTTTCAAAGTATTTTAGCAAAAAGGTAAACTTACAATAAACAAACATAAGTATCTTCAGTTAATTCTGGTTCATTGTCTTTAACATAACAAAACTCTCTCTTTTCGTCTGCTGCTGTTCTCTTTTCTCCTTCCAAACGTTTTCCCTTTGTTCTCCACACCAGCACCTCCAGGGTAATCAGCCACCCCTCTTTCAGCTGGGCACCACCCTTGGCCCCAGCTGCCCTGCTGACTTATGGGAATTGTTGTCTGTTAACCGGATGCCATGATGAGTTGTAGTCCCTGCTGCAACCACTGGGAGGGGATGTATCTTCCATCGATGACACTCCCTCTCATGACATCACATTTCCCCCTCCACTGCCTTGAGGCTTTCGGGGGACCAGAAGTGGCCCACAGGACATCTCTTTGTGAGAGGGCATCTGCATTCCCATGGTTCCGGCCTGCCCTGTGAACAACACAGAAGTTAAGGCTTGTAGGCTGAGAAACCACCTTGTTACCCGACTGTTTGTTTCCATATTTCTTGACATCCACTGCAAAGGCGCGTGGTCCGTGATCAGTGTGAATTTACGCCCAATGAGGTAATAGCGAAGGGTTTCAAGGGCCCACTTAACTGCCAGACATTCTTTCTCCAGTGTAGAGTATCTTTTCTCATGGGGTAATAGTTTTCTACAACTGTGGAGGATGGGGTGGTCCTCCCCCTGCTGTACCTGGGAGAGTACTGCCCCCAGACCCACTTCTGAGGCATCTGTCTGAACCACAAACTCCTTGTTAAAGTCCGGGACTGCGAGCACGGGGTGGGAACACAAGGCCTACTTGAGGCTCATGAAGGCCTCCTCTGCCTTCTGGGACCACTTCATCATTCGGGGCTGTCTCTTAGCAGTTAGGTCTGTTAGAGGGGCAAGAAGATCAGAAAAGTTAGGAACAAAGCGCCTGTAGTAGTTTGCAAGCCCTATAAAAGATTTCACTTGTCTCTTTGTTACAGGATGTGGCCAGTCTTGGATGGCCCTCAGTTTGGCATCTTGCGATTTGACAAAGCCCCGACCTATTGTGTATCCGTGGTACTTGGTTTCACTATATGCTAGCCTACACTTGCTGGGATTAGCTGTGAGACCTGCTTCACGAAGGGCATCCAGCACCTTCTGTACCTGAGGCACATGATTTTCCCAATCCGTGCTATGTATCACTATGTCATCTAAGTAGGCTGTGGCATACTTTTAGTGAGGTCGCAGGACCCGGTCCATGAGCCATTGGAAGGTGGCAGGGGCTCCGTGCAGCCCAAATGGTAATTTGGTGTGCTGAAAAAGGCCTTCACTTGTTGCAAAGGCTGTTTTCTCCTTGGAAGCTGGGGAAAGCGGGACTTGCCAGTATCCCTTTGTGAGGTCCAGCATTGTGATGACGCAAGCCATTCCCAGACGATCTATTAGTTCATCTACTAGGGGCATGGGGTAAGCGTCAAACTCTGATATATCATTTAGCTTCCTAAAGTCATTGCAGAATCAAGGTGACATATCAGGTTTGGGGACCAATACGATAGGGCTCGCCCAGGCACTGTGGGACTCTTCGATAACACCCAGCTCCAGCATCTTTTTAACCTCTTCCCGAATTGTTTCCTTATGGGCCTCTGGCACTCTATAGGGACGCTGATTCACTACTTTACCCTGCTTGGTGTGGATTTCATGTACAGCGAGGTGCGTGGTGCCAGGCTTAGCTGAGAACACATCTCGGTTATGGTCCACCAGCTCCATGCACTCCTGTCGTTGCTGGGGGGACATATCAGGGCCCACCTTTACAACCTCTCTTGGTGGTGCTCCTGTGTCTTTTGGGGGTAAACACCTTAATAGGACATCTGCAGAGTGCCATTTCTTCAACAGGTTCACGTGGTACAGCTGTTCTGGTTTTCTTCTTCCTGGTTGCTTTACTCTGTAGTTCACTTCTCCCACTCGTTCAATAACTTCATAGAGCCCTTGCCAAGTTGCTAAAAACGTACATTCAGCAGTGGGTACCAGTAACAGGACCCGGTCTCCTGGCCTGAACTCTCTGGGCTGTGCAGAGCGGTTGTAGGATGCTTGCTGTTCTTTCTGAGCTTTTTCCATGTGCTCTCTGACAATAGGATAAATGGCATTTACTCTGTCTTTCATGGCCTCCACATGCTCAATAACCGTGCGGTGAGGACAAGGCTGTTTTTCCCAGGATTCTTTCGCCAGGTCCAGGATCCCCCTGGGTTTGTAAGAGTACAGGAGCTCAAAGGGTGAGAAACCTGTAGAAGCTTGGGGAAAGCGGCCTTGTCCTCACCGCACGGTTATTGAGCATGTGGAGGCCATGAAAGACAGAGTAAATGCCATTTATCCTATTGTCAGAGATGACTCTCATGACATCACATAAGTGACAAAAAAATATTTGCAGTAACAAAAAGGTTTTTGAAATATTCCTGGTGAACAGCCAACATATACTCAGATTAACATATCATTTGAACCAGGACTGTGACGCCACTATGGCACTGAGTTGGCAGCAATCAAACCTGATTGGCGTCAGTCGTGACATTTTACGGTTTGTTGCTGTATGTGTGCTACTATGCTCAGTACAATAATGGCATATTTTAAAAAATTTCGCAATGCATGCCAGATTTACCAGGGATATATGTCAACAACGTACACAGAATTGCCAACGAAAAGTTTGTTTCGCCTGCACCCAGTAGTAAACTGGAGAAAAGTTCAAGTTGTACATCAAGTTACGTCCACAATTATGAGGGTGAGTAATAAACTAGCATTAAGCTTGCAGCGTTAGCCTAGCTTGATGTCTGTAACGAAACACTTTATAGAGTTCAGCTAGAAAGACGGCAGACGGACAGTATGCCATTTTAATGAACTGTTTGAGAGTTATTTTTCTTCATTCAAACGGTACAAAAAATAAATCAGTTCATATCAGTCTGAGATGATAGATACAAATGTAACATGATTTGTAGTTGTAGTATTTTGACTCACTGCTGCTCGCCCTCTTTACAGCTGAGTACTCTGGGGGAGCCAGTGGCAGTAATGTGCTGACTGGAACAAGAGAGCAACACAGTGGTTGCATAACACCGATCCAGCTCCACACATGTGCAGCTCTGATGCAGAAATTCAACAGGGGTGAAGTCCTTCAGCCGCATCTGTAAGAAAAGAAAGTTATGCAAAATAATTTGTATCAATTCTATCAGGGTACAATTTTGGTTTGATAATATTCTGCTATTTTAAGAATATATTTAATAAGATGGCATATTTTCACCTCTAAATCTCTTTTTTTACGAGTATAGCGGTTAAATTATAACTACAACTTTTTAAAATTCATTCATTTTCATACCGTATGAATGAAGAACAAGAACACAACGGGAACAAAACACAACAGTTTGTTGTTTTAGAGACTATATGTTGTGCTATTTCAGTTATATTAAGGTTTACTAGGTTTTTACTTTTGACTATAACATGTGTGAATTCCTCAGTAACATGGTTAACCAAACGGTAACAAGCATAGCAATGCTAACAAATTTTAGCATCACTATGTTCTTCCTGACACATTCAGGCCCAATCCCAGTGCCCCCCCCCTTAATGTTTCTGAGTAAATGTAATTTGCCAGGCTGAACACACATGTACTGTCCTCTTTGTTTACCTTTTTTTACGTCTCTATGCTTCCACTGGTAACCCCGTGTTTAATGTCATATTGCTATGAATTGTGGGCAATTCTGTTTGGCAAAAAATCTGCAGAACTGCGGATTTACGGAAAGGGTTCATATAGGGCTCAAAATGTCTGCGAGAGACTCAAACATTCTGTGATTTGACAGTGGGACAGAACTAAACCCTCACGGACTCAGACTTTGAGGCGAGCTCCCGTAAAATCCGTGGAGATTGGGATTGGGCCTCAGACTATGGGGTTTGTAACATATGCATGAACTATGCCTGGGTCTTTCTTTGATACTGAGATAAATACGAAGTTGGTTCATTTGAAATTGCACTGTCCGTCCTTTTTCTCTCCAGCCAAACTCTATGAAGACAACTAACAAGTATAACGTTACAAATACCATGCTAGTGGTATACTGTGGTACGTGATTTATAACATTTAATGTTACAACTTGAACCCCGTTTTCTGGCGGGCGCAGGTGAAAGTACTTCAACCACTGTGTGTACGTCGTTGATATGTGCTAAATCTTAGAGAAAAATAGAGAAGTGTGTCATTGTTGATAGCATGCGGGCAGCAACAAACCGGAAACTGGTATTACCGACACCGATAATGTTGGATAACGTTTGCCTTCAGGGCCTTTTCTGCCATACATCTCTTAACACTCAGCTCAGAAGCACAGCTGACCTGGCACAGCTTCTTCTTCTTCTTCTTTGAATTTGGCAGACTAGACGCTGCGCTGGCACATTGCTGCCCTCTGCTGTTTGTTAATGATCCCCTTGACAGTTATTTTTCTATAGTCGAGCTCTGTGCAGATATTCCATCGGTTTCTTCACTTTAGTCCAGTTATCCAGGTTGAGTAAAGTGCACAGAGTAAAAACAGTTTCTCTGATGTGGACACTGACATCTGGTCTGAAATTCTATGTCCCTTTATAATTACAAACTCAGGAATGGTAACGCCAAATGTCACTTTTCCCTCTCTCCAGATCACTTGATCCATCTCTACAAAAAACGCAATGTGTAAATAGGATCTCCATTCTTGTTGTAAACGGGTTTTAACTGCCTGGACTATATCAACCAATTTCTTTCTCTTGTTATTACTCAGTATGCAGAAGTCAACTTCAGGTTCTGGGATTAGCCACGATGATATTGACCAACAGACTGGAGGCCACACATATATATATATATATAGATGACTACAATTTCCTCCGATTTAGATTTTATTTAAACGTTCTTCCTCTAATTCCAGCATCATATAGTGTGATTAACAACCCTTTCATCCATAGCATGTCGTACGATTAGCTTTATTGATATCATTGTCTAAATTTAATTTAATTTCAGTCCAATGTTGAGCGTCCTTGATATGGCACAAAGAAAACCTCTTTTTTTCCAGCATCTGTAATACTCTGTTATCATCCTCTCCATTATTTTACAAAATACGGAGGTCAGGGCAACGGGCCAATGACAATGCGGGTTAATCGGCTTCCTTCCAGGGTTTGTAAAATTGAGATTATTACAGCGTGTTTCCACTCCTTTGGAAGACAACCAATCTCCCACACATTATTGATTAGGGCTAGGATTTCCTGTCACACCAGCTGTCCAGCGCGTTTAAAAAATTGGTATCCCAATTCGCCTCTACGTGGAGTGGTGTCTTTGCCCTGATTTATAGCTCTTTTTTAATTCCTTTAAGAAAACCATTTGACAGCATCAGAATTATCCCAATAAATGGATTCTGTTTCATATTTACAATTTCTCCTTTCCTTCTCCTATTTCCTCCACTTACCTTAACAAACATGTTTTCTTTTTCTTTATCGTTTTACAGCCTCAATACCACTGAGATGGAGGAAAGGAATTGTAGACTGCAGAAAATACTCAAAATGTCATTCTCATCTCATCTTCGACCGCTTATCCGGGATCGGGGGCAACAGCTCCAGCAGGGGACCCCAAACTTCCCTTTCCCGGGTCACATCAGCCAGCTCTGACTGGGGGATCCCGAGGCGCTCCCAGGCCAGTTTGGCGATATAGTCCCCCCACCTGGTCCTGGGTCTCCCTCGGGGTCTCCTCCCAGCTGGTCGTGCCTGGAACACCTCCCTAGGGAGGCGCCCAGGTGGCATCCTCAGTAGATGCCCGAACCACCTCAACTGGCTCCGTTCCACACTTGGGGTAAGGACTCATTTCCTACCCGGAGTGGGCAATCCACCGGTTTCCTGCTGAGAACCATGGCCTCAGATTTAGAGGTGCTGATCCTCATCCCAACCGCTTCACACTCGGCTGCGAACCGATCCAGTGAGTGCTGGAGGTCACAGCCCGATGAAGACATCAGGACCACATCATCTGCAAACAGCAGCGATGCAATCCTCAACCTACCGAACTGTAAACACTCCTCCCCACGACTACACCTCGATATCCTGTCCATAAATACCACAAACAGGATTGTTTGTGACAAAGCGCAGCCCCGGCGGAGGCCAACCCTCACGGAAACAAGTCCGACTTACTGCCGAGAACCCGTACACAGCTCTCACTTTGGGCGTACAGGGATTGGGTGGCCCCCAGAAGTGGCCCCCTCACCCTATACTCCCGCAGCACCTCCCACAGTATCTCCCGGGGGACCCGGTCATACGCCTTCTCCAGGTCCACAAAACACATGTAGGCCGGATGGGCGTATTCCCAAGCCCCCTCCAGGATTCTTGCGAGAGTGAAGAGCTGGTCCTCCACACAATGTTGAAGAAACGTGTCATCCAAGACAGCCCCTCCACACCCAGTGCCTTCAGCATTTCTGGACGGATCTCATCAATCCCTGGGGCTTTGCCACTGTGGAGTTGTTTGACTACCTCAGTGACTTCCACCAGGGAAATTGATGATGCTCCCCCATCAGCCTCCAGCTCTGCCTCTACAATAGAGGGTGTATTAGTCGGATTCAGGAGTTCCTCAAAGTGCTCCTTCCACCGCCCAATTACCCCCTCAGTTGAAGTCAACAGAGTCCCATCCTTACTGTATACAGCTTGGAAGTTTCCCCGTTTTCCCCTCCTGAGGTTCCGGATGGTTTTCCAGAAACACCTTGGTGCCGACCGAAAGTCCTTCTCCATGGCCACTCCGAACTCCTCCCACACCAGCTGCTTTGCCTCCTTCACGGCAGCGGCTGTACACCTTTGGGTCTGTCGGTACCTTGCAACTGCCTCAGGAGTCCTCCGGGATAACATATCCCGGAAGGCCTCTTTCTTCAGTCGGACGGCTTCCCTGACCACCGGTGTCCACCACGGTGTTCGAGGGTTACTGCCCCTTGAGGCACCTAAGACCTTGAGACCACAGCTCACCGCCGTAGCTTTGGCAACAGAAGCTTTGAACATCATCCATTCCTGTTCGATGCCCCCAACCTCCACAGGGATGCTAGAAAAGCTCCAGCGGAGGTGTGAGTTGAAGATCTCCTGGACAGGGGCCTCCTCCAGACGTTCCTAGTTTGCCCGCACTACCCGTTTGGGCTTACCAGGTCTGTCCAGAGTTTTCCCCCACCCTCTGACCCAACTCACAACCAGATGGTGATCAGTTGACAGCTCTGCCCCTCTCTTCACCCGAGTGTCCAAAACATACGGCCTCAGATCCGATGATACGATAACAAAATCGATCATCGACCTTCGGCCTAGGGTGCTCTGGTACCACGTACACTTATGAACATCCTTATGCTCGAACATGGTGTTCGTTATTGACAATCCATGACTAGCACAGAAGTCCAACAACAAATGACCGCTTGAATTTAGATCAGGGAGGCCGTTCCTCCCAATCACGCCTCTGCAGGTATCTCCATCGTTGCCCACGTGCGCGTTGAAATCCTCCAGCAGAACTATGGAGTCCCCCACTGGAGCCCCATACAGGACTCCAGTCAGGGTCTCTAAGAAGGTTGAATACTCTGAACTGTTGTTCGGTGCATATGCACAGACAACAGTCAGAGTTTTCCCCCCATAACCACCTGCAGGCGTAGGGAGACGACCCTCTCGTCCACCGGGGTAAACTCCGACGCAGCGGCACTCAGCCGGGGATTTGTGAGTATCCCCACACCCGCCTGTCGCCTCACACCCTGGGCAACTCCAGAGAAGAAAAGAGTCCAACCCCTATCCAGGAGAACGGTTCCAGAACCGATGCAGTGCGTAGAGGTAAGCCCCACCAGATCTAACTGGTAGCGCTCCACCTCCCGCACAAGCTCCGGCACCTTCCCCCACAGAGAGGTGACGTTCCACGTCCCCAGAGCCAGCCTTTGCCACCCAGGTCTGGTCCGTCGAGGTCCCTGGCCTTCACTGCCACCCATGGGGCAGCGCACCCGACCCCAGCGGTTCCTCCCGCAGGTAGTGAGCCCACAGGATGTTATTCTATGAACCTAATTCCAGATTACTCCTAGAATACACCATGCTCATCATCAGCATGTGCCATCAGCATGTGCCTTTTCACATCATGCACATTTCACTCATGCACATCCGACAAAACAGACTATAGTCAAAGCAAAATAACAGCGAATATATCTCAATGCTGGTGATGTCTTTCCTCAGTAATGGGTGATGTCAGCTGTCAGCCCCCCCCCCCCTCCTCCTCTTTAGATCAGCTGAAAGGTATGAGCTCATGTAAACTACAGCTCTATCACACTCTGAATATTAGCCTTAGCCGTGGTGTAAGGGGGGGGGGGGGGCGCTAGTCCAAACACTGATAGGGAAGGACCACCATCTCATGTGAGAATCTGCCATGGCTATTCCAGTGAATTAGGGGAGGGTGTGTGTGTGTGTGTGTGTGTGTGTGTGTGTGTGTGTGTGTGTGTGTGTGTGTGTGTAGGTGTGCGTGTGTTTGTGTGTGTGTGTGTGTGGATATGGAAAGTGTGATGGTGAGCAGAGCCATGAGCACCAATGTACTCCCTCTCTGTTGCAGGGCAGGATAAACAGCGCCACAAAGCCTGGTTGGTTCTCCTAAAACGGCGCTTTAATCAGTGCACAGCGGAGCCTGTTTTTCTCTTCAACTGTCAAGTCGAATGTTATGCCAACTTGTAAAAAGTCACAAATACCGGAATGAGAATCAAGCCCGTTTCCATTGGTGGGTTTGAAATGGAAAAGCAGGATTCCTGAACATTTCCTTACATACAAATGTCAGATCTGCACATTTTCAGTAATGGATTCCCAAGTTTTGGAAGAGCTGCTAGAGCTCTTTCAAGTTCTAGGGAACATATTTTATGAAGAAGATCTAAAGCATTTATTTATTTTTCAAGTGTCTTTGTCAGGCAAAGCATATCAATTCTATATCACTGTAAAAAAAAAATGTCTGCACCAAAAAGTGTGCTTAAACATTGCTATTCCAGCAGAGTTTTTCCATATCTTTTAAACTGACAGAAACCTAGAAACTCCGTTTGTCTTCCAGGGCACTCCAGTGTCTCGAAACTACATTTCTCTAAAGGTTTTTTGAGGTGACGTACTTGTTTGTCTGCACCGTGTTTAACCAAGAGAGCAGCCTACACTTGAGATGTAGTAGAAGTATGTTGAACGTGATAGCAGCCTCTCACAGTCCCACCATTTACCTTAAGAGGAGGAGGAGGAGGAGGAGAAAAGGTTTCAGTGTTGGAGGGGAAACTGACCTGTGTGCTCTTATCTAACTGGGCCATAGGTTAACAGGTTTCACAGCAGCAGAGCCAACAGAGAGCTGAGCTGCCCAGAGGGAGACACTACACTGCAAAAAAAAAGAAGTCTAACATATCGCATCAATACGTCTCCAACTACTGTTTGCAATCTTATTCAATCTGAAATTATAAAAAAAATTTGCTCAGAAATAAGCATATGCGTATATCCTGTTGGTGTTTGTTTTGACGTGTGCACTTATTTGGTCAAAAAATGTGTTTGACTTATTGTACTGCAGTGATAACACCTCCTACATTAGTGTTTCCCAAGGGTTTTATAATCAAAAGGAAGAAAAGGAAAAATTGTATTTCTTTCCATAATGTTGTCAGACACAATAACAATCTGAGCCTGTCAGTGGTAAAAGAAAGAAACTTTTAGTAGACGTACATTGACGGTGAGGAGCGAGTGATTACATCGCACCGTCTGCAGCATTCTCCCTCAATACTGGATGTTGCTCTCACTATTAGTCACTTAGATACAAACAGAAAAGTGAAGAAAAGGGTTTAGTTTGAAAAATACCAACCTATGGGTAGCTGGGCTGACATTGTTAGCAGTCGCCCATGCCATCTGTGACTGTGATGAAATAACATGATCGTAAACAGGGAATTTTTTTACAGTTTGTCCGATGATCATAATGTTCCATAATTCTGTAGCCTACTTTTAACTTTGGCTGACTACTTGAGACTTAAGAAAAGTCACCTAAGGAGAGCTGCTAATTTTATATTTATCATACAGAACCGTCATTTTATTTATTGAGAAACAAAAAACATCTACGTCTTATATCGCCATCTTCCCTCAACGTCTCCCTCTGACTGGCCATCTATTTCAGCCCCACACTTGACATTATGTGGTACCAATAACTACCTGTGATTAGGAAAAAGCTTTGATTTTGCTACATTAAACAGGATGATATTTGTCATTAATCAATATAAGTGTGTGTTCAGACAAGGCACATTTTGAGGAGGTGGTGCGATTGCAAGCAAAGTCAACTTTAGAGTCGTTGCATGTGCTGAAATAATCAGCAATCAGTACAAAATCGAATAGTGTGATTCAATTCATATGATAGCTTCATCCATTTTGAACTCTCCACAGCCTCAAAGGGCAGTACTGTCGAGACGGTTTTCCACGGCCAATGCCAGACGTTGAACTCAAAAGATGGGGGCAAATTTAGTTCACCTCTGCAAACCAATAACATTGATTGTGTGTTCCATTCCAATGAACTGATCTTGATTTGTCATTTTGTGTAACCAGGCTCCAAAACCGTGTTCAGACCAGCAACAGCACTGTACCCGTTTAACATCTCATTGTTCACGGGAGGAGACAATTAGGGAGACTTTTGCCAGTTGTTGCATCCAAATGCAACAATTACTCATCTTAATAACTTCACTGCATCACAATATTGCTGCCGTTGCTACACAGCAATAACCCAGATAGTGTAATTATCCTGTGGGTATCAAACCAGCACTATGACTCACTCTGTCAAAGTACAGGTTCAGCCTGATCTCAGGGTGTTTTCTTTGGTTGATGCACACCGTGTAAATGTTTGTTCTACTGCATATTTTTATTGGGTCTCTTTAGGTGCACATTGTCTGCCTACAAATTACTAGACTGGAGTCACACTGACTCAGAAGTGCAGCACTTCGGTCACAGCAGGTGTTTTGTGTTTGACTGAAGGGAACACCTGCAGTGACATCATTCACTGGGGGTGTGGCCATACACAGGCCCACACACAGAGCAGTGAAGCAACCATCTGTAAATATGCTAAGAGAAGTGGGACATTTTGTAACACTGGTCGTCTTTATACCTTCACAATAAAATTCCGATGACATTGTAGTGCATTTGAATGTTATTGTTGTTGACATTGATGTAATCTATACTTTAAGTCATTTTCGTCCACCTGAAATCCCTACAAGTTTTTTTAAATGTATTGTTTATAGTCGTTTAAAAAACGAGAACGAGAATGTAAAAGTGTTAGACCGAAGAGAACGAGAGAGTTAGAGAATGAGAGTGGGTCAGTGTTAGACCGAAGAGAACGAGAAAGTTAGAGAATGAGAGTGGGGCAGTGTTAGACCGAAGAGAACGAGAGAGTTAGAGAATGAGAGTGTGAAAGTGTTAGGGGGTCGGCAACCCGGCTGTCAGCCCCTCTGTTGCGGCTCCCTGAGTCTACATCCACACTAATTAAAAAAAAGAAGTTTTAACAAACAAAAACGATCTCCGTCCATGCGGCGTATCAGCATCGTTTTAGAGACGATCTCCGTCCAGACTACAACGCCTGAAAACAAATATCACGTGACTATTCACGTACACTGGGCATGAGGGTGGGGCCGGTGTAAACAGGAAGTAGATTGGTTGCTCAAAGCCGCTAACCTGACTTCAGATGGCAGCTCCGTAGGTCTGATAACTGGACACGCCGCTCGCTAATCGCTCCATTAACAGCTGCTTCCTCCTCAGAAATGCAGACTTTAACTGGACAACACCTGCTAGTAAAGACAACAAGGTCAGCACCGCCTGTAATCAGTTGTCCATGTTAAATTAACCTGGTAGTCGATAGATAACCAAGGCTGCTGTTTGTGAATTTCCGGGTAAGGGTCACGTGATAGGGGTGTGACGAATCAGGGAAGGACACGTCGTGACCTTGGCTAAGTGGAGAGCAGGGCCGCCTTTCAATCAGAGGGTCGGTGGTTCGATCCCTGGCTCCTGTCTCATGTCAATGTGTCCTTGAGCAAGACACTTAACCCCAAAATTGCTCCCATAGCTGCGTCTACGGTGTGTAGATACTGAATTGTAAGTCGCTTTGGATAAAAGCGTCTGCTAAATGACTGTAATGTAATGTGACTGCAAAGAACCAGTCAAGTAGCGAACGTGGGATCGTGTCTACTCTACTGTGTCACTGAAAATATTTTTTTTTTTATATTTTGTCAACTAAAATGTGACATCCTATTACGTCGCTGTCAACATAACATAACTATATTTAAAAATGTATAAGCTGTAATATCAAATAGCTTTTGCGACTCCAGACAAAATTTATTTTGTGGAAAATAGGGAAAAATGGCTCTTTGGATAGTAAAGGTTGCTGACCCCTGTTAGACTGTAGAGAACGAGAGAGTTAGAGAATGAGAGTGTGAAAGTGTTAGACTGTAGAGAACAGAGAATTAGAGAATGAGGGTGGGTCAGTGTTAGACTGTAGAGAACAGAGAGTTAGAGAATGAGGGTGGGTCAGTGTTAGACCGTATTAAAAGGACAGACCTGTGGCAAAAATACAATTTTATTTCAGTTTGCCTACCATAAATGCTACTTAATGTGACATTAACATCTCTTTGCACCCACATATACATGTACTTTTTTATGTTTGTGTGAGAGAGAAAAAAATGTGTTTTTCTGCTAGAAGTGTTTAAATAAAGGATTTCAGCAGGGGGTTGTACATACAGTAGCGGACCACTGCTGTGATAAGCCCCTGTCTAAGCGTCCAGTTTGTTTTTAGGCACAGAGTTCGCAGCAGGCTGCTATTGATAGAGGCTGAGCGCTTTGGAAATGAAAAGTGCATTCGAAGCCCCCTTATGAAGCTGCATTCCAGACTAATCCAGGAGAGATCTGTGCTTCAAGGCCCTCCGATCTCTCCTCAGACAGGGAGGGCTGGAGCGTGGAAAAGAACTTGAGTTAAAGAGTTATTCATTGTGTGAATACACAGTACATATTGTTGCTTATATCCAGGGATTTCTCAGGAGGAAAGAAAAACACTTAGCTTGACGTGGAAATCATGGAATTAATCAGTGAAAGTAGCAATGTTTTCATTGTGGATATCTGAAGACAACCATCAATATTTACTAAATACATTATTAATAAGCAGAGATTCTGTGAACAAAGGACTTTGAGGTTCAACAAACCTGTCAAATCATCTTATTTCCATATATTTCAATCAAGCTGCCATCTGTTTTAAATAGAGATGTCTTAACTTTAATGTGTATGAATAAGTGCAAACAAAAAACTGCAACCAACCTGGTTTACTCACACAGAAATATAATAAAGCCAAGGCTGTTTAACACTTGACCAAACACTCGTGTTAATTGTCTGTAGAGATAGTCCCCCATCTAGACCAACCAATGAACAGATTCCAAACTTGAGAATCACTCTTACAAATTGCTCACAGTTTTTTGGTTGTTTTTTTTTAAGGCCAAGAGTTCAGTGAACTGTGATTCAGACTTCAGTGAAAAGAGCCGCCCTAATGGCTCTGACACAGGATCCTTGCTTTTATCTGTTCTAGTTCATTCTTTCCATCTCAGCCCGGCCTAACAGCAATACTCCTGCTGCCTGTGATGTTGACACAGCAAAGCCGGCCTTTGATTTTCTGTCAAAGTGGGTCAAAAGACAACTCACATGCCGAGGACGTAGAGGAAGGGGAGAGGAGGGGGGGGCGGCGAGTATTCGTGGAGGGTCTGGAGGCGGGCCGATGGAGGTAGAGGCAAGAGGAAAAGTGAGGGGTAACTGACTTTTTATTGCTGAAACTTGATCTCCCACCCCCCTCTGCAGTTCGTCCACCAAGCTGGGGCCTCTCTCTTGTCATGGGGGCGCAAACGGCCACGTAGGCGGACGTAGTCGAACACGAAGCCACCCAAGTTGCAGCCGTGCAGCTTTTTTGGAATTTCAAAACCCCGGAGTTCAGCTTGATCCATCTGCAAACAGAGTGATGACACTCCTGTAAACAAAGCAACGGACTGTTACTTTAACTGATGTCCAGTTCTACACAGAAGGAAACAACAGACCAACTAACCTTTGCAAAGTGTAATAATTACCTATTCAAGTACTGATAGAAATGTTGGTCTGACTGGGCCCAAATTTAAACCTACTAATCATCCGGTGGGTATTAGCAGCTTAATTTGGTAAAAATGTTATCATCCGTAAGTCATTTCCAGCTGTGTCTGACTGGGGCCCTGCCTGTTCTGAGAACGCTGACACAACAGAAGAGAGCCAAATTTGAAAGTCGTTCAGCGCAGAGCTTTAGCAAAAAGCTCCCTCAGCGTTTTTTCACTAAGCCTCACTAAAAACCTCCCTGACTCCTGCACCTACAGAGCTGTTGTATAACCTTTACACTCACCAGGACCGACACACACACAGTCACATAGACACATACTCTGTTGAAGCGTGTGGTGAGAAAGCCTTTGAAGGGGGGGGGGATTTGGAACAAGAGAAAGCCTATTTTTGAAAGTCATCCGCCACAGGACTCAATTAGCACTTCATTTAAAGGCCCGGAGCGTGGGGGTCGATGCATGCTCCCTCCCTTCCCATGTTTCCTGAGTAAAAAGCTGAAGTAGGTTGACTCTGCTCAGCGCTGGTCTGGGCCTTTCCTTTCCACCCACTTCTCTCAAACAGACTCCGCGACTTCTCCAACTGCCTTTTTTTATCTCTTCTTCTCGAGGCTTCAGACAACCTTGCTGGCCTCCACCCTTGCTCTCTCTTACGCTCTTAATTTCCTGCAACACTGTCCTGGAAGTAGCCCACAGTTTGGCTCGCTGATGTGCTGAGCCTTTGTCTCTCTTCACTGCCAAAGAATCCCATATGTTTAAGCTCCACTCGTGCGTCTCAGATGATTACTGCGCTGACTCGTTTTTCCTTCGAGTTCTCTGTAATGTCTGGCGTTTGGTAGATTTTGGTGGAAACAGTCCAAAGAAGATTGAGTGCAGACATCTTTAGGACAGAAACGTGTAACTTCAGATCTTTCAGCTTCACGCTATACAATACTTGCTCCCTTCCCTTTTCTTAGCATATTGTCTGACGGGCAAAAGGCCGCGCAGCTGCCAGAAGCTATGTATTTACATGCTCATTCACATTTACAATTCTCATTCTTTCCCAACTATCCATCTATTCTGCAGTTGTAAATATAGGTTGTGAATGTATAGATTATCCTTCAGTAAATGCCTTTTTAAACCATTCATAAAGCTAATAAATACAACATATTAAGTTAAAATGGTAGCAACTGCTACCATTTGTTTAATTGTCCAGCTAAGCAAGCTTGACGTAACGTCTAGTTCTTATAGTCATCTATTTTGGTTACAATTAGATGAAGGTCTTCATCATGGCCATTATATGTCAACTTTGACAAGAAAGGCTGGATTACTAACTGGGCAAAGTGTTTTTTATGCCTCAACTGGTAAGCACTAATTTCATTGAAAATGTATTTGTGAATATGCACTCTACAGCACAATATCAACTGATATAATCACTCCATATATATCATACATAGTGGGAAGAATGGGTTTAATGGGAGCCAAAAAGCTAGGTTGCACCAACATTTTACTGAAGTTCATTATTTTATTGATGAGAAACATTACTAAACAGACTATCAGGAGCCTGTTAACACATATGCCACGTTAGTATAATGTGGGATAATAGACTGTATATAAGAAGTGGATGTAGTCTTTGTGACATCACCCATTGGTTTGTTGACTGCCGTTTGGAAGCCATGTTGTTTTTTTCACAACCGAACGGAAGTTGCTTTATTTGGAATGTGGAGGAGTGACATAGAAACATTGTATACAGCTCTAGCAGCGGCCTGTCAATCACTGTAAGCCCGCCCTAAAGCATACCCTGCTTTATGATCTATTTTACTCTAAATGGGCCATAATTTACTAAATGAACATTATGCTGTATTGAGGAAGACCATAAACTGATGTTTACAATGTTTACTGAGGTAATAAATCAAGTGAGAAGTAGAGTCATTTTCTCATAGACAACAGGACTTATTTTTGCAGCCGGAGGAGTCGCCCCCTGCTGGTCAGTATAGTTAATGCACGTTTTAAGACACTTTCGCATTAGCCATTGGAAAGATTCACAGGTTTACGACTTTCATAAGCATTCACCTCATCAGACAGCTCAAGATGAAGCTGCCACTTCTCTGGTAATTAGCTTCTATCTTACAGTCTTACTTTGAGCTCCTCTGTTTTAGTTGGACCCATTTAGCATCATCAATCACAAACAAAATACAAAGACACACGGCCTAATACAAGCATGCAGGCTCATAAGAACTAATATCTAATCTTTCTTGAGAACTGGAAAGGGGAACTGGAAGTAATCTCTACCAATGTGAGGTATTCAAATGAATCATAGGTGATTAATTACCAGAAGACAAAGTACAAAGTGCACAAGCGCTTGGTGGATAATTTCATGTATCAATCTATCCAGAAGCCCGTGCCATGTTTACACACTTGGACCCGGCTGCTTGCAGAGCAGTGTGTTGCTCTCCTGTCTGCGCTGAGCTTCTCCAGATCCTAACACTTGGAGCTGTTTTGCTCTCTCCATGTCTCTCCTTTGTTGCGGCCTGTCATGTGTTCGGCAGCTTTAATCTGGCCAAGCTCAGCACTATATATCGTGTGTTGGTCGGGTTTGTCTCTCTTTCGTGCCCTCCTCGTGGCAGAAGTCTTTTTTTTTGTCTCCCACTTGGCTGCAGGAAGCATGCGTGTCCTTGCTGTAAGTAGATCAGTTGTAGACCTCTGCCCCCCTTAAACTCCGACCCTGCCAACTGCACACATGGACTCGCTCACCCCTCATGCACATGCACACACGTCGCCTTTGTTCACTCATCAGGGATCACAACCTCTCGTTTGTATGGGGGTGTGAGTGGTCTAGGCACCGGTGCCTCCATTTAGCCTGCAGAGGTGCATTACAGGTTGTTGTCCCTAATTTAACCCTTCCACCTACTGCTTGCACACTTCACATCACCTCGCAGTGGCTCCCATGATTCACAGGGATATAATGGAGGGCAATTACCTCTGATTTAGCCTTAACACGAAACAGTAACACCTGCCAAACAAGACCGGTAGAAAATAGCAGGATAGATGTACTTTTTTTTTTATTGGTAGTGCTCGAGTGTAAACATTATAATTAACTGTCAGGAGGCTCTTCTTCTCAGTCAGCGCCATGTTTGTTGTCAAGGCTTTTTGGGAAAAGTCTAAGTGTTCGCTCAGCTGATTATTGCTTTGGGCTCATTAAAAGTTTGTCCAAGGTTTGTTTGGATCTGGTGCAGTTTCTTACAAGTACCAGGAACTTGAACTCTCAAACCTATGTCCCTTTAGTCTAAGTTACAGCATCCATTAGCCTGGAGAGTGTTTTGGAATGAGTGCTAAAACACAGAAACGAGTTAGCATTTTTGCACTTCTGGTTCCCTCGAAATCAATGGGTTTTCGGATAGATGCCTGAAATAAGGTCTGTGGTTAACACAAGCTTAAATAATAGTTTTGTTATATGATATAAAATATGTCAGTATATAGCCTACTCCTCTTGTAATTTTTTTAAGCTTTCACGTGTCCTAAAAAATGCAGTTGTTCACAACCGTAGACTGTATATAAGAAGTGTACGTAGTCATCGTAACGTCACCCATTGGTTTGTGGAGGGCTGTTATGAAGCCTCAAGTTTGGTGATTTTTGTCGTCGCCATCTTGGATTACGGCCATCACCATGTCACTGTCTAGTCCGCCTTAACAGCCTTGTAGCTTAATCTGATTTTTTTTTGCTACAGGAACCAGTGCTATGCTAACTTCCAGGGTTGGCCTACAAAAATACATCATCCCTGCAGCACTCTATGGTTCCTAACGTTACTCTGCATTCAAATGTGAGGTTACAGGACTTGCTGTTGCTGAGTTTTAACAGTGTAGTCCATCACAGCCTCTGAACTCATGAAAGAACAGCTAATGCTAGCAAATCCTCTGAATATGTGCGACAAACGACAACATTTAGCTTGCCAGAGCTTGACAATGGCACTTAGTAGGTGTTGATAATATGAACGAAGAGCAATGTCTGGGAGGAAGCATTGCTAATGTTAGCAAGCTAGGCTGACTAGCTTCCTGTTTTTCAGTAGAGCCTGGCATCCTCCCAAATGTTGAATGCTAACAGTTGATAACTGACCCTTTGTGGGTTTGTCAAAATAGACTGTAAAAAAACAAAAAAAAACTGGTAAGTTTTTGTGTCCAATAAACCTGGAGCATTAATCAGCTTATATTTCCTTACACAAAAAGACGGGAGATTTTAGTTTGACTGAATCATTATATTTAAAAATCCACTTGACACCATCGCCTTGCCCCCATCATTTTAGCTGCATGTAATCTTTGGGAACAAGCTGGAATCAGTGTGTGTGTGTGTGTGTGTGTGTGTGTGTGTGTGTGTGTGTGTGTGTGTGTTCGTTTTTCTGCATCTGTTCGTGCCAGTTGTGTAATGACCTGGCAGGCAGAAAGCACAGCTTTATCTGATAAGCTACATTACTCCATACCTTCTCCTGATCTCCCCCTCTCTTGCTTCACTCTCCCGATTCCCATCGGAGACTGTAAACCAAGCAGGGAGCTCAACTCCTTGCACAAAATCCTCCCTTTGTGAGCAGCTGAAGCAGGTGAGCCAGAGGTACCATTTGTCTGTCGTTTCGCTGATTGTGACCTGCCAAAATACCTGGGCATCGGGCAACAATAGCCTCCTTCACAGAAGGCCTTGAGCGGAGCGTAGAATCAGAGCAGAGAGGCAGCTGCAGCACATGGACCTGATCTTTAGACAAAGCTGTAATGTTGTAAACTAGCATTTTGTGGCTGTAATAGCCTGTTAATAACCACACAAAAGGTCAATGCACTTTTAGAACATTATAGCTTTGTTCAAAATGCATTTTAATTTTACTCTGATTTGTGTACCTTAGAGGAGCTGAAAGGTCTTTCTGCCTCAATTCAGTTCTCCAGACGGGTCACTCTTGCTGTTATGTCTGAAATGTCTGATGTTCAAGATGTATCATTTATATATCCCAAAAATGTATATATTTCATGCTCAAATAGAACGACAAAATGGTCTTCACTCAAGGTCCACTTACTTGCTTGTACTGTTGCTTTTGACCATAACACAAAGACTTTATCAGCAGATGAAGTTCACTCGCTTGGTTGTAAAGTGTGGTACAGTTACAGAACAAGCAAATAAGAGGACGGTGAATGGAGATTGATTTGTCGCGGCCTGTCAATACTCTTACAATTTAGTTCTGTTGGATTGAAAACTGAGCTTGTCCAAGCTGGCGGGCCAACGTGGCAGAGGTAAGAAGGCTCATATGTGCTCTAGATTGCATTAGCCAAAAGCACAAATCAACACAGAATAAACCAAAGTAAGAACAAAAAGAAAGTCTTGTTTTTAACCACTGAAAACACAAAACTGTCTTTGGGTTTTTGTTGTGTGGGTCCTTGAGTCAGTTGAGATTTCTAAGGCGATCAAATCGGCCCCTCTAAACCACACTTACCCAGAAACCCCGTCTGCATGTGTAAAGGCGGTACATGCGCGTCATTAAAGAAGAATACTAGCCTCTCTCTGTTCTTAACTACAAAACCCAAAATGTCAAAAACAATATGTGTCAAACTATTGGTGAGTTTGGTGCATATGATTCAAATGAAAGACTTTTTGGCAACTCTGAAGAACCCCAGAATACATTTCTCTAAGACCGTCTGAAGAACGCTTCCCTGTGTGAAAAGAACAGCATCCTCTGGCCGTTTGGAAGCAACAATAGTCAGTTAGATAAATTTCTTCTTCAGCCTGAACTGAGATCCAAATCTCATCAGCCTGTCCTTCTCCTCTGTTCACTTTAAACACACGTGGCTCGGTGGAATGACTGTCTAGGAATCCTTTCCAAACTCCGGTCTGTTGGCTCCAACAATCACTCCACTCCTCGCCCTCCTCACTGTCCTCCCTCAGGTCCTCAGTTAGTGTGGGCTGGCATTCTGACAAGATGGAGCTCATGCAGCACTGAACAATGGCTGGCGTCCGACACACTCTGGCAGAATGCGACGCTGTAATCACTGGATGGAGTGATCCCGACGGGCTTTTTTTTAAACTTATGTGCGTGTAAGCAGTGGTTCTAAAAGCTACTGAATCTGCTTGTGTGCTGGGTGGGTGTTTAACTCAGTCTTGAAGGGGTTCTGTAAGTGCAGTTAGAAGTCGGCACGGCTCGGCGATCAAATGTGACCGCAGCATTGACCCAATCTGACTGGATTTCCTTCTCCGAGCTTTGTCTGACAGTAGCCGCTTGTAAAAGCAGCCCGAGACCTCCAACTGACGGTTACAGTAACGTGATTCCTAACGATCGGGAGTGGAGGGCAGAAATCAAGTATTTAGCCAGGACATGAGCAAAACAACGTGCCGGGCTCCCTCAAAGGTATCACCAGGGATCGTCTGTCGTCCAGACAGTTTTATTCTCTTCGTCTTATCCTTATTACTTACTCACATCTACTCTCATTTACACTCAACAAACTATTCCAATTGTAAAATGCATACATCAGGATTTGTTCCTTAAACCTGCATTCTTTCTACTGACCAGCAGGGGGCGACTCCTCTGGTTAGAAAAAGAAGTCAGATTGTATAGAAGTCTATGAGAAAATGACTCTACTTCTCTCTTGATTTATTACCTCAGTAAACATTGTAAACATGAGTTTATGGTCTCAATCTCTAGTTTCAAGTCTTCTTCAATACAGCATGATGTTCATTTAGTAAATTATGGTTCATTTAGAGTTGAACAGACCATAAAGCAGGGTATGCTTTAGGGCGGGGCTACCTTGTGATTGATAGGTTGCAACCCCATCCTTGTCTGGTCTAGAAGTTGTCCGTCTTTTTTCGTCTTAGAATGTTAACCCTTTCACAGTGTGTTTTCTGTTGATTGATGTTTTATTCAGCGCTCAGATGTACTTAGCCTCATCCTCTGGTTTTACTTCTGTTTGCAAAAAAACAACATGGCGACGTACAAAATGACAAACTCGAGGCTTCAAAACGGCAGTCCACAAACCAATGGGTGATGTCATGGTGACTATGTCCACTTCTTATATGTCTATGAGGTTAACGGATCTGTTATGTGATGGGAACACAGACTTTAAAGGCATCCGTGTTAGCCAGGGACGTATTAAAGGAAACAAATTGGTTTATTATGTCTTATTTTTATAGCACGCTGAACATGCATGATGTTGGATGAGGCTAACTCTATATGATACATTTGAATTTACCATTACATTATATAATTTAGACTGAAGAGAAGGCAACTCTCAGTAGAAATACTGAAAAAGTTGAAGTAAAATGACATGCTCTCTGGAGCGCTGACAATCCCTTTAGCAAAAAGAAAAGACACTGATAATGTAGTAATCATCTTGTGCCTGTGTCAGTTATCCGTGTGTGTGTGTGTGTGTGTGTGTGTGTGTGTGTGTGTGTGTGTGTGTGTGCATTTTTGTGTGTGCGCATATGTTGCAGATCTAAGCTCCTTTTAACACTCCTCTGTTTTTCTTTCTCTCCAACACTCCCTGAGTAAACACAGTTTGCACTAATAAGCCTGACGCAGCCCAGTTTAATTGGGCTTTCATTTCCTAAGCAGGAGAAACACGTACACACACGCAGACACGCACACACACACTCAGCACTGGTTCAGGGTTATTTATATGACCTCCTTTCTAATGCATGCAGCAGACCCCAGCAGTTCCACATGGTAAAGTGACTTACAGCAGCCATGAAAAGATTTGGTTTCCTGCTCCCCTGAGAGCAGCTAATAGACCCACATATCTGGCACATCAAACACACACACACACACACACACACACACACACAGGCAGTCCTTTCGTCTTGTACGGTGGTTATGTGCCACACCGCAACCACCACTGAGAACTTTCTCCTCTTTATACCAACCGTCCCTTTTTCCAGCCTTAGCTTCCAGTTCGATCTAGCACACACACTTAGCAGACTTGGCAGTGGCCTGAATGGAGCCCTTTTGGAGTACTGTGTGTGTGTACAAACAAGTATGAAAGACATCTTCCTGATAAAATCGGACTTGTCTGCTGCTCTTGACCTGAAGCCACCTCATGTACCTGCCTCTGTCTAACAGTGGACCCACTTCTCTGAATCCAAGCATAAAGCCTCTGTCTCTGTTGACCAACATCCTGAGTCGGTGTCGTCTTTCTCCACCGGGTGGCAGTTTGTGTTTCAAGCCGCTCTGGAAGTTTTTTGGGGTGACAGAAAACTGCTGAGAGCTCCATGTCGAGGTCAGGGAGTGTTTGTCTCATTCCAGTATCAGTGGAAATGATTGATCAATAGAGGAAAAGTAAGCCATGGAGAAATGTATTCATCTTTCTGTATTTGATAAGATGCTGCTATGTAATCTAGATTACATTACAGTCATTTAGCAGATGCTTTTATCCAAAGCGACTTACAATTCAATATCTATCTACACACCGTAGGCGCAGCTACGGGAGCAATTTTTGGGGTTAAGTGTCTTGCTCAAGGACACATTGACAAGAGACTAGCTGGAGCCAGGGATCGAACCGCCGACCCTCTGATTGAAAGGCGGCCCTGCTCTCCACTTAGCCACGGTCACCCGTAGATTGGTCTTTAAGCATGCAACATCTTAAAAACAGGATTAAGTATAATTTGCATGCTGTTTCCGAGTGTTATTTGTGTTTTTATGTGGGGATTATCTTGGCTAAATAAAAGTTAGATATAACAAATTAAATTAAACAATGCAAAATATATAGGAATGCATGTAGTTATAAAGAATACATTAGCAATATCATCAATTATTGTCAGTCATTTAGTCTCATATTCATCATTCAAGATGCATTTCCCATTTAAGGACAGCAGTGAACACTGAAGCTCATCATTCAAGCCATGATGGACCAGGAATTCATGACAATTGAACCTGCTGATGAAGACAAAGTAATGTGATCAAAAGCTCCAGAACATGAATACTTTTTTATCGCTTCCATTAGCACTAAACCTGAAAATCCTTCATTAAGACTCACTAATAGTTTTATTGTTTGCAATGACACTAACATATCATAAAATTGTATTGGTGAATGTGGAAAACTTATTGACACGTCGAGCAGACTTGCTAATAATTCTCTGTAAATGAATGTACTATGAGTGACTTCTTTCACATACACAGTCATTTAATCCATTGTTAATATACCGTCTGTTGAGTATGGCAGCTTTAACCAAGTCAAAATCTTTCTTTTAAAGTAAAAGAAAGATTGTTTTTTGTTGACTCTAGCTGAAAAATAGATTGAATCCCTGATTTAGAAAAAAATTCAGGCAACGTTCTTTCATATTTCACTACTTAGCAGTGAAAACTCAAACCCTGACAGACTACATTCCAACGTATATATACTCCTGTTCTGTAAATATTCATGGTCATGTTCAGCAGCAGTTGTACACGACCATGTGCTCTCTGCGGCGCTGTTGTTATAACACTGATGGTAAGCTCCAGTCAGAGGTAATGTAGAGACATGGAAGGGCCTGATGCTGCACTGAAAAGCCTCCTTTGTCTCGCAGGCTCAGACCTTGTCCAGCGTCATGTTTCTAATGGCTTCTCCTGGAAGCCAGAGTGTGCGGCTGACGTAACGAGTGAAATTAAATGTCTCGCCAAAGCAGATGTTGGACAGAGGCTGGCTGGCTGGAAGGAGTGTGTGTGTGTGTGTGTGTGTGTGTGTGTGTGTGTGTGTGTGTGTGTGTGTGTGTGTGTGTGTGTGTGTGTGTGTTTGCCTGGAAGTAAAAGTTTAAACAACAAAAGAGAGAATTTGAGGTGTGTTTGTGCATGCAAACAGTTTGTATTTAAGTGCCAGTGAAACAAATACTTTACCAGTTTGAATCTTGTGTCCCTGTGTTGATTATTTATCTCTTGTTATATGCCACCAATGTCCAAAAAAGTATTTGTCTTTTCTCTCCTGTAAAACCGTTTCAAATGTTTGACTCATCCTGCACTGAGGGGTGTTTACAACAAATATCCTCCAATGAAATGAGACTTGGGACCTCTAGCTAAACAAACTGGTCAGAAAATCCCAGTTCACCAAGAGCAATATGGAGAGAGACGGGAAGAGATGTGTGTTTGGATATTAGTGGGCAAAAACTTTTGTTTTAGTTACCAAAACAATGTGGCTGAGGTCTAATTCATTCAAGGGAAACTTTGCCAATTTCCAGAAATGACCAGCAGGGTGAGGCCAGAAGGTGAGTGAGCAGTGAGCTCGGGCGCTGCAGGCAACCGTTCATCTGCATGTGCTGGCCTGCGCTGCAGTGAAAATCATTGAAAAGGTTTCCCTTGATTGTCTTCCTCAACCTCTTCCTCATCTAACGACAGTGAAGGTGAAGGAGCTGTGTGTCCGTTACAGCTCTGTATAGCTCACTAAACCCTTACCCCGCCCACTCTTAAGCGGTCAAACCAAAAGAGAAGGATTCGATTTAAATCCAATCGCTGAAATATTCTGTGTCACAGTGGAGAAGCTAAAGACGCTCCAACTTCCGTTTCACTGGCACTTTCATTTTCATGTAATCCTGAACTGTGTGTGTGTGTGTGTGTGTGTGTAGTCTGGATCCAGCTCCCCATTAATCGTAACCAAGCCCTTCATCAAATGATGCAGCAATTCATGTTGAGAAAACTGCGGTAACAACAAATTTCAAGAGGAGTAACGGTCACATTTTGCATTATGGGGACGTCAGATGACGTGAATAAGATAAACGACAGCGATGGTTCGCTTTAAAGCAACCAACCAGGTCAAACGGTTATGTTGGTAAATCATCCAAGTGGGACCAGACCAGACCATGAATCATTGTACATGATTCTCCCAAAAAGTGCTCCCTGTAACTAATGACATTTGGAAAGGAGGCTTCCGTCTGTCTGTGTGTGTGTGTATGTGCACACCCAGTGAACACACCGTACACATGTGTCAGGCATTAGGTGTTAAACCCTGGATCAAAGGCTCCGGCCAGCAGCGAATCTGTCTGTGCTTTGTCACAGTTTCCGTCCAGACGGCAGAGTGTGTAGAGCCGCAGCTGAAGCCTGTCGGACCAGGGCGTCTTCCAAAAGCAACGGGATGCTGGGAAATCCAGGAGGCGGGCAGCTGTTTTCCATCTTCAACGTATGGACACGGTGGACACAGAGAGACTAACACTATGGAAAGACCAGACCAGACGGAGTGAGAGGTGTGAGGCCAGGACGGGGAAAAAGGAGAAGTATCCCAGCAGGCATCTGGTGGAAAGTGACGAACAGGAGAAGTTCAATGTCGATGAGCACAAACACAAGGAGCGATGAGGAATTCATGACCTTAACTGATCTCCCTCTTGCTCTCTGTGACAGAGATGAGATCGCTAGCTACTGATCAGAAAATAAAGGTGGAAATTACAAATCGCTGATTGGAAACGTTTTGTTCATTTCAGTCAGAAGATTTGTATTCACTGCTATGTATATAGTTATTTTTTGATGCAATTTAGTTACTGTTTAGAAAACTATGATGTCACGACGCTGCCTCTTGACTGTCATCAGTTCACTGATAAATTCAGTCAGCTGTCACATTCAGTTCAGTATAGAACTAGACAGTTAAAGCTGCTTCAATCAATGTTGTTATGTTGACAGTGGATGAAATGACTATTGTGAAAAGCATCATTCGTATTGACAAACTCACTGTGACTCTGCATTTAATGAGCCTTTTAGCATCTCTCAGCTCACTTCTTTTTTGTTTCACAGGCCCGAAAACTTCATTGCTTTTGCCCGGCCTCACCACTCACCACTCAAAGAGCTCCGATACACCCACTTCCTGTCCAGCAGCAAACAGCAGACACAGTTAGTGACAAACTGGTGATCATCGTGGAGCATTTAGCACTTAGCAGCAGCTCCAGCTGAGACGGGCCTTCAGTTAGCGGCCGTAAACTGCAAAGTTTGTGTCAGTGCTGGATGAATTCCAGTTGCTATAGCCGCTAACTGAAGGTCCGTCTACATAAGATGAACTTATGTATGCTTACAATAAGACTGAACTTTTTCTGGTTTGGAGAACAAAAAGTAACAAGTGATACCACAAATATCAGTAGTGATATCATAAGTGATATAGCATTTTCCTGTGGTACTGACCAGCTAAAAAATTAGACCAAAGGTAAGCAGAAGCTCAGGGGTTACTCAAAAAACACTGTGGGCGAAGAGTTCGTCCTGAAGTAGAAAAAAACAAAAACAATGTTACATTCAGCATTGCCAGAACTTTACAAAGCGGTTTAACAAATGGAAACTGTGGTGCTTTTAATGTCCCGTTTGGCCAAATGTTGAAACGTTTGGCACAGTTTGTGAGTTCAGTGTGTTCTCTTCAAATCATTCTGAAAAAAGAAAAGTAATACCGAAGGTTTAAGTACATTTAGTACTGCAAAATATACTTTTGGAAAACTTGTATTAGACTGACAGCAGCTGTACAGAAATTACGGGTACAATGTGTGCCGGGTCTTTAATCAATTTAAGCTCAAAATCTGCATGTAATTACTGGTTGATTTAGGAGCTGTGACACAGTCAGCACCTGTGGTGCCTTCCAGGCATACTGCCACCACAGCTATACTGCTCCAATTCTAAATCCTAATTAAAATACCTAGTTGGGAGTCAACATGGCCAAGACATTTGGTTTCTATTGCAAAACCCACCTATGTGTGTTAATCAGATCGTAGCCTGACAAAAGAGACTGATGCAAACATATTAACACCTCTAATGATTAACATGTGATGCCTGATGACAAGTATGTTCACGCTGGGCATTCACTGTGTTTTTTGTTGTTAGAGAAACCTTTTTTTTCACACAACAGACCGTTGACGTCGTTGGCATCTTGAAGGGAGGTTGCAGGTTGCTACTGACTGAATCCACCACCTCCCGTTTTGCTACCTGTAGCTGTAGCTAGCCAGCTCATAATCATTAACTTGAGCTGCCTGCAAGTGCAGTGTGCAGTTGGCGGATTTCAAAATGAGAAACCATGTGAAAGTGTCTTAAACATGGAATTTCTAAGCTACATGACACATAATACCATGCTGAAAGCTGTAAACTGCTAACGTTACTCTATACTCCAACTAGCAGTGAGGAAACACAGCTAATGACCGCTAACCAACCAGCTAATGAAGTAAGCTAATGACAGGCCTTGACTGAAACTACAACTTTAGCATTATTAATTAGTAAGCTAGTACATGCTAATGCTATAGCAGAAAAACACTATTTAACCTGTTCCTTACACTTTTGCTCTTGTGTTTTTTAGTTCGGGAAAGCCACCACCATCACGCTTTGCACCAAGAACAACTGTTACTGGAGCCACGTGCACACCGTTAGAGCATGTGGAGGAATCCAAAGCTCAACAGACGGTTGGTTTATAGTTAAATTGTTGCCTGTGGCTCTGGTATCAAATTAGGGGTTAGGAACTAGGCTTAGTTTTATTGACCTAACATTGTAACAAGCAAGTAAGGCTTTTTGTGAAGAAATGCAAAGAGGCTACATGTAACCACAGACATTGACACAAATGATTTGCCAATGAATGTCGTAGACATTACTTGTAATATTCGCTTCAGATGTTAAAACACTGATTATTTAATAGTTTGGCTGTAAATTCTCAGTCTTAATTTTACTATACTTAATCTGTTAAGGTTATCTGGAGATTTTGTTTACATGGTAATTTCTAATTCAGAGTCTTAACTTAGTCAAAATAAAGCAGTCCATGTAAACACAGTCAGTCATTTTAACATAAAGCTGGTAATCTGTAAAGATGAATACACACACACATTGTCAGACCGTTTGTAGAGACACACACACACACACACACACACACACACTGTCAGACAGTTTGTAGACACACACACACACACACACACACACACACACTGTCAGACAGTTTGTAGACATATACGTAGACACACAGACACACACACAGCAGCCTAAGCCAAGCCACCATACATTTGCACTGTCAGAGTGTCTGCAGAAGGATTATGTAACCAAAGTAACAAAAAGATGGATGGCAGAATGGCAGAATAAGTTTGTCACCCAGTGACGGCGCAATCTAACCTCCATCATTATGAGCACAAACTGGGACCTCTTGCTGCAGGCACAACACATCTGATCCGAGGTGGGTTTGTTACATAAGGTAAACCGCATGTGGAAAAGTGGTACACTGTAGGATGGGAACAGGTATAAACGTGTCACTAAAATAAAGAAAACCCCGACTGTGGATCCTTTTAAAATGTTACATATCATCAGTCTGCTATATTTAGTGCCTTCCATTGGCAACCCTTAAGTGCTGTCCTACATATCTTGACATGTGTCCATCATGTCCCATTGTTTACATTGGCAGTGATCTTCAAGAATTACAAGACTTCTCAACAGCTAAAAAGGCGGCGGATGTCAGCTGCGCTAAGTTTGTAACTGTCTGATAAGCTGCCAAAGCCCCTGGCCACGGGCCGGCTTTTTTAAGCATTCAACCTTTCACCTTTGGTTGCACGGCCTGAAAGCCTGAGGACAGCGCACCTGCCTGCCACACACCTCCATTTAAGGCGCACACACACACACACACACACACACACACACACACAAACTCCAAAATATCTCTGTCAACAGTTTTTTAGCATGCGAACAAATTCCCCTTGAAACCGATGCGCTCAAAGGACCCTGAAGAATTTTAATTGTCTTATAAAATATTCAAAGAGGATTTTCCCTCAGAAAGCTGATACCCGCTAATAAACACGCAGCAATGTTTAATGCTGCCAGCTGGCTGAGCCTCCTCTGTGCTTCTCTTTTCTATATTCCACAATCTTTCTTTTTTTTTAGCTCGCAGCAGTGGTTGGATCAATACCGAAATGTCTTGACCGTGCTATGAAATTATAAGGACGTTCATGGTCCACTATGTCTGAATCCTTTCCCCTTTGACCGTCCCTTCATTTTTCATCTTGCACCTCCATCAGGTCAAAAGAATTCTCTGGACGAATTGAAATTTGCCCACAAAAAAACAAATGACGGGCTGGGGCTCGCTGGTTAGCATGCTAATTTCCAGTAGATGTCTTTGACATAACATCAACAATGTAACCTCTTCAAATTCTGTTGACATTAAACTTATCATTCTTGCACATTTAAACCATTGCAGAAGAAGAGATGCGCTCCAGTCAAAGCTTGAAGTAACGAAAGCAAATTGGAAAACATGACGGAAATAGGACATTTCAGAATGCAGCGGTCTCCTCGTCGCTTCACGCAGTGGATCTGCTGAGATTTTTCAAAGCTCGAGTGACGTTTAAGCCTCCCAGTACAGCTTCACACACTTTGCTGTGTGAATAAGCCACAATCTTAAACAAACGCCGTCTGGGTCTGGATATGATTTGTGCTTGTTCACACACACACACACACACACACACACACACACACACACACACACATATTGCTTGACTTCTCCCTCTTTCAAACAATAACATTGGAGTTGTTCACACCCTCTCTTCATGTGCCAATTCACACACACACACTCTCCTGCTCTTATTACACGTCTGTTCCTCAGAGCGTTCGGCCCTTCGTTGTAGACATTCGGCACGTTACCTCCGATGGAAAAACTGCAGTCCGCTCACATAGTTCATATTTTGGCTGCAGCAATCACAATATCTTTCAGCGCCGCGACAATTGCCTTAGCAGACGGCCCACACTGCGAGGCCACAATGCAAGGAATCCAGACATTACCCAATATCCTGAGGGGGGGCTCATTTAACCTGCAGACGTGCCAACACACTGTGTGACCGGCCAACAGGTCTGCGGTTTGAAGGCACAGGGGAGATTTATCAGGCTGGACGTGAGTGACGCATCAAAAGACATGTCAATATTTGCTCTGCAGAGAGAAATCCACTTGCAGTCATTTACACTGTTGGATATCTTTCATCTGTGATAGTCGGAGCGTGTCTAGGACTTCTTTTGGTGATTCATTTTCAGTACACCAAAGAACCCTTAGCTAACAAGAGAGTGAATTAAGTGCATTGCATTCCAGTCTTTTTTCTGCCACTGTTAATGTAAAAGAGAAGGCGTCCTCATTTCTCCAAAAAAGATTGATTCCTGGATAATTAGCAGAAAATGGTGAAATGGGCAGTTCTAAAAAGAAGACTGTTTCCATTTCCTGAGAAGCAAATCCAGAACAAAACTGAACATTTACTGCGAGTCTATAAAGGATAATTCCGGTTTATTATAATTTAGGTCTTGTTTTAGTCATTTAATTACTTTGGTTAAAACCATAGACCATAGGTCACTAATAGGTGGACTGCAGACCCAGATGCCATTGTATCCAGACACTGGAGCTACAACCGATAGATAATTGAGAATTATTCAATTTTGCTTATATTTTATCGCAGCTTTTCCAGCCTTTAAGGCACTCGTTCAGCGGTCCAGGAAACACATCGACCAATTACATGTGTTGTAAATCACATCACGTGATGTTGCTCAGCCAATCAAATATGTGTTTTCCAACAAGCTTCCCCGACTCAAGTGAGATTTACGCACACGGGAGAGACGAGGAAAGAGAACGAAGAGTAGGAGAATTACGAGAGTCAGAGAAGTTATTTCACATGTCGTTCTCCAAAAAGAGAAAAGAGGTCAGTGAGACCAGAGAGACCAGAGCCTTTAACCAAGAATGGACAGACTCTTATAGGTTCATTCTTCCAACGGGCAGTTTAAAACCAGTTTGTCTCATATGTTCAGAGACCGTAACGATAATTAATAGCGGTAATGTGAAGCACCACTACGAGACAAAGCATAACTTTTTAGCAAACGTACCAACTCACATCTGAAATGAAGACACAGATAATAAATAATCTGAAAGCCCAATATGATCAGAATCCTAACACATTAATTCACTTCCCAACAATGATGATAACCGAAAGTAATAGAGCTAAAACAAGTGGTTTCAATAACCACGGATAAAGACTTCTTTTTACAACCAGAGGAGTTGCCCCCTGATGGCCATTAGAGAGAATGCAGGTTTAAGGCACCTCCGCTTTGGCTTCACTACCGCAGGTTGCCACCTGGATTTAACCCAAATCTACAGAGCATTTTAGCATCTTTCAGCTAATTGTTCTGTTTTAAAACCCGCCCAGTGAAAAAGCTCTGATAAGCCCACTGTACAATACATGTCCAGTACCAAACAGCGGGCTGACAGAGTTAGCAACTAACTGGTGCATAACGAACATAGTGGAGCATTCAGCAGCTAAAGAGACATGTTCCTCAGGAGCTGGTGGAGACCAAAACAGAGCGTGGTGAGAGAATATTGGACTTACATTCACCAGGTGAACAAAACTCCTAATTAATGTCTGCTGCTGGGTGTGTAAGTAGCCGGTTGTTTGCAAACACATTTGCCATGTAAACTTTATAAAATTATTATGTATGACTGAGGTGTTTACAGCCTATTCTGTTGCACCCAAGTTGCCAAAAAAGCCAACTACTACTGCTTTAAGAACAAAAACACTGCACTGCACTGGTAATATGTCAGTGATCAGTTATCTAGGAAAATACATCTCTAAGCAATATATCCTCATACAATGGTTTGTATGAGGATAACTTTTTTTCGTGCATTTTCTGCGAACGTCCAGCAATGTGAGCGATCAGTGGGTTATATACGGATTACAGGGCATTACTTGTCGTAGAAAAATGGTAGAATTGTTTGGAGGCTGGGCCTGTAAAGACAAACATAAGATTAGTTTGGCTATCTTTGCCAAAATGATGACTGAGGGTGTATCAACTCACTTTGTTTGTGCAGTCAAATAACATGTAATGTGTATTGTGTTCACGTCATTTCCTCTGTTGTGTCTCCTCTCCAGGCTGTTTGGCCTAAAAGAGTCCCCAGGGTACATGAGCACCAATTTATAATTCCAGAAGGAACCATGTAGTAATTAGTCGAGGGGTGTTAGAGAAGTTGAATTCCCTGTTCGGGCTTTATATGATCTGTATTGTGAGGTGTAACACCAATAGAGATTATGCAGATGATTGGCATTAGGGTGACAGGAATGTATTTGAATGTATTTGTTATGGTGTAGGTAATTGTGTTGTCAGGAAAGAGGCAGAGTTACCTATACTGTAGTGGGGTTGAGGTCCTCGTCAGTGGCAGGCTATATAAGGCTGCCAGATTCAATCAAATGCTGTCGCTGCCAGGACCACATGCTGCCCGTGGTCCACTGTAGAATAAGATGAATGTCATGTTTTGTGATAATTGTTGGTGAAATAAACACCTGGCTGCTCTGCACCTAACCTCTGTGCCAAGCCTCCTGCTTCTGAAGTCCAGCCGTTACGTGGTCATCCTAACAGAATGCCCCCCCCCCCCCACCAGCTCTATTAATGTCTGAGCCAGCTGGTTGACCCTCTCACTCCTGCCACTTCACACAGCTAACCTGGTGCCCTTTCACCTTTACCCCCCACCCACACACCTCGGGGGAGAAGTAGGTTTGCGTCGGGTGGTGGTGGTGGTGTGGATAGTTTCCAGGAATCATCCCCTTCCCTGCCCTCTTATCCTTCACCCATTTTCCAGTTGTCGCAACGAGCCTGGAAAGTGTGAGTAAGTGCTTCCTGTGGAAAAACAGTATTTTCAACATAGTAATTTGGCTTCTGCAGCCGACGTACTGTTAACAGATGAATGAGAAATAGTAGGACAGTGCAGATGTGGAGGGGAAAGGAAAAACGCTGTGTCAACTGTAAGATAACTGATCTGAATATAACTTTCCTCTGACTTTTAATAGAGGGGGGCCAGAGTCAAAGGTCAATTGTTGTGAGGATGCTGCACTGTAAAATGGTTATGTATAGAGCCGTTAGCATACATGTGGGTATGCAGAATCTAAAGTGCATCGAACATGCTCATGTTTTTGGTGAACGGTGAAATGAATGTATCCGTTTTGCAACTCATAAACGTGAATGCGAGCGTTGTTTCCTCTCGGGACAGTTGACGCTCGCACACCGTGTGGATGGCGTGGCGAAGGGGTGGAGACATCAGCCACTGGCCACAGCAACCACAACGGAGCAGTCGTTGGCAATGAAAACTTGAAAGTTAACAGGACTACTTCTAGAACATAAAGTAACTCCTCAAAAACTATGCAACTCTATGAAAGCTGAAAAAAAGGCACAGCCAATATATTATTTTGGACTTGCAAAAGACAGACTCACCTTAAATATGATCAGAACAAAGAGAACACACCTTGACTTCTGTTAGCCGCACTCCTATCGCCGAGATGAAGACGAGCCGTGAGAGTTTCATTTAGTAACACCTTATCACCACCAGAAAAACACGCAAGAGAGTGAATTAAACACCAGCCGGCCAAAAAATAAGGAGGTTGAGGCACGTGGGGGAAGAAAGCAAGGCAGGACCGCC
Source organism: Cebidichthys violaceus (assembly GCF_023349555.1). Lineage (NCBI taxonomy): Eukaryota > Metazoa > Chordata > Actinopteri > Perciformes > Stichaeidae > Cebidichthys > Cebidichthys violaceus. Next base: position 6,679,621 of record NW_027176384.1, read on the forward strand.
ACGGGTGTAAACTGTTCTCTCCTCAGCACCTCACAGGCGCCACGATGTTTCCAGGCTAATCTCATCTTCCTATAAACTATTATTACAGTTTAAAGAGCAGGAGTGATTTATAGCTGCAGGGAAGAAAAAATAAAACGCTTTGTTGAATCAATCTGTTTGTTTTTTTGCTGTCGCGGTGTGGCAATGTTCTGAATGCATGTTCATTCGTATCCCTGCCCTCAACACACCTGAACACTGAGATGCATATTGGGGTTTCGGAGCAGGATACAAAACAGACAAAACAGACACAGTTGCAGAATAACGTGGTCGGTAACGGACAACTAAAGATGTCGAGATAGAGCTCTCTCCGAATACAATAAATGATTATGTCGTGCTTTTCATTATTACGTGTTTTGATGTTATGTTTGGGTTTTTTTAGATTGTGTTGAGCTGTCTCACATTATGCATGTGGTGCATGCTTAAGGGGTGTAAACTTCCTGTTCAGGTCTTCAGTCTTCACAGGTTTTTATGTAAGGTTTGACAGCACATTAGACCAGAGGATTGACAGTCAGCTCATTCTTGGCCTTCGTGAGTTCAAGGAATGTAGACCCTTGTATAATGACAGTATCCATGAGAAATAAATCTACACGAGGAAGCAAGGTGGTCGGTTCAATCCCTGTGCCAAAATGAGACAAGTTAACTAGGCGGCGTTGACTTATCTTGTCCAAATTCTCTGGACTGAATCAGGTCAGGCCCAGTCTTCATGTATTGCAGCATAATACCAAAGTGTTGCCTTTCAAAACCTGTGTTATATAGATAGGTAATCTGAGGAATGACTTTGTTGTTCCACCAGTCAGCACCAACAACAGATGTTTACATATGCAATCAGGGTCTAATGAACGTAAGGGAACCAGGGGCAATTCATGCTCACTGGGTTCTCTCTCCCAACCCATCAAATACCGCTGCTTGGTCAGTGCCCCTTGGTGTCTGATAGCGACGCATCCAGGCACCCTTTAGCGCCTGTATGAGACGCATCAGACTTTCAACTATCTCCAACGTAAACCCACCCGTTAGGCCGCTTAGGGCAGGTGGGAGGGGTTGCAGATGGTAACACAGGACCTTCACCCAGGAAGCAGCTGTTCGTGTCTTGTGTGAAAGTATAAGTCAATGTTGACTTATTTTGTCCCGTCAGCTGTTAGTCACGTGACTCGTTAGTCACTCGGTAGTCGTGTGAGTTGTTTGTCATTCAAGTTAACGGCAGTGCTTTTGTTGCCTAAACCTAACTTCCTGTGAAGACGGAAGTTTATTTTGAAAGGACAGTATGCATGTAGGTAGCGTGTATTGACAAGTCGTCCCAGACTGAAGCTTAGGTTCACTTACCAAGCCTCGACAGAGTTGGACACAAAATCATTCCTCATTTTGGTTCTCTGTTTTCACAGTGCACCTATTGGTCGACATCATCGGACATATTATGGAAGCTGTTGAATAGTTCAAAGACAGCTAAATAAAATTGGATACTAACGAGGACACAAGCAATAAACAAGGCCTTATGTAAGCTAATGAATATGCTGTGCCTCAGTCGAGGCATTTACAACCTGAAACACTCCCCCTCCTTCTCTCTGGCTTTCCAGCTATTAACGTACTTCTCACCTGCTATGGAGAGCAACGTGAAAAGTATGTCCCAGTATGTCTCTGTTACAGTCCAAACGCGTCAGAGGGGTAAAGGTCTCATAAATAGTTGTCAGCGAGAGAGGAGCAGTCTGAAAACACAGCACTACCTGCAGCACATTCTGTACTTGATGCTTGTTTTTCAGGCGAAGGAATGACCTTCCATCATCCAACACAGACATCTAGTACAACGCGGCCTTCAAGTGCTGTTGCAAGCCATGAGTTAGATACACATGGCTGTGTGCCAATTGGTAAATTGTGATTAAATCTTTTTTTTGTCTATGTATTTTGGACAAAAACATAAATCGTGATTGGATTTGATATGTACACGTACTGAATCAGCTATTAACACCTGGATGCTACATTTTGTGATGTGTGAAAACTAGTAAGATAGCTAGCAGAGTGGTCTAAACAGTCAGCTAAAAGTAATGGATAAACAGAAAGATAAATGGTTAGCTCGGTGATGGATAAATGCTTGAATAGTTAGCTAAAAGTATGGATAAACAGTTCCGATATTTAGATTTATTACAACTGCTTATTTGGCTGAACTAAAGTGCTATCAGTAAAGGATAGACTGAAATAGTTAACTAAGCTAAATGGGAAAATGGTTTCAATAGCTAAAAGTAGAAGATAGAGGAAATGGGTCAAATTGACTGCTTATCTAAACGGTTATAGGTAGACATCTACCACTAAGTGGTAGTTGCAAAAATGCAAACTAACCTAAACATTGACAGTTTAATTGTATGACATGATTGTAATGTAGTGGGGAAGTTTAGGATCCCAGCCCTCAGGCTAGCCCCCCCCCCCCCCAATCAGTGCCGGCATATAAAAGGCACCTGTGGTCCTGGCCTCACTCCTTGGCCCCTGTCCTGGTGCTGTGGTGGCTCATGGGTTCTCTTTGATGATTTTCATTGATTCCTTTAATAAATCTTTGATTCATTTTTACGAAACACGTCTCTGTCCAAATATTGGTAACGAGTCTATGTGCACTTAACAAATTCTACACCATATATTAAGGTCGTTAAGTTTATATTTCCCAGGGTGTAATTCCCCAGGTGGCGTTGTTGGTTCCCTTTCATTTCCCCCCCTAAGGCCCCGCTACAGTAACAATACTATTTATCAGATAATAATAGTGTGAAATAGCATCCAATTTAATGTCAGTTCAATTGAAAGCATTTGGAATATGACGTGTTAATGAAGTTCTGTTTATTTGTTTATGGCTTTAAAATAGAGAAGTACAAGCTAATCGGGTAGCATACGGTCATAGTGCAGGTTCAAAAATGTTGGCTGTCCATATCTATTCTTGGATCAACTCCTGAAGCCATACAACAACAGTGGAACATTGCAGCACATTGCTATTATATTCTTGGAGTTTTGACTGTCAGCCATTTGTCTTTTTCATTCCGTAGGGTGTAACTGTTTCTCAGGTTAGTTATACACCTGACCTGCCTCACCTTGAGCAGCCACTTCACTATTTGGTTGTGATGGACTACAATAGGGAGCTGCAGTAATGCAGTCCGTTCAGATGCCGCTGATTTATCAGGTGTGCTGAATGCTAAAGAGGGTAAATTTCACCTTCAGGTATTCAGTCTTGACAGATTTGACAGAGCGAACACAATGACAGCTTAGAAGACTATCTGCCCTGCTGCTGCTACTCAAGGTTTGACGCTACATTTGCCCAGAGGATTGCAAGTCAGGTCATTGTCCTGTTCATCTGTTGACGACTGAGTGCGAGTTTAATGTCACGTTTGATCGTTTCTGCAAGAACCACATGATTATTCGCTTACTGTGGAGGGTCCAGGAGATGCTTAGTTGAGTTGACGATGTTGGTTTTAATGATTTGTTTGTGGGGACTTTACTACAAGTGAGGTGAGAGAGATATGGCCTGGAGTCGAGAGGATGGATGAGGGATTTTTGGAATGGTGGAGAAGAGTAGATTTCTTCCACAGTGACGGGACCACCTGATCATCCAGGCAGGGATCATGAGTGTGTCCCCCATAACAGGGAAGACGGGCTCTGGTCAGTCGAGGATGTTATTGGTGCTGACCCCCGCCTTGAAGCGTCTGAAAAACTCATTCAGCTCACTGATTGTAGAGGGACACCCCTCACATCCGTTCAGGGGTCCAGTCTAGTTTGTTGCTTAAAAGGGAGCCTAAGTCAAGTTCTTGAAAACGGCCCAGTCCTGGCATTTCCCCTCAGTTAGGGTCAGCTCTTCCTTGTTTCTTGTTACTAAAAATGCTCCACAACGAGCACTCAAAGCACCCTCTAAGTGTCTCAATACTGTCCTCATTCCAGACCTGGAATAGCTTTTCTGTTGGCTTCTCCCTTTGCTGCAAAGGCCAATTCATTGGTCTTCTCTGTTCACTTTAGTAGCTTCTACAGAATGAAAACAACCTCCAACTACAATGAGAATTGGCACCACTCTGAAATGCTCCACTCAATGCCACCGTTCAAGCAGGAAAGGTTTCGTCAATCGCTTTCCCCATAAAATAATAATAATAAGACAAAGTGAGAAATTCAGAACAGCTGAGAGGCGGCCAGTCCTTGTGGCATTCCAGGCCGCCTCGAACCTCCATGGAAAACGAGCTGGCCCGCTGGCTAATGCTGAGCAGGCGTGCGTCTCAGCAGCTGAGCCACAAGGACAGAGAGGGAAAGCGTCTGGGAAGGAAACTCTGCTCACTTCATTTGCACTGGAGATTGGGCAACTCCCGGTCTGGGGGACTCCCTCCAGAAAATACAACCAGATGGCTGCTTTTGAAGTGTCCCGGCACGTGTGTGTGTGTGTGTGTGTGTGTGTGTGTGTGTGTGTGTGTGTGTGTGTGTGTGTGTGTAACCCCAGGCGTTGTCGTCCAGACTAACACAAACTTAATTTTCTCAAACCAAAGCAAGTCTGGTTTACTGTAAGTGTGGGCACAGACTTGAGGGTGGAGGCCAGAATCTAAACTGTCTGGGAACAATTAACTGCAGCATGGAGTCTTTAATTTACCAAAAGTCCAATCAATAAATGATACGATTGATTGAGTGTTAATTGTCTGAATCTGTTTTCGCCATCATCTTTGCTGTTTTCTTCAAGTTCTTATTCATAAGATGTGCATTTCCTGGGTTTGTCGTCTCTTGCACTTGCTGGTGCTGTGACCTCTATTTCCGTGGAATCGTGGTGAAATATTTATTTTGTGATTTTCCTCAGTGTTTGCCATCAGGCTGCGACTTGTGTTCCTGATAAACCTGCAAGAGGTCAGGGTCTCATAGTCTTTTCAGACTTCTTAGGCTCTTTATAAATACTTGGTTTGAGTCAATTCTGGACAGTTTACCCAGGAGAATAAGCCACAGCACATACCATTATAATGCTAAAAATGGGCTTGACATGGGAACTGCAAGTATCCAAGAATTCTTTAAAAAGCTGGCAGAAATACGCAGATGTTAATAAAAATCTGAAATGACAACACTTTTTTTTGCTCTTTCGATTCTTTGTAAAATCTTCATCCAAAGGCCCGAGGCTACAAGAGAAGTCACTGAGCAAGTTATCTTTCGTCCTTTATTTCTTTCCACGTGGACAGGACGTTTCGACAGAACTGCGACATCTGCTGTGTCAGATACTTCTGCTCATGGAGATTAGTCTTTCTTCAAAGTGTTCCTCCGTTTAGACAGGGATGCCGCAGCAAAGCGGTGAGACGAGCTAATCCTACAGGTCACAGCAGAGGCCAGGGGTTCAGACAGGATGTGCAAAATCAAACCTGCCCGACGACGTCAGTAACAAAACAAAGTCAAAATTGTCTTCGATGCTGCATTAAAGTAGAACGTTTTCATTCAAGTGTGTCAAAGAGTTTTTGGCCCTCGGCCCACATTTCAGGCCCCTTGGTGTGGATGGAGACGTTCACAAAAGCAAACTGAAAATACAGGCGAAGATGCATTGGGTCTAAACGTGGGTTTGGATTTGACCCCAACAGGTTTTGCAAGGCCACTAATATAGATATTAGAAATATTTTTTAGATTCAAACTTGGGGGAAGAACTATTACAGAAACACAGAGCTAGCTCTAGAAATTATATAAAATGTAGTTTATTTATGTAGAGATGTACTACTAGTCTTCCTCCACTCAAGGTCTCGCACATACAAACTCCCACCAGACCTTAACTACTTTTGATTAGCATGAATCATCTTGATGTAGAAATAATGTTCCAGCAACGCATATTGGCGAATTTCAATCTGCAGAAAATTTTTAAAGTTGTGTTCAATTTGAGGTGTGTTTCTTTGGTGATTTGGGGTTTATGTACATCTACGTAAACAGATTCTTGTAGAATCAGTCTCACATCTGCAGCTCATTTCAGGGTGCTAATTTTCCGGCTGCAGTGTCTGATGGGAGAGCGTGGTACTGGACCATCACAGCATCCAGCTCTTTGTTTATCCCATTCTCAAACAAAAGCCTCCCAGTTCCTGTCCGCTTAGCACCTCAAAGCCACAATCCGCCCTCCCGATTTTTTTCCTCAACTCTCTTACTGCCAAGATCTCATGAGATGGAGAGAGCTGTGTTTCCTAACAGACGCAAGTACATCAACAGGGCAATTAGCCACAAGCCTCAGAGGAACCACAGTTACTTGCAGCTTGTTTCCTCGGTGTCCTCTGGGCCTGAACACATGCCGACCGGGAAGCACATTTTGTTGTTGGCTCACTAATTCTGCAAGCATTTGGTTGACAAACGATTTCTTTATCCATAGCGCGCCCTAGTGGTAGATGAGCGCAGCTGAGTTTATTGTTGTAAATACTGATTTGAAATCAGGTAAGTTGACACACAGTAACTTTTTGAACCCTATCGCCCCAAAACCCACTTTAAAGCCCCTGAAAATGTGAAGTTTTTCTTAATAACATTAAATGTTCATGACTTAATAATCAAAAACCCCACCAATAGTCTGAGCACAACATCTTTAATGGTAATTTATTAAGAGTTTAATTTGCTCCAATGATGCTGTGCGGTGTGATTTCATTGACAGTGGCCTGGTAACATAAACAGACGTGACACCTTTTTCCAACGTTCTTCAAATCAGTGGGTGAAAATGTGTTTTCACAGCCTTTAAACTCCTACTCTGAATCAAGTAGCTTCAAAGTAAGGTTGCAGGGTCCTAAATCGGTCATTGATTGTAAATGGCAACCTTCTGGACGCGACACCAACAAGAAGGTTCATTGTTTTTGATGAAAGGAGTAGAAAGGGTGTCCTTATACTTTAAAACATAGTTTGGGACAAGATGGTCTGCTTACCTTCCAAGACCTTAAAGCTACTATAATAAATCATTGTATATTAAAGGTGCAGTGTGTAGTATTTGGTGGCATCTAGCGGTGAATACTTAATGTAATTTAAGCGGTGAGAACGCCAATCTCCGTATGTAGATGTAAATTCACTGAATTAGATGGTGGAGCTCCTGCCCTGCTGTAGAGATGAAACATCCGTCACGTACCGTTCTGGGATTTGTGTTTACAAGAAGAAGTTGGCAGCAGGCAGTCCAGCATACAGTACATGTATGAAAGCCGGATTCATTCAAAGGCATGAGGACAGCAAGCACGTTAACAGAACAATTTATTCAATAAATCAACATATTCAGAGCTTCTGTACAGCTTAATTAGATAAATATTGATGACACATTTTTGGGATCATTCCTCAGTCTTCAAGATTATTTACAGGCTAAGATAATGATGACCCAGACTGCATTTTTGTAGCATGAAAACTAGTCAAAATCTCTCGTGATGATGGAAGATCGGTTTCTAGGAATTTTCGGTTAAACAAACTGTCACGGCTCAGCATATATATGAAGTAGCTGCAGCCAGCATTGTGCAGCCAGGGCACATTTAGGGAGAAGGGGGTGATATGACAGGTTTGGATGCTGGCCGAGAGCGTGAAATATTGCTTTTGAATGCTCGGTAAAGATCTGCCAGACAAACGGTGAACACGCAGGTGCAGTTCTCCATGAGGCCAGACAGATCAGCCAGACAGATCAGCCTCTTCAAAGCTAAGCAAGGTTACTGTGCCCCTGGTAGCAGAGTAATCTCGAAGGGCGCACAATTATTTTATCCACATTTAAGCTAGCATAGGTCTAACCGGATGTTAGCATATGGCTAACCAGACGTTAACATCAGGCTAACATGAAGTAAGCTGGCTCGGCAGCGATTAGAATTTAGGTTGCGTTGTAAATTGTGTAAAGTTCTGGCCTAATGCGGCTTTATGCTGAGAAAGTTCACTGCTTCCTATACAAAGATGTAACATCTCCACGGCAACTGCAGCGGCTGACCCACAACACCATAAACTGGCCGGTTTCAACCTCTGTGGAGAAGTTCTGAAACTTCCAAAACAGGCCATGTCAACGTAGAAGAGCACCGATAAAGCACTCCAAAGCAATTTGTGGAACAACTTCCTGCATCTCCTTCTAAAAATACTAAGACCTCGCTGAGCTCTCTGGGTCGTCTCTATAGCAGCTTTAGTGGAGCAACAGACACAAAGCTGTAAATAGTCTCCTCAAACTGGAAGACACAAAGACCGTCGCTGAGGCGGGTTGTGAATCACGGGAATCTGAGACGGAGCGAAGCAGCATCTGGAGAGAGTCACTTCGAGTGCTGCTGTGACAGCAACACTGCTTGGTATTCAAACTGGGCGATACATGTTTAAAGGAGACAGCTTTCTGTTGACTGAGCACGTATGCAACGTCTCAGTCATTTCACATTTTGGCCGCTACTCAGCATTTACGGGTTTAGTGAAATTAATTTCCCGGCAAATCCAGGATTCAATCCAGCAACCTTTAGTTGGGCAAATAATGTTGCCTCAGTTCCTAAAAATGACTTCCTCCACCTGAGCTCTGACAGTTGTTCTCTAGTTGAAATAAAAACCTCTCTAGTATTAGAGGCACACTCTTCTCTTCTATCTAAAGCAAAAAAGCATGCTATTAAAGACTTTTATAGCTTAATGGATATTTTGGATGTTTACAAGTGTGATGGTATGAAGCACTTCTCCATAGCCAGTGTATAGAAACAGGAAAGACAGGAGTATCAGTGTGACTTTGGTGAATCCAAAAGGAACCCTGAAGTCACACAATGACACTAACTACCTGATCGAGGCCCTGTGTTGTGAGAGGTGAAATGACTGTTTTTTTAATGGAGTCTGGTGTCTTTGAAGAGAGCAGAGATAACGACTTCAGCTACCCATCACAAAGAGCTGCCTGACAGCAAGGTAAAGAGGTGAACATATTCTAAATATATCCTACACTTCAACTGATATACATTTTTTCAGGTGTCTACAATACATCCACACTAGTACACTGCTTTGCTCCCGTACTGGTTCTCCATCTACTAGTTAATACTCTGACTATGGAGAAGCACCTCACACAACCCCACTTCTAAACATCCAGACTGTCCCCGGTAAGATTACACACTGCTGCCTCCATTGGCAACAACATTGCGAACTAAAAATAAACTAAAAACAATCACCTTCACACAGCGTGCTGACATTAACCTGAGCTAGTGACTGTGATCGTTGACGGTGAAAGAAACCAAAGGGAGCAGATTTTCCCTCAAGACGCTGCTGTTGAGGAGACAGTTTGGATTTCTACTTTACGGTTTTCATTTCCTGGTCGAATTAAATTGAGACTGTTTCATTACCGCTTCAAAATTTCTTGTAGTAAAATCCTATCGTTGGCGTGAGTGTGAACACAATGAATGACTTTGCTTTCGCACCGAAACAACTCCAACAGAGGAGCTAGGACACTCCTCTCTGTCTCCGCCCCACTTTGTAACATTTTACTTGCAAAACTAGATAAAAAGAAGTTTGTGCCAAAACTGTGAGTCTACTATCATCATATCTAATACACTGGCACCGTCGCTGTGTTTCTTTTCCTTCAGAAGCGTGCTGCAGCTCTTTGAGGTTTCAGGTTTTCTGTGAACATCATCCCGACTCGTCCTCCCCTCCGGGACACTCACTGATGGCAGAGGTAGCCGACGATGAGCTTGGGTATTTCCAGTTGACCTATGACCTTCGCGGCTCTGGTGCCCAGCTTCGTCCTCACGGCCAACCTGCTGAGCTGCTGCAGATTCATGGGGTTGGCTACAGAGAGGAAGAAAAGAGGTGGATATACTGTAAGTGTTCACAAAATATTAGTATTCTGCTTGAGATTTGTAACCAAATGATAACATCATGTAATTATTCTTTTAATATAAATATTGTATTTTTCTACCTTCATCTTCTTGTATTTAAAGTCTAAAAACTGCTGTACATGTTTCACAACAGGCTCTGTCAGTGGAATTAAGAGTTGTAAATCATCACCATCTCATATGCAGTCACTGCACCGGCTAAATTATACGTGACATATATAGTACATGACATACGAGCATCTCTCTATAACTTCCTGGAAGTGAAATGCAATCCTTGCTTGCCATCTGCTGGTGCTACGTTGACACTATGCCGTGGCACAGGATTAACTACAGCTGCACAAACCGGGTAAACAATGTTTGTTTTCCATGCAGCCCTGACTTCTGCGCGTAACTTACTCTCATAAAACTGTAGGCAGGCAGCAGAGGGCGAGCCGGGCGTGGTGTAATCGAGGGGTCTCTTGTTGTGCTGGTCCCTGGCGTGGACGTTGGCCCCGAACTCCACCAGCGTCTCCACCATCTCAACCTGCATGTTTTTAGCAGCGTGGTGCAGTGGAGTCTCGTGTAGCCGGGCAGCATTCACCTTAGCGCCTTAAAGGGAAAGGGATATTCATGTCGGCTCTCGAAGGAAAAGGCTGGTGATGTTTTATATGTTTTTTTTTTTATTGTGAACAAATCTCATGAAAAGACCAAATCCCAAAATGGGTTAGTCCGTCTCTCGCCTAACACGTCTGTCTGGCCGGTGGTTCCTACTGGAGATGTATAGCTTCAAAAATGGGTCACAAATATATAGTTTAATTTCCTTTAACAGCTCAAACAGGAAATGGTGCTTTTGTTGGGGATCATTTATGAAACATTGTCAATATGTTCCATATTTTTGAGGCCTCCATGTTTTTTCCCCAGGGAATACATAACATTTTAAACGGACTTCCTCATCGCTTCGCTGTCTAATATATATAAATATATCTTTCTGTCAACGTTCCATTGTCATTATGTGGATGAAGAGTTGCTTTGGAAGACCTTTGACAATCTCTGACATGAGTGGACAGCTGAATACTTTACAAGTTCTGGTGTCATGTTTGTTGTGAAAGACAAACTGTAGTCGCAAAGTAACATGCGATATGTTCTAGAATAATAAACAGAATTATCATGAGAAGGATAATGTGAATTTGATTTGATTTTTGGTATTTTTTGCATCAGAGTCGCTGGTGTTTGGCAACTGACACTCAAATCTCAGATGCCAGAGCTTTTGTAGAAAGAAGAGTAAACAAAGTTGTCCATGCTTGTAACTGTATTATGATGCATTCTTTTGCCAAATGAAGAAGGCAATTACTTTACATATCTTACTCACATTTACACTCTCTGCTCTTTGATTTTCACAGGATGCTAAAACACCTGAAAATAGTGGCTATCTGGAAGGTAATAAATCAATCTAAACCATGCAAAACTGCAGGTAAAAAAGTAAATTTAAATTAAGGCAAATTTCCCCATGCTGCTTTGCACTGACGCTCACCTGCATTGAGCAGCTCTTTCACACAGTCCGTGTGTTTGTTGGCACAAGCCACATGTAGCGGGGTCCCGTAGTAAAGGTCATACGCCTCCAGACAAGCACCCGTGGCAATCAGGAGCTTCACGCAGTCCGACTTTCCTGGAAAATTACATTTGTCGCGATCTAAGTCTCTTTGTAAAGATCAATGTGAGGCTTAACTTGATCTCACAGAAGCCGTAAAGGCGTGTGAAGTGAGCCGGTGGCCCTCACCTCCCATGCAGGCCTCGTGGAGGGGCGAGGCCGTGCGGGAGGTGAGGGCAGGGTCGGCCTTGGCGCCGTGATCCAGCAAGAGCCTGACGCACTCCAGACTGCCGGCCGAACAGGCATCGCACAGCGGGGTGCTCCCGTCTACGTTCCTAGCATCCACCTGAGATGCATTATGGGACATAGGATTATATCTACAGAGGTACTTCAACCTCTTCTCACATGTCCTCTCCTTGTTCACTCAATGTGTCTGATTACTTGGGCAAACTCCCTTCTATGTCTCTATACAAAATCAATGTTTGTTCATAATCTGACCTTAATGGTTCAATATTTTTAAATGAAAGAAAGGTTAGAATTGTGCGAGATATAATCAACGAATTAAGTTTACACAAATTGGCAAGCTCTGTTTTCTATTAAGGTCACCCATGATAAGGTCTCTCTCCCGGCTCACCTGGGCTCCAGCGTCCAGCAGCAGCCGGACACACTGGGCCTGTCCGCGGAGGCAGGCCTCGTGCAGCGCTGTGATGGAGTCCACCGCCACGATGTTGACCGAGGCTCCGCTTCGGATGAGGTGCTCCAGCTGTGAAGTCTGGCCGAGCGACGCCGCCTTGTGCACCTCTGTTCTCTCCGACCAGCAGCCTGCGGGGTTATAGTGCAAATGTTGTCATCAGCTGTTCTCGCGGTATGGTGAATTAATAAACGCCTTCATTGCGTTGTCTATCCTCGCTTTGTTGTAGCTGTGGAGTGACTGTCTGTAAAGCCGCTTGCTGGCACGTTAGCGGTCTATAGTTAGCATTCCGGCTGACAGTGCAACCATACATGCTGCCCAACGTCAAACCGGGTCGAGACCCGAAAAAGCCTCACCGGTAGGTGTCTTTATTTCATACTCACCGATGTCTCCAAAGAAGTATGGACGAGCGTTTTCAATTTCCATCCTGTCTTTTTTTCTTCCGAGAAAATGAACAACGTTTAAGCAGACTGTCAGACACGAGGTGTTTGTAAACAACCGCGGCTTGTTAATGTTTACGTGCGGCGGGAGTCACGTGACAAACCCGGAACTCGAAGCGTATGCTGGTACTTGTAGTTTTTACACTACATTGACTATTTCATGATCTTTGAAGAAACAACACATTTATTCGAAGTCCGAATAAATAATGCGACATAATACACAATATGACGTCAATCCTGAGTCACATGACATGACTAATAGTTGGAATAATAAGCAGATGTTGTCCCCAAAGCTTTCTTTTAGAGATGCTGTATTCAAAATCAAACACTAGTCTCTCATCCGGGCTTAAAAATCTGTTCATGTGCCACTCTGTAGCGATGCAGGGTGATCACAGTACTGGAAGTAGCTGTGGATGCGGTGGGATGTGTCCAGCTGACCTATGACCTCCGAGGCTCTGGTACCCAGCCTCATGCTCACAGTGATTCCACAAAGCTGCTGTAGACTCAGAGGATTACCTGAGAGAAGGAGAAGAAGAAGTCAGCTATTACAATTCAAAAGCAAAACTGAGAAAAAACTGCTTCTTTCTTAGAACTTACTTTCATAAAACCTGAGGCAGGTCAGGTGTAAGCCGGAGATGCAGGTGTTGTGTAGTCTACAGGCTTTCTTCCTAGGTTGTCGCTGGCGTGCACGTTGGCTACGAACTCCATCAACAGCTCGATCATGTCCACCATGTCGACTCGCGCTGCATGGTGCAAGGCTACCTCGTGGAACTTAACTGAGTTCACATGCACCTGCAGGAAGTTAAAATGAGTTGAGGCCTGTTTGTTTGGATTCACAACAGAAAGTATCTGTGTGTTTTGGTAGACCTTGTAACTATGTAAAATCCGCCCTCATACAATAAATCCTGCCTTCTCATTCCATTCGCTTGGTGGTGTATTCCTCTCCGCCCTGCAGATACTAACGATGAAATTGGTTCTTTTAAAGCTGTCATTCTGCACCGACATGCAATAATCCAGAAATTGCTCATCAAGGACGCACAGAGACTCATTTCTACATCCTAACAGACCAGAATGAATCAGTTGCTCACTGCTGTTGATTTTCCCCTAACTCATACCGTATGGATTTAAATTGAGGAAAAAGTGTTTTTCTACATTATATTATGGACTTTTTTTTCACAACAGTCCCACCACTCGACAATGACTGGGGCCATGGACAAAAATAGTACAGAACCCAGTATTCATAGTGATAGAACACCAATTTAACACAAGATGCAGCCTTCTCGCTGACCTGCATTAAGCAGCTCTTTGACACAGTCCACGTGTCCTTTAGCACAGGGGTTCTTAACCTTTTTGACCTCGGGGGCCAAACTTTTCAAGTACAAAGTGGCCCGGGGCCCATTCAAATATTAACACTGTATTGGTTTAACTAATTGATCACACTCTTGGTTTGATTTGTATTCAATAACAACATCTAATTCACTTACAGTTTAACAAGCAAAAACCTGCCGTGCCTGTACTAAATCAGTGAGACATATTTTACCCCTTAACACACGGTTGGCCTCTGCTAGAAAATCTGCCAGGTTGGTTCCCATGAGAGAGGCAGAACACGGCGATGTCCATAGAGACGTCACGAAGCGGGACCTGCACAGAGACGATGCCTTTTATATTTTCGAACAACTGCACAGACTGTAAGTGGATTGGCACGCAGAAAACACCGACGCACTCACGTTGGCCGTGTCACAGACTGACAAGATTGCAAGCGGCTGCCAGGTCAAAGCTGAGCACTTTGTTCTTCGCGCTGCACGCTATTTTAGTCGCCACAACCAAAGTCTGCAACCACCAGAGAGGGAGGTCTGAAATAAAAAGGCACAATTGATGTGTTTACAATTATAGCTAAAACTGTTGATCTTCTCCCAAGCTGCTGACAGCCGTCTCCTTACAGCAGCCAAATGAAGCATCAATTCAACACCCACAGCAGAGTAATGGAAGGTGTTCACTGTGTACAGCAGATACATGATGTAGATAATGGGAGGTGTGGACCCCCAACAAGAAATGTGAAGGATATTAAATTCTTTTTACTGTTTTGGCGGTGTAGAGGGACGGCCTTGTTAATGTTTCGAGAAAAAGCTGAATTAAAGAGGCGTGTCTTTTACAATGCATTTTATACATTGATTATAACGTCTCACTTTTGTCTGATGTAAGAGATGATGGATTGTCGGGCCATCTCTGAACCTGCGCCGTGTGTCCTCTGTGGTAGATCCCAAAGGCCTGTGGGTCCTGCTTGAACATACGCTTCGCCTCGCCGCTGGACGTGCTGTACAAAACCTCATTGATGTATCGGAACCGGGCCGACTCTTCGAGCGTCTGTGTGTCTGTTGTCCCGGATAAGTCTGTGTCCTCTTCTGGCTTTTTCATTTTCTGTGGTTTACTTTGCTTTTCCTTTTTCTTGGCTGGTGTCTGACCGTTGTTGTTGCAATATGAATCTATTTTGACTTCTTCCGACATCTTCCGTTCTGCTCTACAGATTCTGCTTTATTGATTTCCTTCTCTGGCTTATTCTGACTGTATTTATTTTGACATTTCCTCTTGTTCTTCATTTTGGTTTTCCACTGTTGTCTGCTCAGTCTATCCGTGTCCTCTGGTTTGAATTTGATCATTTGGTTATCCGTTGTTTTCGCCCATTGATGTGGTTTTTAACTTAAGGGAGAAAAACATTTGGATATTATCTCATATTTAAGTACTGTGAACATCAACATTGTTGTTTATCAATCCAATGAATACTTCTCCACACTAAAATGTTTTTAAATCGATGAAATGTAAGCCTTTAACCAGTTAATTACTCACCAAATTTGTTGTCTTTCTTCCTCTTTTTTGTTGCAAGTGTCTCCTCATCAACAGATAATGTAATAAGTCTTTGAACTGAAACGTGCAGCCTAATGTTGAAGACCAATGTCCATTGTAGAAAGTGTCCCCTTTTCTTTGTAAATGTGGAAAATCACATATTTAATGGCTTCTTGTGCTACAAATTACATTTCTGATCTCTCTCTCGCTCTCGCTCTCTGTGCGTGTGTTTCTTTTTTATTCAATTATTTATCTATTTCTTAAAATCCAATTCAACATCAGCAAATGTTTCCCTGCTTGACTGTCTCCCAGAACAGGAAACATTAAAAACTAAAACAAAACAATCTACAGAAAACCAGCTGTTACATTTCCTGACTGTCATCTGTCCTTTTTAAAGGTTTCACCATCTTCTGCTATGTATGTTGGACTTGCACAACTCAGAATACTTAATAAAGCCATACATAATACTGGTTACCCCTTCTTGTAGTACAGCTTGCACATTTACCTCGACATCCGTGCTGCTGGTCGCCTTCTGGGTGTTTCTGAGGACCGTTTTGCTCAGGACCTGAGCGTCTTGATCGTCACTCCAGTCTTCATCCTCATTAAACATGTTTCCCGAAGGACTGTAAGAAACACAGAAACACTCATACAAATCATACGAATGTAAAGCACTGCTGAAGAGGAGAAAACAACTGTAGTTCTTAGATAGAGCCTACATTTTCTGCTCTTATTCGGGATTTGTAGAGTTTAAAATGTAACTAGGCTATTTGTATCACTAATAATATTTATCATAAGCACTCTGAACTTGAATGAATGAATACATGTTTATAAAGTCTTGTTTCATATTTATACTCTTTACTGTACTATATGCATTTTACTTAAACATGCTTAGATCTGTTACTGAAAGGTTTGTTGACATGTTTACACATACAAGGACTTTGTATTAGTAATTTAGTGCATAACGGTCATAATAAATATAGTAAGAGAAAAGGAAAAAGTGTAAATAGAAGTGCAGAGTGAGCGATCAGAAAGTTCTAAGGCCTTAAAGTAGCAGCGGTGGCGTCTGTTTCCATGGCATTCAGTGACACGCGTGTGTGTATGAGTGGTTGCGTGTGATTGGTCCAGACAGAAACAGAGCAATATTAATAATTTTCTCATATTATATATATATGTGTATATATATCTATATCTATATATAGATATAGATATATAGATATATCTATATATATATATCTATATCTATATATAGATATAGATATAGATCTATATATCTATATATATATCTATATATATTATATACATATATAACGGCTGTTCCACAAACACATTGATGTTCTGCTTGTTTGTTTCATGTTGTGATAAACTGCAGCTGCTTCCTCTCTTACTTGTGAGGGTTTCATTGTGAAAACAGATTCATGAAAAACATGCAGACCTTATACCATGCCCTGTGATGTGAAGGGATCACTTTTATTCTACTTATCGACACCTTCATCTATCAGCTTCTAGTAAAATAAATATCTTTAAAAACACAAATATATAATTTCATTCTTTAAAAAAAAAAAAAAGCTCAGTTGTTGCTTAAAAAAAAGCTGGTGGATTTATTTTTTATCAAACACACTTTATGTTTTGTACTGATGAGTTTCATGCAGATCCAAACGTTAAAGTGCTTCAACATTGTCTATGAGATCCTGTAGCTGCCGACTCATACATGTAGCCACAGGTGTCCTCAGTGTTAGCCAATTCATAAAGAAACAAACCAAAACACCACATAAACAGCAACATCATTACACTAAACAAATAACGAGGAAAAAGCGATCTAGGTGTATCATAAATCTAAACTGTAGCCAGGAAGCCTCTGTCTCTGATACTGACTGATGGGCCAGTCAGTAAATATACAGTTGTGGTCAAAAGTTTACATACACTTGTAAAGAACATAATGTCATGGCTCTCTTGAGTTTCCAGTTATTTCTACAACTCTGATTTTTCTCTGATAGAGTGATTGGAACAGATACTTCTTTGTCACAAAAAACATTCATGAAGTTTGGTTCTTTCATGACTTTATTATGGGTTAACAGAAAAAGTGATCAAATCTGCTGGGTCAAAAATATACATACAGCAGTGCTAATATTTGGTTACATGTCCCTTGGCCATTTTCACTTCAATTAGGTGCTTTTGGTAGCCATCCACAAGCTTCTGGCAAGCTTCTCGTTGAATCTTTGACCACTCCTCTTGACAGAAATGGTGCAGTTCAGTTAAATTTGATGGCTTTCTGACATGGACTTGTTTCTTCAGCATTGTCCACATGTTCTCAATGGGATTTAAGTCAGGACTTTGGGAAGGCCATTCTAAAACCCTAATTCTAGCCTGATTTAGCCATTCCATTACCACTTTTGATGTGTGTTTGGGGTCATTGTCCTGTTGGAACACCCAACTGCGCCCAAGACCCAACCTTCGGGCTGATGATTTTAGGTTATCATGAAGAATTTGAAGGTAATCCTCCTTCTTCATTATCCCATTTACTCTCTGTAAAGCACCAGTTCCATTGGCAGCAAAACAGCCCCACAGCATAATACTACCACCACCATGCTTGACGGTAGGCATGGTGTTCTTGGGGTTAAAGGCCTCACCTTTTCTCCTCCAAACATATTGCTGGGCATTGTGGCCAAACAGCTCGATTTTTGTTTCGTCTGACCACAGAACTTTCCTCCAGAAGGTCTTATCTTTGTCCATGTGATCAGCAGCAAACTTCAGTCGAGCCTTAAGGTGCCACTTTTGGAGCAAGGGCTTCCTTCTTGCACGGCAGCCTCTCAGTCCATGGAGATGCAAAACACGCTTGACTGTGGACACTGACACCTGTGTTCCAGCAGCTTCTAATTCTTGGCAGATCTGCTTTTTGGTGGTTCTCGGTTGACTCTTCACCCTCCTGACCAATTTTCTCTCAGCAGCAGGTGATAGCTTGCGTTTTCTTCCTGATCGTGGCAGTGACAAAACAGTGCCATGCACTTTATACTTACAAACAATTGTTTGCACTGTTGCTCTTGGGACCTGCAGCTGCTTTGAAATGGCTCCAAGTGACTTTCCTGACTTGTTCAAGTCAATGATTCGCTTTTTCAGATCCATGCTGAGCTCCTTTGACTTTCCCATTGTAGCGTTTGTGGGCGTTTGTATCCAATGAGCCCTATTTAAATGGCCTCAGAGAAGTCACCAGCTGTAGTCACTCATAATCACTCACAAGAAGTTAAGAGGCCATGCTATGAAGCTCATTTCATTGACACAACTTTCTAAGTCACCAAAATTGCTAATTCATGTTGCTGTATGTATATTTTTGACCCAGCAGATTTTGTCACTTTTTCTGTTAACCCATAATAAAGTCATGAAAGAACCAAACTTCATGAATGTTTTTTGTGACAAAGAAGTATCTGTTCCAATCACTCTATCAGAGAAAAATCAGAGTTGTAGAAATAACGGGGAAACTCAAGAGAGCCATGACATTATGTTCTTTACAAGTGTATGTAAACTTTTGACCACAACTGTATACAGTACTTATGCAGAGTATCATCTCCTGAGACACTAACTAGACAGCCTTCAGTCAGATGAGGTCCAACAATGTAGATTACAGTTGGAGGTTGCCGATGACGAGAGATAGCGCTGCCAAAATACAGATTTGAAAGCCTGTGCACACCCAGGTGATCTAAATGACTTTTTAAATCCCTGGATCGGTCTCTTCTGAGGCTTGTGTCTGTGTGCACAAACGGTAGTTTAAACTGAGCTTGATTAACAGCTCTAGTGCATCTGTTAGGGTGGGACGAATTACACTTTGATCATTCTCATTAGTACATGGAGGCACATTATTTTACACCATAGCTCTGTCCATTTTTAACCTGAGCAGAGGTCTAATCAGAACAACTGTGCGAAAAGCAAGAGAACATAAAACACATGACATGATTTTAAAGGAATCAGAGTATTTATAAAATCAAATTACTTTGATATGTCTACATATAATCTGCTCTTTTTTGGACAAAATGTGCCTAGTCGTTTCTGAGGGCACTTTCAGCATGTTATGAAAAGCTGGTAAAAAGACAAACAATTGTTAACGTTTGTCGACCTCTACTGGTGATTATTTAGAATTGCAGCAATTGCAATAAGGGTAAAATGTATTTCTGTCCCTATGGTCCCCTGTAATTTGAACTTTACCCAAAATGTGCAATTTAACTTGGTGTACCTCATGTCAAACATGATCTTTTGAGTTCATTATCCACAAGCCTAAGTTTTATTTTGACGGCAAGTCCTTTTTAAAAAAGATTCATAGTGTAGCAGCAAGTGAGTGCAGGTGCACTATAAACATATATCCCTAATGTGAAAGGTTTGTGACTTCCCTGTTTAATTGAATTGACAAGTATGGGCGATTTTTGTATCTAGGCCTCTGTAATTACCCTAATGTATTTAAAATAATTGAAGAATTTTTTTTTTATATCATCAAAGGTATCTTGACTGAGGACTTGAATTTGAAACAAATATGGGCAACAGGAGGACAACGTTCTCCAACAGCATGTTGACTCTTCATACGTCAGCTTTTATTTGGTTACACAAACAATCATAACGTCATCAAAGCCTTTACCTGAGAAGAAAAAAAATGGATCACGCCACGTACATACTTCAACATGTATTTGAAGCATGCACGCGGCGTGAAGAAGAAACAAATGGCTTCGTCTGGGGAAAGAAAACAAATAACTTTAATCAATGTAAAGTCGCGACCTGTTGTTTTTTGAGGAATTGTTGCCTTTTTGCACCGTACCTTACTGTCCCGCGGTTTCATTATTTAAAGTTATAGCTAACCCGGGTTGGGACTTTAGCCTGGATTACAAAACTCCTATTTGGCACTGGGAGTTGGAAGCAAGCCAGCATGGAGCTGCAGGCCATCAAGAAGAATGGGAACGATGGAGCAACATATTCTCCTAATGAACAAGTGAGTTAATAATGGGGTAAACAAGAGAGTTCATGTTTAGCCTGACTGATTCTACTAAGAGTCATAATAATAATAATACTGGTGGTGGTAGTAATAGTAGTAGTATTAGTAATATCTTATAATAAATCAAAAATGGTGATAATATGCATACCAATTCTGTATGTATTGTTACTTTTATTTACTGTGAGGAAACTTTAGTGGCATCATCATTTTGCACAAAAAATCCCATTGTGGTGTTTATCATTTCATAGTGTTATTTCCCAATAATTGGCTGCTCCTAGGTGACAGCAGGTAATGGAGATGGTGGGGCCCACAGGAACCCTGATGCAACAGAGAAACACGGGTTGCTTTTTGGACAGGTGAGCTTCCATCAAAGCGTGTGCTCCTTTGTTTAGATTTACCGTCTGTTCAAGATATTAGAATAACACATATATTCAGTTTATAATGCATTTTCCATTTCTGTGTAAAAGACACAAAAGAAAGCAGCACTCGTTTCTGTGGCAACAACTTCTCTTAGTCACTCATTCTCATCTCTTCTGGATGTGAACGAATCAACACACGGTCCCCCGGTTGAACGCCATCTTATCGCTGCTGAAGGGCTACCTTGTAGGCACGCCTCGTGGAGCGGCGAGGCGGTGAGCGCTGTGAGGGATGGGTTCACTTTGGCTCCGTATTGCAAAAGCAGCTGGGCACACTTCAGGCTGCCGTAAGCGCAGGCGTTACACAGAGGAGTGCTCCCGTGAACAATCCATACGTCCACCTGAAACAACCGGAGAAACGATTAGTTCTACTTTCTCCATACGTCTTTAGATTATTGTCATCACAAAGTGGGCAGACATAATCCCATTAACACCTGTGTCATGTAAATAATGCTTATTTCCATCCATGGTAACTTTTGCTTCACAAACCTCACAAAGGCACTATTCATACTGTAATAGATTGCATCACTTTAGGTTTTATTTGTTCACATCTCCACAAGTCAGGTTTGGTCCTCCATAGCTGGAGGTAGGAGTGGGGGGTTTATCCCACCTGGGCTCCAGCCTCCAGCAGCAGCCGGGCACAGTTTGGATGAGCCTGGATTCAGGCCTCGTGGAGAGGAGTGATGTTGTCCACCGTCACCGTGTTGACCGATGCCCCACTTTCTATCAGCTGTTTCAGCTGCAGGGCCCTGCCGTGGGACGCTGCCTCGTGCAGGGCAGTCCGGTCCGCCCAGAAACCTTTTACACAGACAGTAACACACACACACACACACACACACACACACACACACACACACACAGAGACAAGAACACACACACAGAGACAGTAACACTGCTGTGAAGCTGCTGTTTTAAATAACGTTAGCCTACCTTACTAAAATAACATTTGCCTCTTCGTATTGGTTTCAGTTATATTCAGTTAGACCTTACATTATGTCTGTACATTATTTAATACATGTTAATACAAATAGTAACCGTATAAACAATAACTACAATATAACAGCAACTAATAAGTCATTATTAGTTATAGTAGCTGTATTATTTTATATTCTATTGTAAATTTGAATATCTTTCTATTTATTGCACTGTCTTGATTGTTGTTGATTATTTGATGTTATTGTTTGTTTGTTATTGTTTAATGTTATGCACCTTCCGCCATGACAAATTCCTTGTAGGTGCAAACTTCCTAGGCGATACATGGTTCTGGTTCTGATTAGCCAGTTAGCTACTCTGCAATTACGACAGAATGTATAATTCCCTAAAAGGTGTTTACCTTGTCAGAGTTTCATCTCTACGTGTAATAACTTTTTATAATGGAACATAATAATTGTGTAAGTATTCGTGTCATGTAGCCTTCTTTAACTCGCTTATTTGCCAGTATGTTACTTATAGCCATGGTTGACGTTGTGTATACAGTTATACATCGGTAAAGTCTTCTAGATATGATACGTGAGTGTCACGAGCAGGGCACGAGCACGGGCTAATATGATTAAATAAGGTAGATGTCAAGAGAATCCACTTCCGTTCTACATTTTTAACCGGCTAACATGTACCGTATGACAGCTGTTGTGAACATGATTAACGGTGCTCACCGATGTCGCAAAGAAACGAACGGCGCGCTGCTGTCACCTCCATGTTTTAGCGGCTAAAACACTTTGAGAAACCGCTGAGGCAAGGGACTGGAATACATGAGCTAGGCTAACGTTGCGAGTGTCGAAGGGAGAGACGCCAGAGAGAATTGTGGGAGTCGTAGTTTACAGGTGTGAGGGTTCCTGCGCTGCTACTCAGACATAAAATCCCCTGTTCAGGTATTACAGGGCAACTCGATTGTGCGGTGACACACAGGAGTCATGCATTATACATTATATTCCATAATTGATGTAGTTAGCCAGAGTTTTCAATATTCTTTGCTTAACTTAATTAAAATCGCTCCCATTCTCAGGGCTTTCATGAATATTTGTGACTTGTAAAGTTCAGCTGGTGAGCTTTCAGGATATGAAAACGTTGGGCCCATGGTGTTGGCTGTCTTGTGCATCTTTTCAGTTGAATTGTATTATTGGGACGCTACAATGCAATTCTTCAGTGAGACAGATCTAAATTAATAACCATATCTGTTTGATTTGATCCGGTAATGAATGTTCTTCAGAGTATTCAGACATCTTTTCATTTTGAAGCGTTTGCTTTTTTAAAATTATGTTTAAATCTCAAACTGCAAATAAAATGTTGCATCTTGTTATGAATTGTAAATTCAAAACCCAACACACATGCAATTACAGCAGTTAAAACAGACTGCTGCAATAGTCTGAAATAACTATAAGATCAATGTTAATAAAGGTATTTTGCTTTAAGTCGGTCAAAAGTTCGTCGTTGGCCTCTGTCAGTAAAAAAGCTGCTGAGCAGCAGAAATTTAGAGGTGCGTTTTGCTTGTGTTGCACACATTCACTGTCTGAAATGTGAGGGGAAAAAGTGATCAAACACAGCTTTGGTTTTTGACAAAGTTGTTTTTACTTTGCAGTATAGAAATCATTTGAGCCCAGGATGTTTTTGTTTTTTTAAGTTGTTCAAGACAGGAGATACCAAAAGGGCTCTCATCAATTCAATACTGCTGCAGTACACATTTTGGTCCTTCTTAAGCAATTACAGTCAACCACACATCCCACCAATCTGCTGTTAATGCTTTGCATGATACAGGAACAGAAACTACTAAATCTCTGACGCATTATAGTAACTCAAGCTGTCTGAGAAACAGGTCTGGGTAGTTTATGCTGGACCGGTCGCCCTTGTGTTTTGGTTTAGAGGATGCGTCGGGCCGTGATGGAGATTTGACAGGAAAGGGGTTTCAAAAAAACAAAAATAGAAAAAAAAAACACAACATTGACATAGAAATATGAAGCCCACACACCCCTTACCCACGTTAACGGCCGACAATGGAAGCTGCCGGCTGAGGCGCCGCCTCACACGGCCGCCTGCTGCTGCTGGGCCTGAATGTGCGCCGAGGAACACTCCGCTGCTCGCATGATTTAACTCGGACGCACAAAGCCAAAGCCGCTTCCCTCTCGCCCTGACATGAAAGAATACTTGCAGAGACCAATAACTGATGTATAGATATTATTTATCTTCCAAAACGCCTTTTATACAATGACAGAACAATTGGACACCCCACCCCGCTGACAAATATACCCACTCTGTAAGATCGTTTTTTTTAATTATTTGATTTGGCATCTTTGGACTATGCATCCTGTCGACATGATGAGGCAGAAGAATGTAGGGTATTACTGTATATTAGGCATAACCAGTGTTTAGTGCAACATCCATCTGAGTGTGGGTTTAAAAAGCATAGCTCCCTCCCTGAACCCTATCCAACAACACTATATCATATCTCTATATATCACGAACTTCCTCAATGGGCAAAACCGTTTACTCGGATGATCAGCCAGCCCATTGGTGTGTACATTTTTGTGTATTTTTTTATTTTTTTTGACTATTTTCTGTAAGATTTCAGTTGTTGTCGTCTTTAATAATCAGGATTGCAGCGGGCGCCTCTCCTCTAATCGCAGGCGTCGCCGAAGGTGTCCTGCTTCTTGCGTTCCATCTCGGCAAAGTCAAAGTCTGAGCCCGTCATCCTCTTGTAGATGTCTTTGATGTCGTCGCAGGTGGTCTCGAAGTGAGTGGTGGCATCATACGTGCGGGAGATGAAGATCTAGGGGAGTAAACCGGATCAAAGAGGCCTTTTATTGGAAGAATTCTTTCAGTGCGCTCAAAGGCAGATGAACAGTCAAGGTTGGATTTAGTCTAGATTCTTAAACGATGCCGACAAAAGATAAACTACAAAACAAAAAGTTTTCAAACAGTAATTCTTCTCTATTAAATAGCAACTGATTTTAGTTTTTACAGACGAAGGAATCAGACCACAGAAGTGTTTCATGTGCAGACACGCAACTTTCTGCTGACGCACTCTGGCCGCAAAAAAGCCAAGTGGTGAAAAGATGGTGTATTCTTAGAAAAAAAGCAACATGTAAGGAAAATTCATCGCTACAATGAGTGGCACTTCCTTTTTTGCAAGTTTACCAGAAAATCGCACGACAGTTAAATTCTGAAGATACAATATTAACATTAAACAGCATCAATCAACAGGAGACGTTTTAATGGGGTTATTGTCTGAGCAAGTGTACAGCAGATGATGTTCACCATTAACTGTGTTGTGCCACTCGTCTCAAACAAGTTCTAAGTGGAAACACTCAAACAGTAGAACAAAAAGATCCTACCTGGCTGTCGGCGCCCATGTCGGTGGGTGAATACTGCTCACTAATGCTGACGAACTTCTGCTCGACGGGCTGCAGTAGGTCCATGGCCGGCTTGATTTCACTCTCGGGGTCGTTTGTCTCCACTGTGGTGCTGATGATGGCGATGTACTTGCCTTGTGCTGCCACGTTGTGAGCAGAGGAGATCATACAAACGTAGATGTCTGGAAACCGAAGAAAAGAAGAAGGTTAACGTCTGCTGGTGAGTTCAAATAGTTATTCAATGATCGGTTGTTGTTACACATTACGAAGGTACATTTAATATGGTTCAGCTAGCAGTCTAGGCATTTTCTATTTATCGGCATAGCTTTGGGTGGAGGCTGAAAATATAAATGTCTGTTGAAACCAGAGGTGTCACACTGGGTCTTTACATTCTTTAAGATAATAAAGAAAATAAATAGTACACATTAATTTCCTGTATGTGCTCACCATGCTTCCTTTGGACCTGGTTCTGGGGGATGATGATCTGGCAAGAGTTGACGTCACCAGTGTTGGCGACCGGGTGATTCAGGATGCAGATGACTCGGATCACCTTGCCCACTTTGGTGGCGCGGTCCATGGCGTAGCTGGGGTCGCAGATCAGCTGCTTGCACCTGGCGATCTGCGTTGGGTCGAACGGCCAAAAGGTCAGAGGTCAAGGGAAAGGTTTAACTCCTGGAAAAAGGGTTAGGGACACACGAAACACGTCGGAGAGCAAACTGCTCACCTCTCCCTCGGACTTGACTCCAACCACCTTCCCGTCCTCCACCACGATCTCGTCGATGGGCTTGTTCAACATGTACGTCCCACCGTAGATGGCGCTCAGCCTGGAATAGAAGAAACGTGTGAGATGTTGCTTCCCATTATCTCCCCCAAAGGCAACAAACGTCCTATCTCTGCTTTAAGCAGCCGGAGTCAGAGATAAGGGATTTAGCGGCCTGGCAGTCAGTTATCGGTCGGTTGGCGACAATGAAGGCTGCTGGTCTCACTACCTACCCATTAGGAAAATGTTCAGCAAAGACCTAGAGACAAGGTGGCACTGCTCAAAAGGTAGGCCCCTCCTCTTTCTTTATGAAAAGTCTGTTATTTAGCTAATGGCATCGTCAGAGAGAGAGAACATAATGTATATCAAAAGGATCAGATATCTTAAGCTGAACTCTGTTTAAAACCGGAAATATTAAATACCACATTGTGCCAACTCACCATCACGTTACGTCAATTTGCTGTCAACATCTCCCCGCTTGTGGGCGTATTGGGGGTGGACCCACGGTAGAAAAACGTTGGTAGCAAATATTGGATCAAATTCACGGTTCATTCATACATGTAACATTAGGCATATGTCTAGAAAGTTGTGTTTATGAGGTATAGACCTACATGTGTTTCGGGAGGAGTAGCCTGCTCCATAATATTAATGTAATGGAATTCATTCAACAGTCATCCTGATGTTTTGAGTTGTGAGTGCAATAAATAATATTTGGAACAATACATGTTTTTTTTCTTATTTAAAAGTGTTTCATCTGTTTTCACCACGGCCAAAAAGGGAATTACATTACACTTAAAAGAATGTTCATCTCTGATAAAAGAAACAAAAGCTGACATTACCTTTTACATCTTAACCCACATGAAGAAAGTTTGAAAATACCAAAACGTGCGCATGTTAAAGACGGTATTGCAAAATCGGTGTCGTGGCCAAATGGGAAACTGGTGACGGTGATGAAACAGGTATACCACCCAGCCCTGCTGATAAGTCAAAATATTTGCTGTAGAAAAGACCTAATGGGACACTTAAATCTAATGAAGCCACCATTAATGTTTGATAAAGGTCGATTTCAGTACTTTAATCAGCTGTTGCACATTATAATGATGTTAAAAACATTAAACTATGCGCTTGGTGCTTGTGCGTCCACAGGTTCCACGATAGCCTTGTTGACGGGCCTCAGTAATGTCAAAAAACAGACGACATCACTGTTTGACTTTAATACGAAAGAAATTTGATGGCTCACAGGCCAGTTCCTGAGTTTTAAGGAGCTTCTGTTGTTTCTTCTATGATTTATAAGCAGATTTATGGACGTTTATTCACAAGGAACATTGCAAAGTGTCCGTGTGTTCAGATTATGACTATCAAAAGGAGGAGT
This sequence comes from Cebidichthys violaceus, assembly GCF_023349555.1. Lineage (NCBI taxonomy): Eukaryota > Metazoa > Chordata > Actinopteri > Perciformes > Stichaeidae > Cebidichthys > Cebidichthys violaceus. The sequence goes on from NW_027176384.1 coordinate 6,706,793, forward strand.
GTGATTTTTACGCAAACTGGGGCAATCAGACGCTGAGGAACTTCACGCAGATGCAACAAAATGATGCATCCAAATAGTCCCCTACCTGGCGAACCCTTGTGGCAGCTCCCCCAGGCCGTACAGTGGGTAGAGGTACGGGCTCTTTCCATATCTGGCCAGAGACTCACTGTAGAGCTTGATCCGGTTTATCGTCTCAATGCAGGGTTCATCCAGGTAACTGAGTGGAGAGAGATGGAGACCATTTAAAACTGTGCAATGGTATCACAATCACGTGCAAATAAGTTTATTGTAAAAATAGCACTTATTGAACAACTGGAAAGAGCACTGACTCGTCTGTGCGGTAGAGAGCGAGGGAGTGGCCGGTGAAGTCCATGACCCCCTGGTCCAGGCTGAACTTTTGGAAAATTTCTTGCATGGTTGTCTTTTGGGGGTCGACGCCGTCCATGGTTTTTGGGTTGTTCTCGTCGAAGTTGGAGATGAACTGGAGGAGCTTCCTAAAGCGCCGTTTCTCAAAAAGCCCCATCAGACCTTTAGGAGACCGAGAGTTTAGACTGAGTGGGCCGTGTTGAAAGCAACTAAGTGGGTGAAGGGCAAGCTTTGCAACGCAAAGCGCAACCAGCAGCTGAGTGTTATGGGTTATACCCAAACAACATTACTACTTAAAAACAACGCCTAACAAGTAATACAAAGATTGTTCTGTAGAAAGACACAAATACAGCATACTAAATCAAAAACATTTCCAACATCTCCAAAAACATTTCCTCCTTTTTATAATCGTTTGCCGCTGCATCCTTAAATTACTTACTGGATGACAGAGCCTCGGCCTCAGTAGAGGGGACTTTGTGGATTTTGCTCCCCTTGTACACAAAGCTGCCCTCGATCACTTTGAAATCCAGGTACTGGGTCACCTTTGTGATCAGCAGCATGCGCACCAGCTGACCTGAGGGAAAGAGACGCAAACATCAGCGTTACGGTCACAAAAACACAAAAAGATGCCATTGCCTAAAGCCGAGTAAGTTTATTTTTGCCATCATTGGGCAAAAATTCCATAATGACCTTTCAGAATATTTTAATTCAAGTGGGCGTAATGAAAACTAGACTTCTGCACCTTCCATTGGCTCCCATTCACTAGCCAGTGATGGGAGACTTTGGCTAATCACAGGTTATTTCAGAGAGAGGGCGTGTCCTTTGCACGTCGCTTTAGTGAACACCTGATTCAATGGCAGAATATCCTGCAATAAAAGTTGCTATTCCAGCTTTTGGCAACCACTGCCTTGCCAACAACGTAACTAAAAGAAAGCCTGACAATATGGGCAAAGCGTTTCAAAGATTAAGAGAAAATGTTGCTAATAGGATAGCCTTCTGCTAACCGTAACCGCTGCAGCGCAGTCGTGACAGCTAAAGTTAGCGGCAGGCTATTAGCAACATTTTCTCTCCATTTCTGAAATGCTTTGTCGTTATTGTATAGAGCCTCAAATCACAGTATGGCATCTCACTTTACAGGTCCACAAGTTTGCAAAGAAATCACTTTGTTACTGTATGGTGGCCGATATGCTAATGAACATCTAGTGGGAGGGGCTTAATGAGGGCTTCTTTTTTTTTTCATATTCCGCCATTTTTTGTTTTTTGCCTTTTCCAAAAGCCTAACCTGGGGTACCACTTGAGTTACAATATGCTGAAGGGTTATTATGGAATTTTTGCCCAATGGCACCAAAAATAAACCTACCTCAGCTTTGATTCGTAAAAAAACATTTAATGAATGTCAACATCCATGTCAATTTAGACTAATGATATTTAGCAGCATGTAAGTGCTACTTGTGGTTCCTGCTGCTACTTAGAGTGTCTTTAAATATATATATTAAATTATATTAAAGATATATTTGAACCATGACACATACAGCACTAACAACAAGCTAAAGCTTACAGCTTTGCTGAGAAGCATTAAAACAGGCGAGTTATCCAAGTAATACCATTGGCCATAAGGAATTTAGGGATGAGGTCCACGTTCCAATCCCGGCCTTTTCCCATCGACTCAGAAGGTTTGCCTGGAAGGTCGAAGCGCTTGTAGAGCTGTAGAGACACACAGAACCAGACTTGATTCACAAGCTACAGCCAGTAACGTACAACTACACCAGAGGTGCGTTTCAGGAAGTAAGGCCTCCATTAGCAAGTGCTCGCGACACTTGGTCGTGCACCTCAGAATTTTTGGAACTTGGTGAGCATGTGACCACCACAAACAGTTCACTGATAAGAGCACTATTAACACGTCGAGGGACTATACAAGGAAGGCCAGTTCACTTTTAAAATGCTTTAGAAAAAGGAGGTCTTAAAAAATATACATTTGAGTGACTATTTTGCAGCCAAATCAAACAGTTTACAGGATATTCAACCTTAGTTTCTTTATAATGCATTTAATACTTGAAGTGTTTCTTTACAGGGCTTGTACAAGGGCAATAAAGTAGTCCATGAATTTGAGATATGAGTTTACAGATGATTACAATCCCTCCGCGTCATTGTGGAGGTTCATGCTCGGGGCTTGCGCTACGGGGCCAAGCGCGAGTATAAACAAAGCCTTACTAACACTAGCGGTGTTAGTAAGGCTTTGTTACAAAGAACCCCGTCTGAACAACAACCTTTATACTGGTTGCAGACCCTGTTTCTCCAGCTGTTGATGTCAGCTTTAGGATACCAAGTAAATATTTTGATGTTTATATATCACAATTCCACAGTCTGCAGTTCTTGCTTCCTTATGTCCTCATGCTTTTCATTTCAAACCAATGTGACTGCCAAAGTGTCACAAAGCAGAGCCAGCAGCATCACAGATCAACTTACATCTTCAAGAGGAGTGATGGAGGCACTCTCAGCTCCGTAGTAGGAGTTGCGGTCCATGTGCAGAACCTTCTTCCCCTTCACCGACATGATTCCTGATAAAATGCATTCCTGTTGGGAGAAAAACAACCAAAGGAGAATTAGACCAGGACCAATAGGATGCTGATGGTAAAGCACCATCGTCATCGGAACACTAAATGCATGTATGTGATTGTTCCGTTTGTGCTCTAATGATCTATCTCACATTAACCACTTTTTAATAAAGAGTGACAGGTGGCTGTTGTTGAATTTAATGTACAGTTACAAATCCTGACTCCAGTTCCCTGCATTCCCCTCAGTACTGTGAACCCCTTATTCAGATTTCCCACTGTGGGTCCCTCACGATGGCTTTGGACACACAAGACTGAAGGGACAATGTATTACCAAAATGAACAGAAACAGGATTAGGACAGTATCCACGACTTCAGCTCTGCCACACCCAGTCCTGGCATAAAGTCTGACAAGCTGCTGCGGAGCTGGGCGGATGATTATAGCCTTCACATGGATTTAAGTCAGCCTTGGTTATGATGAGGGAAAATATGCATGTTGACCAGAGACTGGAATTCACACAGACCAAAGGCCATAATGCGATTACTGTGTGCATCATGCGACTGTGTGGACTTTCCTCTAAAAGAATTACTATGGAGTAACAGCTTTACAATATGGCCGAGCGCGGTATAACTTGTTTCTCACATGACCAAAAAGCAAACACCAGCGCCTCATAACTTTCACTGGATGATGTCACCATTAGTTAGAGACTGTGGCCTGTAATGACACAGGAAGTGTCAGGGTTTGTACCAGTTTTTTCTTTCAGAAGAGACTTTATACTAGTTATAAACCCATTTTTATGATACTTACAAGTTGTTTTTTTCAGCAAGATAACCATCACTAATTAACTACTACTAATCAAACTACTTTTATGATTTCAAGACTCAAAAATCATCCTTCAGAAGAGGAAGCAATGTCTGCCTCCACCCAGTAACAATACAGCAAAAACCGTCAGAGCAGCCTCCCCACAATGAACTCCACCGGCCCCAATTAGATCGCATCCAAGACTTTACTGGACTCAACAATCCAGTTTGCTCACAGTTTAACATAAAATGAACTTGTACGATTATCACAAGGTCTACAGACATTTTAATCTGTGACTTTTGCCAATACATTTATGTCCACACAATCTCCAGGACAGGATTATGAATGAATGTGTATGAAATGTAATTTTGCTGGTGGGGCCTGCACAGACTGCTGTTATTGAAGCTGAATGCATTGAAACTTTAAATCGGCCGCTTCATGACCTCAGTGACGTATTTACTGCACATTCTGCATAGGTGCTCTCCCAAAATAACACATGCGCCAGTGAAATCGGATCACCTCTATAAACGTCTGGGTTTCATCTATTGTCTGAGCTTGCAATGCCGCTGACTTGAAGGGCATAAATTCAGGCTGCACGTCATTCTTTGGGGAAGACGGAGCAGTTCTGGTGCGTCACTGTCACTCCTTTCTGGTGACATGTGATTAAAGCCGACCTACAGCTGCGTATGTGAATACAAGCGTTGACACACAGCCAGAGGCAGCGTAGTCCTCACTACATCAGCCAGCTAGTAGGGGCCATGCTGACAGAGGGAAAAAAAACACTGATCCAGTGTACAGTCAGGCAGAAAATCAAGCCAGTACCAAACCATTGTGACCAAAGGCAAAATTCTCAGTTCAATCTTTAACACACAAGACCCATAAAAATGTGTGTGAGAGGCAGCAAAGTCCAACGCAGAAGACAAGAGCTGGATGTGTCTCTGCAGTTCAAAACAATACCATCACATGACAGGGATTTACAACCACGGCAGGACTATGCTTGCTTTCAGACACTGAAATATTATAAACCGCTCTCAAGTGTTTTAAGTCACAAGAATCTGTTGGACTTTGATTTTACATCTGTTAGATACACAACAGATTAAAGTTCGACATGCAAAACATGTGATGAGTTTATAAAATCAGATGGAAATGTCTTGAGAGCCATTTACATTTTGAAGATTAGTATTTTCCAGCAGAATTTGGTAAATATAAAGTTACAGTAGTAATGCAAATCGTTAAGCTTTATACGGTGTAATTGATTGTTTAATGCCTGAACTTCTACACAAGCAGACCTCCCTTATTCATTATATAGCTTGTGAAAACAAGCATTGTGTCCATTTCCTCTCCTTAAATACCATATCCTCCTTTTGATGAACACAAAGATAGCAGCAACTGTAAACTTCTTACTGGAGAAAGTTTACTTTCCTATAAAAATGAAGTGCAAAAAATCATCAAGTGTAGGAAGTTGGAACCAGAGAATGTTTGGCATTATTGATTGAGAACTGCCTTCCGATTGATTGATTATTAAAATAGTTTCAACGTTTTGATCGGAGAACTTTATTCCACTGCAGTATTGCTAGTAGAATAAATTGCTAGTATTGCTAGATTTTTCCACCAGTCAGTGCTGCAGGAATGAGTCCTACAACCTGGAAATGAGTCAGCATTGTTGCCCTTTCGGTTCCCTCGTCTCGTAGTCGATGGGTGTATTTAAATGGGTTTTGGTTAGATGCCTTAAATAAGGACTGTGGTTAACACAAGCTCAAAAGATTCTAATTTTTTGTTGTCCTATCTTGTGCCAAGCCACTCCCCTCACGTGTCATTAGTAGTGGACAGATGGGGAAACCCCATCCCCCAGTTGCATAACCCAATGACATAAAAAGGTGCCATTGGTGTGAGAAAATATTCCATTGAAGAACACAAAACTGGTGCATACTGTTGCATAAATAGTATACATTAGATGATTAGAATACAGTGTAACCTGTTGAGTCAGTAGTCATAGTAGTGCTAATGTAAATGGTAATTGTCAAATATACAGAAGTGAAGTCACTTATTTGCATAACGGAACTAAAACCAAGTGAAGCTTCTGTGCAGGGCTTTTTAGGCTGGCTGGCAGTCAGTCTAGCTCTCAGATTAGTTGCAGTGTACTTTCGTTTCCTCAGCCTTGGTGGAACCACACCCAAATGTAAGCCAAATCAACACTCAGCCCAACAGAAGTTAACTAAGGCCCTTTCTGCTCTGCTGCCACCTCAGCCTGCTCTGAGCCTAAAGCAAAGTACCTTGCAACTCAGTGTTTGACGTCATAAAAAAATATCAATCTATAGAAATGTAAACACGGCTGTGTTGAACCGCAGATGATATCAGAATCGGAACTGTGCACTAGGGCTCTTCAGATTAAGAGCTGCTAGATTATGAAACTGCTATGAGAGTTGACAGGAAGCTGCCCAATGGCATCACGGTACTGTCACGGCAGTCATGCACCAGAACAACCGGAAGACCCAGGAATGCGGATATAAAAGCAGTTGTTATTAATGAAACAACGGAGTTTTTGTCCACCATTTATTTTCACACAACTTACTGTCAATCCAGATGGCCATGTTCTCGTGAAAATATTATTGTAGTATAATAAGGCTATGACATGGACAACACTGACAAGCTTAATATCCGGGTAAACAAGCCCTACACATGGGGAATAGCTCATGATCTGCCACCTCACATCCTCCTCCGCTTCTCTGGCGTTTAGTATGCAAGTTAAAACGACACAAGAATTTCAACTTCATGTTAATTTACAGGTTATCAACCCATTGATAAAGTTCCTGACTGACAGTGACATAGTCCACAGTAATCCTGGGATTTCGGATAATCAGTCAGTACAAAAATGTCCTCTCATTAAAGTGATGGGGCTTCGTTAACTTTAATTATTAACACTGTATACGACAGCTTATTTTTACTCGCCAGCCTGTTGAGTCCAGGAGCATAGCAGAAGCTCAAGGAAGCTTTAGCTAGCTCCTTAATGGTTTTTAATACTTTGATAAAGTAACACTGAGACTGGAATAAAGTCAACAACCGAGTTGACAGGCTCCGTGCACGACAGATTAGTCGGGGAAGCTGACCCGCCGTTAATTTGTTGGTAGCGGGCTGATTAGTTAGCTTAATTTGAGTCGGCTAACGTTAGCAGACAAATCATCCGCGTATAACCTTATCTTGATTGAGAGACTGGCGTCCAAATAACCGGTTAATTAACCGAGGTCCCTACATTCATAGTCCCCAGAACAACGTAAAGCCACAACAACAGAGTGAGAGTTGAACGTATCTTGAGTACGTTAACAGTTAGGTATCGTTAATCTTTCCAGACACCGATAGCATTTGAAGCTAGCATAGTGCTAACAGTTACCGTTAGCTACTTTGCTCGCAGTTTCCTTTAACTAACAGGTCGTCGCTCACCCGCGGTTAGCGGCTAAGCTAGCTACTTAGCGCTAGCCCTGCTGATTAGGCCTTGTTAGTTCAAAGCGCTAACTGCGTCGGTAACAGGTTGCAAATCACTTCCACGCAGTGAAACGCATCGTTTGTTTCTTTCTCACCGTAAGCCCGGTGCCCAAAACGATAACGTCGTATTCTTCATTCATTTTTCCAAGTCTTCACTGCTCCGCTACTGAATATCGGGAAAGAAGAAAATGGAGATCTGCGGGGCTGGAACTGAGAAGGGGCTGCGGTTCAGCGTCAGGCGCCTCAGGGGGCGGGGCTTCTCATCTGTCAATCACTTGGAAGAAGAGCGCGTGTCAGTGTGAAAATGTCTTATTGTTTAAGAAATAGAGAGACGTAAGAGGACAGGCAGACACAATAGCAAGATAGACCAGCCAGTTGACATGTTATAGTAATTACAACGTCTTAAGTTCTCACCACGAGCCTACTGTACTGTGTGTCGTGTGCTGTGCATGTCTTAAGATTCAGGTTATGCATTTAGATAATATTTAACACTTTGCCTTGCTTTGGTAAATGAGTCAACTGGGCTTCTGAAAAAAATGTTTTCACCTTTTCTTAAAATACAATTTATTAATGAATTATTGGTTTTCTTTCTAACCACATGACCTAAAATAACAAGCGCTATTGTATGTTATTTATTGTTGAATGTCATTCGTCTTCCATACTGTGTTCTCTACAGTTTCTCCCACCTTGTATGTTGAATACATGGTCACTCTCATTCAATTAAGTTTTACCCATTTTAAAATGTCTATTTTTGTAGGAACGCATCATCATGTCATATGAGGAATTCCATCATCAAGTCAAGTGTAATGATGTGCAATGCCTTGCGGTGTCTTTAAACTATTTGTGTTCCCAGAGTGGACTACATTTATGGTCGACACACCTGTTGAGTAAACCCAGTGACGTTCACGAAGTCAGCCTCTGTATTACTCACCCACGTGACTCAACTCAGGAGCCTAAAACTACATTCAATACATGCAGTTGTGGTCAAAAGTTTACATACACTTGTAAAGAACATAATGTCATGGCTCTCTTGAGTTTCCCCGTTATTTCTACAACTCTGATTTTTCTCTGATAGAGTGATTGGAACAGATACTTCTTTGTCACAAAAAACATTCATGAAGTTTGGTTCTTTCATGACTTTATTATGGGTTAACAGAAAAAGTGACAAAATCTGCTGGGTCAAAAATATACATACAGCAACATGAATTAGCAATTTTGGTGACTTAGAAAGTTGTGTCAATGAAATGAGCTTCATAGCATGGCCTCTTAACTTCTTGTGAGTGATTATGAGTGACTACAGCTGGTGACTTCTCTGAGGCCATTTAAATAGGGCTCATTGGATACAAATGCCCACAAACGCTACAATGGGAAAGTCAAAGGAGCTCAGCATGAATCTGAAAAAGCGAATCATTGACTTGAACAAGTCAGGAAAGTCACTTGGAGCCATTTCAAAGCAGCTGCAGGTCCCAAGAGCAACAGTGCAAACAATTGTTTGTAAGTATAAAGTGCACGGCACTGTTTTGTCACTGCCACGATCAGGAAGAAAACGCAAGCTATCACCTGCTGCTGAGAGAAAATTGGTCAGGAGGGTGAAGAGTCAACCGAGAACTGTCAAGCACGGTGGTGGTAGTATTATGCTGTGGGGCTGTTTTGCTGCCAATGGAACTGGTGCTTTACAGAGTGTAAATGGGATAATGAAGAAGGAGGATTACCTTTCAAATTCTTCATGATAACCTAAAATCATCAGCCCGAAGGTTGGGTCTTGGGCGCAGTTGGGTGTTCTAACAGGACAATGACCCCAAACACACATCAAAAGTGGTAATGGAATGGCTAAATCAGGCTAGAATTAGGGTTTTAGAATGGCCTTCCCAAAGTCCTGACTTAAATCCCATTGAGAACATGTGGGCAATGCTGAAGAAACAAGTCCATGTCAGAAAGCCATCAAATTTAACTGAACTGCACCAATTCTGTCAAGAGGAGTGGTCAAAGATTCAACGAGAAGCTTGCCAGAAGCTTGTGGATGGCTACCAAAAGCACCTAATTGAAGTGAAAATGGCCAAGGGACATGTAACCAAATATTAGCACTGCTGTATGTATATCTTTGACCCAGCAGATTTGATCACTTTTTCTGTTAACACATAAAGTCATGAAAGAACCAAACTTCATGAATGTTTTTTGTGACAAAGAAGTATCTGTTCCAATCACTCAGAGAAAAATCAGAGTTGTAGAAATAACAGGGAAACTCAAGAGAGCCATGACATTATGTTCTTTACAAGTGTATGTAAACTTTTGACCACAACTGTACAACACATTTACAGGGATAGACCGGTTTTGACAAACGGGTCCTTCATGCAAACTAATGCACAACAGCCGACGGAAAAAACGAGAGAATTCTCAGAGGTGGTTGCTAATGGTTCAAGCTTAAGTTTTGTTTTGCGTCTGACATAACAGCAACAATTGTACAAAATAGACAGGCAGGTGTGGAATACACAAGGCCTTTGTTCAATCAGGTCTACACTTCGTAGCGTTCTCTAAACAAGATACTTACTCCGATGTGGCAGAGCGGCCGGCCTCTTGGCACAAACACCATTATGACTTTTAAAGGGTTTTTTTGGAGGCACTTTTCAAGTTATAGCAGTCTAATTCAAGCTAGAGCATGAAAGTCAGGTCTGATGTAAATATAAGACACTAAAGCAAGACTTTTATTCAACTCAATGAGATTAAAGTCCCCAAATTCTGTGACTCAAGAATACAACACAGTACACGTTCAGATTTATTACACCATAAATTGATTTAATCACATTAAAGGTGTCAGGTTCTTTTCTCTACTTAAATCACACATCTGCATCCTGTACCACAAACGCTATGTTATGATGGGTCTGGTAGGCCACATTCAAACACTCGCACTACGTCTGGTTTTCTGGCATGCTGCATTGCTGTTGTGCCACATGCGTCCTCTGAGTCTTTGAGTCCGAGCTGCAGGAGAGTCCTGGTGGCGTCCGCGTGCTGCCCGATGCAGGCCATGTGAAGAGCTGGGGAAGAGAGGAGAACAGAAGGGGATTTTTGACCCTCCAGGGTGGTTTTATTTTGATAACCATGTCAAGCTATTTCTTGCTGGTGCATTCAAGTTGTGCAGGAAGGTTTCTTCATCAAAAACTGGAGACTATTCTTTTCATAGCCTCCATATTCATTTCCTCAGGATTCGATTTTGGGACAACACAGCACTTGAATAAAATGCTCTTGAGCTGTTTATCTAATATTTTCATAGTGTTCTTAAATTAAATCAAAATCAAATGTTCTTATATGAAATGTAACCAATAGTGAAAAGGACACAATACCTTCAAATCTTCTTTTCAAGTTATCACCACCTTATCCTCAAAATGACATGAAGCAGATGAGTTTGACTGTGAAAGCCTAATTTAATAATACTTAAGCGTGCTGTTCTCTAAACTTGAACTTTCATCGTTGGTTATTTAGCCTTGAATAATAATATATATATATATATATATATATATATATATATATATATATATATATATATATATATATATATATATATATATAAGATTTGAAACCACATTTCCGGGGGCTTTAATTTTGTTCAGAACAAAAGGGACACCGCAGCAGAGCTGCAGTGCCAAACCCAGCATGGAGTGTGATACACTGCTTACCAGTTCTTCCCTTTTTGTCCCGAACGTGAAGATCTGCCCCCAGCTCCAGTAGAGTTTGTATAGTGGATGTGTGGCCCTCCTGGAAAGCACAGATTGAAATGAGGAAGGAGAGTTTAAGGTGTGTTTGTGAATATTCCCATATTGTAATCATACTACTGGCACTATTCTGTATAAACCACACCTATGGCATCAGTTATAGAGTTTGATAGATAATATCACATATGCTACTTCTATCACACAAAATACAGCAATGATTTGATGACTATTAATCTGTGTAATCAAGAGCTATGACCTCCTCTTCCTTCATGTTAACTGCTAGTGACTCTTTTAGGTGTGTATTACCAAACACACACAGACAGACAGACAGACAGACAGACAGACAGACAGACACACACACAGTGAGATGTAGATCATCATCTCACCGTGAATGCAGTGAGGCCAGTTGTTTTTGGTGTTACAGCTGACTCAATATATGGATGTATTTTGTATTTAAATTTTAATTTCCTTTTCTTTCACATGATTTGTGCTACTCCACAATCTTTCCATGTATCTCTTAGCAACTGCAGAAGTATCCCTTTAAAGTACGAGTACCCCAGTCACTGATCCAACCTTTGCAGCGTAATGCAGGGCAGTGAGCTGGATGTCGGTGGCTCTCTGATTCACATCTACGTTTAAGCCCCGCACCAGGAACCGCAGCGCCTCCTCCTGGCCGGTGACGGCGACCTGGTGCACCGCCTGAGCCCCAAGTATGTCAGCCGCTGTTGGAGACGCCTACAGCACACACAAGTCACGTTGTGACAGTGCACGTAAATACCTCAATTTCTAGAAAAGCTGAAGCGTTATTGAACTGAAACGTCTTATTCTACCTGGTGTTTCTCTAGAAGCAGCCGGGCCACAGAAATGTGTCCGTTCCTGACGGCATCCATGAAAGGAGTGACTCCACAGCTGTCAGTGCAGCCCGGGGCGTAGCCACATCTGGAAGAGGACCAGGTGAAGGTGAGGGTCAGTCAGACATGGTTATCTGTGAATCATCATCAAGCTCAGAAAGTATGGAGCTACTGTATATTTATCCCACATATCAAATTAAGAGTGTGGACGTTGCAGTGTCTACAAACAGGATTGTAACCATCAGTCATCATATGTATATGATGTCATCATATATTCACCTTGGAAATAGTACTTACAAAACATTCTAGTCAAGCACACGGTATATTTTCACATTTACATTTTAGATTTTCAAATAAAGCTGAAAGCTCCACAATAAATGCACCTAGTAGGTTTTGTTTTTCACAGTGGATCACAAGAAAAAGCTGAGATAAACTTACAAACTAACTAACTAACCCTCTACCTGCCCTCCACCAAAACAGCAGGTGGACAAAGTGAAGCGTTTAACAACTGAAGAGCTCAAAGTCGAGAGCAAAACAGAGCTAAAGCGGCTAAAACACAACTCCAAATGAATGCTAATGTTGCTCCTTATCTGTTAGTTGTGCAAATGGGCAACTGTTTGCTCAACTTGAATTAGCGCCTCGCGGTTGCATGCCTCCGTCAACGTCAAGTTGCAGTTTACATCCATGTCTGTCCATAGTGTCATCATTTTATCCTATTAAGACATTACATTACAGTAATTTAGCAGACGCTTTTATCCAAAGCGACTTAGATTAAGTGCATTCAACATAGGTATTCAAGAGAACTACTAGTCACCAGAAGTCATAAGTGCATCTCCTTTTTTAAACAAGCATCTAAGAGCATGACCCAGAGCAAAACCCAGAGCCAAAGTACAGTGCAGAAACAAACAAAAACAACAAGTGCAACAAAGTAATACGAATACAATAAGTGCAACAAACTAGTATGAATACAATAAGTACTAAGTGGAAGGCTCAGGGTAGCACTTCCTGAAGAGGTGAGTTTTCAGCCTGCGCTGAAAGATGGGCAGCGACTCTTTCACACAAAAGACATTTGTGTGAAATCATATGCGTTCTCGAGTTATGACCAAAAAATTATAATCAGTCCAGCCACGGCTGTAGCCAGCATGGAGGTATAAAAAGAAAATAATTAATATTCTAAAAGATCACAGTGTTTCCAGAGCTTAGTGAAACATTTCACAAACTGGACTTTCCATGCGATGTGTTTCGGGGATGTACAAATGTCCAACCTACCTCTCCAGCAAGATCCTAACAACCTCCTCACAGCCGTGCATCGCTGGAAGAGACAGAGAGAGTGCTGATATAGTCTGAGGATGAACACAAGACGTCCCTCACACATCACGTATCCGTGGGGATGGTGAGGGATGCTTTACCTGCAGTGTGCAGTGGAGTCCTGCACGTCTTGCTCTCCGTCCTCCAGACGTCCGGCGCGGCAACAAGCAGGTGCTGGACGATCAGGGGATCGCCTTCCCTGCAGGCGATGTGGAAGGAGTTCCAGCCGTCCTTGTTTTTCAGCGCAGGGTCGGCACCGTGGCCCAGCAGCTCCCGGATCACGCCGAGGTTTCTCCGGGTGCAGGCCATCATCAGGGGAGTCCTGAGAGAGAAGAGGCAACACTGACGTCTACTCTGACCAAGTGAAATCTATGTTGGCAGTCACATAACAAGCTCACATGCCAATAAACAGTGGCATTTATTCAAGGCAGTTTTCAGGGATACATAGTAAACATATATAATTAAAAGGATTATTAAACATTATATCAGGGAAATAATACTTGCAAATAGAAGAAATTACATTCAAAATTGTAAATAGTTCACAGTAAATGATCAAATCTGTCCTTTTACATCTTTAATTAAACTATTCAACTAGGCACCATCAAATGAACTGTACAGCGTTTGAAATCCTCACCTTCACAGTTCTTAAATCATGTCATCGAAAATGTAATTGTGCATTAGCTCTAATAATAATAATAATAATAATAAGTGATTAGGCCCACTTTGTGTCCCTCGTGTATGAAGATTAAACTTTTCTCTGTTTTTTTTACAATGCAGTTAAAATATGTTATTACACATCAAAATACAAAAAGATATATATGTATGATTTTAGAACCTTTACTTTTATTTTACACATTTGTTTCTTTTGTTGAGGCATTGTACATCGATCAAGGAAAAAGTCACAACTTGGAAGACTGGTTTAAAACTGTTTTTATTGTGCAAGGCCAAGAAATACTTTTTGATGCAGATGGACGGGAGAGTGTTTGGGGCTTCTGGAAATACCTTTATGACACAGCTTTTAGGCTTTGTCTTGGACAAAATAGATTTTTAGTTTTTTAGTAGTTGAATGTAACCATACCACATGAGATGGACAAATTGGGCTTGTAATCGTTAAACCGACAGTTTCTGGATCATTGTTCTCTCGGAGAGAGTTTCGTAAATAATATTAAGATAACGATATGAAGCCTCTATATTTAATTGAGTACAACAAAAAGTATCTCCTTCGAGCCGGATTCGAACCAGCGACCTAAGGATTTCAGCATGTTGCCTCTACAGTCCTCCGCTCTACCAACTGAGCTATCGAAGGGAGATGACAACTACTGCAGGACAGTTTGTTTTTAAAGCCAGAAGAGGGCACCACATGCGTACGCGATCATTCGGTGTTTAATTGTAACCAGGTCGATATCGTCAGACTCACCAGTCCGCTTTCTTCAAGCTGTCCACCGTGGCTCCTTCCCGGAGCAGGTAGCTAACACAAGCCTGGTGGCTCATAGAAGCAGCTTCGTGCAGCGGCCTCTTGTAGTCGTTGTTGTACACATCCACATCCGCGCCTATCCGCTGTACTAGATACTCCACAATGTCCAGGTGTCCCTTTCTGGCAGCGTAGTGCAGCAGGGTGTCCCCTGACCGACCAAAGTGTTTACTGCCGACAGTCTGAACCTCCGCCGAACCACCTAATGATACGAGTTTCTCCAGAGAGCTTAACGGTCCCTCCTGAGCGAGCTTCACCAGCAGTTTACACGTGTTTTCGTCCATGTTGGGTGGAGGTTAACGGCTGCAGCAGGAACACAAAGTCAATGTAATAGTCAAGATGACAAGTTAGCTGGGCTTCTTGAAGACATGCTGCAGAGAGCTGTTTAGGTTGTTTTCGCAGAGTAGCAAACAGTTACGTGGCCAACCATGACCTTACACTGTTAATATCTGTCCATATATGAGGCAACAAAAAGGACAAGGATTATAATATAATAAATGTGTAATTTGTTAACATTTGGCGCCAATCGCCTTCCGTCGGAATGCTCACAGATACGAATTCTACATTTAAAAACATTACTTTAAGTTTAAACTAAATACAAATGTTCCGTTCTTGAGGCAAGACGCTTAATGGCCTTAATACATGATTATAATTGAATCATTTAAACATTATTCATGGTCAGCAAATATTTATAGATCAATATCGTTAATATCCACAGGCCTAACAAATGTGACAACTCAAACTGTTGAAGAAGGAATAAACTTTAGTCGTCCTTTCCAACACAGCGACACGCTGGCCTTTTAGGGAAATGTAGTTTTTGTGAAGAATTGCGATTTGGCTCACTAAAACACCTCTACCTGTTTTAAATCAGTTATTTCAGACAGGATATGACTTTAAAGGTGGTTTGCCCAGTTTTAGATTAATAAATACCACTTTAAGTACATGGCTCAGCCCGCTGGTTAGAATAGATTTGTTTTCCTCACTTAGTACTAGTTAAGTAGGGTAGTAAGCCTTGAGCAAGATATTTAAAAAATAAACTAACCTCCAGGGCTCCGTATGTTATGCAGAAATACATTTTCCAGTATAATTTTTGCTAAACATACGGAGCCCCAACAATCACACTTTTCTCCTCCATGAATTGGGGAGAGCAGGGCTCATCCATTTTCTGGCTAAATGACAGCGAGGAATCAGAGCGCTGGTGAACAAGATGAGTCCCATCTGGAAGGAAGAAGGAGAGAGAGAGAGAGAGAGAGAGAGAGAGAGAGAGAGAGAGAGAGAGAGAGAGAGAGAGAGAGAGAGAGAGAGAGAGAGAGAGAGAGAGAGAGAGAGAGAGAGAGAGAGAGAGAGAGAGAGAGAGAAAAAAAAGTGGGATTGTTGGTGAGGGTGAGGGTGAGTCTCAGTCCTCAGAGGTTTTACAACATGGACCATGAACATCAGGAATGAGACTGATCACCGTCTTTATTTCTGGTAAGTATAGGCTGCATTTGTGACATTTTAAATGTGCTTTAAATTGTGCTACATGACTCATAAGGTACATATCGAACCAACAGGGACACACCTCCTCCATTTATCTCTGACTTCCACAGTGCATGTTCACTAATATAATGCACTTTTTGCCTGTATATGTATGTTGTATATTGTGAAGTATGATTTGTGCATTTTGTGGTATGTATGCAACCCTGTTGTATTTGTTATACGAGAGAACCTTTTGTCCTGCCACACTGGAAAAAATATCTATCTTTCCAAAAAAAAGTGTTTACCTTTAATACCAAGTGAAAGAAAATCTGTAAATGCGTAATGCATGACCCAGTTTGCCATTGTGTCAATGCAATTCAATTTTTTTTTTGGAACTAGGGTTTGTTTTTTAATACTGTAGTAGGCCTTGAGGGAAATGATTTGCCTCATTTAGGCTCGTTTCAAAATATGTTTTTTAGAAAATTCGCTCAAAATGATTTAACTCCACAAAAAGTTACAGACATTTTCTTTATTGTGAGTCCTGAAAAAGTTAACCGCTTCACCCAGGTTAGGAATTTTTTGCAGTGTGATGACTTAAGTGGTATGGTTTGCACCCCCAACCCCCACCCCCTGAGAGTTTGCATGTAACTGTGTGTCTGGATTCCACACAGTTACAACCTCAGAAGCTAGTTGCTACATTTAAAAAAAAAAAAATCCCACCTCCCAATTCCTCGATGATGCCTTGAAGAAGCCATTTAAGGAAAATAATATAATGTAAGAGTTCATATTTGGTGCTACAATTATGCAAAAACATTGACAATGTGACTTTAAATGCATTAAGATTCAAGAACACATTGAATGTAAGCACAATGCATTGTAATTTGGAAAGTCTTGAGTGGATTACCATGCTGGCCAGAGGCAGCGTGTGAGGCAGTTTAGTATCTGGAGCTAATCAGGTCCAGATGTTTGGGGCTGCTCTAAACAGTGACAAATAAACCAGAAACAAATGCATGACACAAACTGCACGCCCTGTCCTCGTTCGGTTAGAGTCTGCAGGTTTCTGAGGAAGTACTGAAACATGAAAAGCAGACAGAGTCACTACTGCTGGTGTGAAACTGATGAACAACTTAAAAGTGTTCTGTTTCCTGCCCAGGGCTCGCCACTTCACGGCGAATGCACAAATTAAGAGTTGCACGAGTTGACGATTCAAAGAGGATGGAGAGGGGGGGAATAAAAGGAGGGTTTTTAAGCTGTTGGACAGTTAAGATGAGCGTTTTGTTGTGTGTTGTGAAAGTACTTCTATTCTGTAGTTATATAAAAGTTCAAAAAGCTGGAAGGCAAACATATTCCTCGAAGAAGCCGTGGCACCAGGAAGGAAGGAAGTGGTGGAAGGTTTTGGACAAGCACAGCCCCATGTGTCCTCCAGTGTCTCCTGGCTTTGGGCCTCGGAGACTTTACTGCAGGTCCGGTCACTATGGTAGTTTGTATCAGTCACAAACACATCTGTGTAAGACATGTGGCATTTCTGTGTGCGTTTATTTTCATATTTTACTGATTTGTCTTTGTGTTAAGTGTTCAATGTGACCATCCTCAACATGTCTTAATCAATTCCAGCAATATGAGGGCCATAAAGTGGTTACACAACTCTTGAGATTGACAAAAATACTCTGAATGTGACCACACTGTTCTCCATGAATGAAAGAACCTGGAACTCCTCTCTGCATTTGTTCAATGCATCATACACTATAAAACTACCACAACTGTTGCATACCAGCAATAGGCCCTTTCCACAGCAGTCATTTTGACAGGTCATTGGTTGGCCCCGTTCCATTTAGGGCCCAAGTATTGTGCATGCTTGCTGACCGGAAATGGCGGCCAAGAATGGGACCGTGATAAATCAATTAAACCTGTTTAACCTGCTATAAAATCTCAAAATGGCTGCGGTTGCTCCGGTGAACTCTGCACTATACTAATAAAAGTTAAGTACCTATATTGTCAGATAGAAGCCATCAGTTTTGTTTAGGTTACATTAGCAGTCTGTAATTATATGGCACCACAAACTAAGACACCGCTAGCTAGCTGCCGTTGCCGCTGTTAGCTAGCTCATCATTTTCGGTGAGTACACAGCAGCTATTGGAGACAACGCTACCCTGTCGAAATTCACACACTACGCAAGTAACGACATAGTGTACACAGTGTACTACATGGAAGTGTACTGGCAGAAGTTCTTCCTGGTTTGAGAGAAACATTTTGGATTGGGAGGAACTTCCTTTGCCAATGAAAGAAATGTACGGCACAAAGACGAGAGGGTACTTACTGCAGCACTCTATTTCATTTTTTTACCTCCTCTTGAGTGACTAAATAGCTCTCTTTATCTCTGTATGTGTTTGCAGATGTTGCTGAAAGCAAGCATGAAATATGAGTCTCCTGAGAAAAAGTAAGTAAAAAACAAATTGTAATACAAATGTAATTGTGGCTGATTTATGGTCTCGGGTTCTATAATTCGACATGAAATCTTCCTGTTGATGGACAGTAACAATAGACAGACTCATATTAACAATAGCATCAGTATTACTTTGTGCAAAGGCCAGTGAGGAAACCCCCATATTTCTCTCAAGGGAAGCATCCAGCTTCCATGCACGTGCACCAAATGTGTGTGTGTGTGTGTGTGTGTGTGTGTGTGTGCTGCGGGAGGGTTGATGAGGTAACCAGATGTCAGGCTGTAATGAGTTAAAATGTAGGATTCCATCTAGTGTGTGAACAGCAATTTGGACGGAAAGCAAAATGCAAAATGTCCACCCAACATTGTTAAAGCCCTAAATCTTTACCTCCACCCCTGCTTTTGAGGAATTTATCTGCCTTTTGGGTGTATGTCTCATTTTTAACTGTACATCAAAAAGTACATATGTGCAATCCTTGATCTGGGTCAGCAAGTCCTGAATATTAGAGTGTAAAACTGCTGCTACTGTGCAGAAGTAGTTATGGCACCTGGATGAGCAGCCATACATGATAAAAGTGGCTGTTAACTGGTTGCAGGTGGGTATTCAACCCTCCTTTCTCTCAGGTCTGCGTGACTACAGCTGGTGTTCAACTTTAGAGGTGAAACACAATGTGTATTTCTGCTGCAATGAGAAGACAACAATACAGTGAAATGTCAACACTTTCTTTATAGGAATAGTTTGACATATTATTTTTCTTGCTGTGAGTTTGAGAAGATCGAACAGTCTCATTTTCTGTTAAGTATGGTGCTGACGAGAGGCAATTAGCATAGGGTAACGGCTAACATATGAGCATATGTGAAGTTCACTAATTAACATATTTTCATTTGTTTAATCCGTACTCAAACTGAACAAATTTTTTTATTTTTACAGGGAATTACAGGCTGTGTAAATATGTCTTGAAGAGCAACCATCTAGCTAGGCTAGCTTGGACCATGGAGGCCAGAAGCAGTTTTTTTCTGTTTGAGTACAGATTAAAGAAATACAATGCAACTTATTAATTAGTGAGCTTTGGATGTCTTGGAATGTGTATTATCACCTTTGGACAGAGCCAAGTTAGCTGTTTCCTTTTGCTTCCAGTCTTTACATTATGCTAAGCTAAGCTAAGATAAGCTAAGTCCTAGCTTGACTCATGAGAGTGGTATCAACCCTTCCCAGCAGGAAATGAAAAAGTGTTTTTCCGCAAAATGTCAAACTATTCCTTTATGTCATTTTGGTTTCTTGGTCGGACAAAAGAAGCACTATGAAGTCATCAGCTTGGGCTTTGTCACCCACAATAGGCATTTTTCATTGTTATTCAAAATGTTCCATTAAAAATGAAAAAAGAAGAGATTGCTAAATAAAAATGAATCATAAAGTGCTGGAGGGAGGAGGCCTAAAACCCAGAAATGAGTCAGTATTTTTGCTCTTCCGATTCCCTTGTTTCAAAGTCCTTTTGTTCGATGATATAACTCATTAGTAATCAATAAATACCTCTCTTGGGAATTTTAAACGTTTTACGTGTCTTAGAAAAGGAGGTTGCTAACAAGTGGCTAAATGAAACTACGAAACATCATCAAGCCAAACACTAGTCCTCCTTTAGCTTAGTGGGGGTGATGCCACATCATGTGACCGCAGTGTGGAGCGTTTATAGCCCGACATTAGCGTTTTACTTCTGGAGATTGCATTCACGCTTCATAAATCATAAAAGCGGTGTTCATTTGTGAAGATGATCTTGCTGACTCCCGCCTCTCCCTGTGTTTCAGTTAACCGGGCCCTCCTGGTGCTGCTGGTGCTGATGGTGGGTCTCCTCCTGCACAGTACAGTGCTCAGAGCCTCCACTCGGCCCAAACTCTCAGGTACACCCAGACAGGCTTTATTCAAGTCTGTACAGAGCACATTCAATCGTGTGAAAACATTAAAGGAGCATTGTGTGTGAATAGAAAACCAGATATATCTTATTCCTCTGTGCCATGGAGGCCCATTGTTCAAAAAACTATTAAAAACACATCAATGAGCCACACTGTTGCATTGGGTGACATATTCCTACATTACCATGAACACACACGGCAGTTTATTTTGACTAAATCCAACTTAAATCGTCCTGGTGCCACAAAAACTCACAAGAGCAACACATGTGTATCAATGCGCAGCTGAAAATAGTCCCCAACAAATGCACTAGTTACTCTTCTTTGAGTGACATTTGTTAAAAACTACAGTGACCGGCTGTTTTAGGAGATTACTGAGCAGTTGTTTGAGAATTCTCTCTCAGATCACTGGAAGAACCTCAGAAGCGCAGCGCGACTTCCCGCAGCGCGAGTTCCCGCAGCGAGAGTGTCAGAGGAGGAGAATGTCGTCCCCGTCGTGATATGCGCATCGGAGGAGCGCATCGGTGCAACCATGGCGGTCATCAACAGCATCTACAGCAACACAGACGCCAGTGTGTTCTTCTATATTGTCACTCTTCGTGAAGCCGTGAAACTGACGAGGTTTGTCACTTGTACAGAAGTGTAGAGAATCTTTAATTGTCAATGTTTTTTTGGGGGGGCCGCCTGACACCCCAGTATTATTGCCTATACTCATGATTTTTTAATTACCCAGTTTTTCTTTCCTCGCGTCTTCCCAGACAGTACATAGTGAAGACTAAACTGAAAGGCATCAAATATAAGATATTGGAATTCAACCCCATGGTTCTGAAAGGAAAAGTGAAGCCAGATTCCTCTCGACCCGAACTGCTACATCCAGTGAGTTCTGGGTTTGCCTTTGTTCATGTAACAACACATACGATACACATGCACAGATGAAGCTCCAACGTGCGCTACCCCACAAGCTGAATGTTACGTCACAAAGATGCAACAATAATAACATCTGTTTTGTTTTGCAGCTCAACTTTGTGCGCTTTTACCTGCCCCTGCTTGACATCAACCATAAGAGGGTGATATACTTAGACGATGATGTCATTGTGCAGGGTACGTGTGTGGTCACGGTAGGAAGGAATCCATGCATCCTTCAGATTAAATGGTTTTAAGGTTGGCCTAGTGATAAAACTGACTTTATGTTTAGGTTACAGCAGCACAGGTTTTTAAAAAAGGAAGAGATTAATGAAATTAGAGATGTGACATTAAAAAGCTAAAATATATATATTGCAATACCTAACACTTTATTAGTATTTGTTAAAAGAGAGTCCATTAGTGTGACTTCAGCATGATGTGTTAACTATACTATAAACATATAGGTATAGGTATGAATAATAAGTATAACATACATAATGATATAATTAAGTATATAATGTTAATATATGTACAGTTTGTGTAATATTCAAACACTATAAATTATTAATCCAACACTAGGAAGTACATATAATAGAAATCCAAGCGAATACACTATTATAAAAGCACAATAACAATGAAGTAGTAATATAGTATTGTTATATATTGATATACATACCATAATCAAACGTTTTATGATTACAATTTCTCATTGATGAATCCACACATTTGACATTTTTTAAATTGATTTTGTATCAATTATGTCTTCATGCAGTGAGACTGAAATAAGCAATATTACCTCATTTCATACAGAGGTGGGCGACAGTGGTGTAACAGTTATATATATATATATATATATATATATATATATATATATATATATATATATATATATATATATATATATATATATAATATGTGTATGTGTTGTACCACTTACAGTCTTTTCATGCTTCTCAGGCGACATCAAGGATCTGTTCAATATGAAACTGAAGCCGGGTCATGCTGCTGCTTTCTCCACCGACTGCGACCTACCCTCCACACATGAGATGGTGCGCAGCATCGGCATGCAGGTGGATGTTTATGTCTTTTATCATATTGTATCATAATCACTTTGACCATTAACCCGCCAGTGTGAAGAGGCATTGTAATGGCTGTTTGATAATCAAAAAGGTGAGTCGGTCCACTTTTGGCCTTTTTGGCTAGTGTCATTAAAAAGAAGTATGCAGTGCAAGATGCATCATTTTTTATTAATGCCAATCGTTGTCAACTCACAACTACAGGGTCTTCAGTTTGGACCATTAGAGGAATTGATACTGAAAGTTATATTCCTTTGAAAAGACACGTTGGTTTATTGAAATATGGCGTCCTCTCTTCTGAGCTTGTCCCCTAGACAACCTACATGGGCTTCCTGGACTATAGGAAAGAGGAAGTTAGAGACCTGGGCATCGATCCCAGAGAGTGCTCTTTCAACCCTGGAGTGTTTGTGGCAGATGTCAGCGAATGGAAGAAACAGAAGATCACCAAACAGTTGGAGAAATGGATGGAGGAGAATTTCAGGTACGCAGTGACCATCAGTTTTTGGAAACCCTTACATTGCATTTTGTAACATGTCCAGCTCAAAGATGAAGCTGTGGGGTAAAACAGTAGCAAAAACAACACTGTGATTTGATTGGCAAAGGAGAAATATATGAAAACAATAGAATATTTATAAAACCACAAACTACATGCAATGTTCAGATTACGAAGAAAATGTCTTGAGTGTGCAGAAGTGGAAGAGCAAAGTAAAAATGTTGTTATTGGAAGGCAAAATGGCAACAAATATGGAATAAAATAGAATATTTTGTTCAATAAAAACATGTTGTGAATTTAAGAAATGATTACATCTATATTTTTTTTTCACATTTGGATTTTTAACGTGCCTGTTAATTTATTGGAATATTGCTATCATTTATGATATTATAATTGTTCCGTCTCTCATTTTATTGCACATTGGCTGATGTCAAGCACTTTGAACTGCATTTCACGTGTGTAGGCTATAACATAAATATACATTTTTACGTTTATATATATATATATATATATATATATATATATATATATATATATATATATATATATGTGTAAGTGTTACGAAGCAGTAGAAGCATCCGCCTGATCAGAAACCCTCTTCCTCCTTTCCTCTCCACCAGGCACAACATATACAGCAGTGCAATGGCAGGAGGCGTGGCGACTCCACCCATGCTAATAGTGTTTCATGACAAATACACAACACTGGACCCGTTGTGGCACGTCAGACACATGGGTAAGATCATCACTCCAGTTCATATACAGAATAATTTCAGTATTTATTGTTAAATGCCTAATTGCTGTGCTAATTGGAAGCTCGTTTTAGTATACAAAGTATAGAAAACACACTTCAACAAACAATATTAAGGTATTATAACCAAGCTTATCACAAATCAACCTACCATAGGGACAGGATACACAGAGAGGGCACTTATGTTACACATTGGTCTCAGCGCCAAACTAATAACAATACATTATAAACAAGATGAATGGAAATACAATAGTATTTAACATATTATTCAGACATAACTAATTACTTTTTACATTTAAATTAATTATGGCAAGTGATGTGAAGTGGAATCATTAAATATGCCACATACAGACATAGTCAATTTGAATTGAGCTTTCCTGTGTGTCCAGGCTGGAGTCCAGACGCCCGCTATTCAGAGAGCTTCCTACAGGAGGCGCACCTGCTGCACTGGAACGGTCCTTTTAAACCATGGCATTACCCTGCTGTTCACTTGGATCTGTGGGAGAGGTGGTTTATCCCAGACCCCTCCAGAAGGTTCTCCTTGGCACGACCTGAGAGCGACAGCTGAGGTCTGTGGGACATGGCGTGTCTTAGCCTCAGGTAGACATGAAGCATGTGAAGTTCAGGACTTAATTGAGCAGTGGTGGAAGGTGTACTGGCAAACGTGCAGAGAATGTAATGCAGAGGAATGCAATGCTCTATGTATTAAGCCTATGCTAAATACAGAAAATGTACCTAGTCTGTTATCTACAGCAAGTGATGGATACCTGTAAGATATTAGAATATAACTTCTAGGAATGTGTTGAAAGTGAAAATGAGAAACTCATAACACTGACTGACTGAGTTTAGAGTCTTTGTAAATTGTGTTAGGCAAGAGAAAATGTCTTTCTATACGAACCTGAAATAAATCTTCAGAACTCAAATTTTTAGTCTCATCTTTGCTGGGACTTTGATGCTTCAAATAAGGCATTGCAATCTTGAGGTAATACATGACTGTGTCCTGTTACTACAGATATATTACTGATCATTTGGCATGACATTGTTGAGACAGGAAATGATACCAGCAAACTAGTGACATTCACATCAGCCGCAGTTTTTTTTTTTTCACACTAATTGAGCCATGTAAGCACGCTAAGGTGCTAAACTAAAATATTGAACACGTTATATAACTTCTGAAACATTATACCTGCTAAACGTCAGCATCTTAGCATTGTCACTGTTAGCAGCATTGCCATGCGTTAGCATTTAGCTCAAATCCCTGCTGCTGTATAGCTTCCAGAGCTGCTAGCATGGCTGTAGACTCCTAATCTTGTCGCTATCAAATGTAATGAAAGGAGCTTCACTCACATATGCCTTATTACAAAACTCTGCAGCTATGTGGAGCTTTTATAGCCTCTTTTAGCTCATTTTTTTCTGTTTAGGCTAGTCTGCCCAACACCAAACATTAGACAAAGTAAGCTACTGGCTAAAGATACAGTAGAGAATCTAGCACCCTAAAACCCTAGACCCTGAAACTGTTTTAAACACTTATTCTGTGATGATGGTAAATATGTAAAATATAACAATGTAAAGAACCATTTCCAGGAGTGCCTTGGTTTAATTTGTCTGCAACAACGTCAAAATCTAACAAAATGTTAAGAGAATGAGATGAGTTTTAAAAAAAATCCCAGAAAGCAACTAATAAAAAAGACTTATTTTTGAAATATTGGACGTAAATTAATTAAGAAATAATTCTGCAACCTGTATGTCTCTCATTTTTATAATTTATAGAAACAAATAAAAACAAAATGGGACATTTTGTTTGGAATTTTTCTTGCATGTTGCAAGCACTGAACATTTTATATTAAAGCCTGAAATAAAGCATGTCTCTTTCACACTGATGAGCAGAAGAATTGCAATCATCATTTCTCAGCCATTGCTTCCATGAGCTGAACACCTCCAACATGGCCGCCAGAGGGCATGAAAGTCTAGAGAGGATCAAACAAATGACCTGTGTCAACTGCAGTTGTTTTTTGAATAATTTTGATAATTGTCATTGTATGTTCATTTTTGTTCGATTGTGTCACAGTTCAGCTTCCATACTCCCCTGTCACTCTGCATCACACTCTTCTCTCCTGTCACTCTATCTCTCACTCACCTCTTCAGCTCATTCACTCTCACCTGCCCACTCTGCGGCACCTACTATCACACACACTCACTGCCAGATCGTTCTCCGCATCATGCCAGACTTTCCAGCGTTTACCCTCCGACTGTTTTCCCGTTGCCGACCCTGCCTGTCTGGACTTCTCCGCCTTGCCTCTGCCCCGGTAAACGACTCAGCCTTCTGTCCCCAACCACGAGAATAGCCTCTGCTTCCTCTGGTTTCTGTCTGCCTTCTCCCCTGACGGCTTGGTGTTCCACCGAGTGGATTTCTCCATGTGAGCTGATCCGAGACTGTTTGCCTGTTATGTCTTCTGCCTGAAATAAAGCTTTGTTCAACTATTCCATGTGTTCTGCTTCTGGGTCCTTACCACACCTGTTACAAATTGTTTTTTTGTGTTATTCTTCTGTTGTAACTTTTGATCAAACTCTGGCACAAGAATTTCATTAGGGATTAATAAAGTTCTATTTTATATTATCTAAAAACAATTAAATGTTTTTTCCGCTCAGATTATTATTATTATTATTATTATTATTATTATTATTATAGGAATGTTATAGGATATAGGAATCAGGCTTTTCTGACATCCCTGTCTTAAATAACCAGCACACTCATTTACTAATTGGACTGTTTTAGTGGCTATAATACATACTTTCTAATGTTCTGCCATGATTTCTAATCAGTATTTTTGTGGACTTCGATTTACTTTACTTTGTAATTTTAATGTGACATAAAATCAGTTAATCTTGGGGTAAAGTCTCCATAATCACCTCCGAAAAGGAAAGAGATGCCAAAACATCACCACATAGACTATATATAAGAAGTATATGATAAGTACTTATTAGCAGCTGGAGATGAAGAGGTGGAGCGCTGCTGGGAGCAGAGGAACATCCACAGTTACATGCTTTAAAGTCAGAAAGTGAAAGTAAGTCAGAGCGACAGCACGCTGCAGTCAAGACAAGTCTCTCTCTCTCTCAACGAACAACTTCAGGCCTCCAGGCCCGGGAGCCTCTGAGTACAACAAGTGAGTACAGTTGATGAGATTCATTGGGTTTTAAAATGGAATCAACCGGGAAGAGGGGACACTCACACAAGGACAGCAATGCTTAAAAAGGGCTGATGGTTGTCTCCCAAGACACGGCCGGCCTTTTCCAGTTTCAGCCGCCATCAAAGAATAAACAGGAAGTCTAAGAAACAGTTTAATCGTGTTAGATCCAATCTGTCACCTCAAAGTTAACTGCTAAAAGCACTATTAACATGTCTAGGGTTTATAAAAAGAAGGCCCATTCGTTTTTAAACACTTTAGAATAAGGGGGTCCTAAAAATATACATTTGAGTGAATAGTTTGCAGCCAAATCAAACAGTTTACAGGATATTCAACTTTAGTTTCTTTATAATGCATTTAATACTTGACTTGTTTCTTTACAGGGCTTGTACAAAGGCAATAAAGTAGTCCATGAATTTGAGATATGAGTTTACAGATGATTACAATGCCTCCACATCATTGTGGAAGTTACTTACTAATAATAGTAATATTATGTTTTTTATTTTGTTTGTACGCCCTCTGACGTTTTGGAGAATAATGCAGCACACAAAGTATGAACGCCTCCGTTCATGCTCGGAGCTACGGCGCCAAGTGTGAGTATAAACAAAGCTTAAGGCCTTAAACCCTGAACCCTCAGGGACTTAACTGACATCACCTGGTAAATGGTTAAGTATGAGAGTGTGCAAGGGGCTTAATATGTTATAAATATGAATGGAACAGCACTGTACTGCGACATATCACAACATCATAAAACATGATCTACAATTTATTAAATATTTTTTTCTCCCTGGTTTGAATGTATTCCATTCTCTCTCCTTGGAGATGAGAGATAATTGTCAAACAATCTATTTCCAGTTTTTTGTCAAAACAGCTTTAATAACAAAATGAAAAGAGATGATTGATGAATAAACCTGTCTAATATAATCTCTGCTTGAATTCCTCTGATTTCATGTGTTTCATTTGTTTATGTTCCATTTTTAATCCTTAATGTTTCTATTTAAATTTAATATGCCAGACTGAGCACCCATGTGCGTAATCTTATTTACCTTTTTTATGTTTCCATGCTTCCACTTGTAACCTCGTGTTTAACATCACAGTGCTATGAGTTGTGGGTAATTAGCCTTAAGCAAAGTCTGTAGAAATGCTGACTTACAGAAAGTGTTCATGAAGGGCTCAAAATGTCTACAGATGATTTGGCAGTGGGACAGACCTAAACCCTCACAGGCTTTACGGGAACGCACATCAAAGTCCTTGAGTGTGGAGATTGGGATCGTGCCCAAGATTTTTAGGGGTTGAGACCATTTCAAGACCAAAACCAAAGCTGGGCGAGACCATGTCAAGGTCATATGGAACATGCAAACCATAACACAGAATGTATTACCCAGTCAAATGTTTCAGTGATATGCAACATAACTACTTGTTTCAACAAGACTTTTGCTGCAATTATATTAATGTCTGTTTCGTTGTTTTAATTCCACATTTTTGTTCTTAGACATGGCATCAGCCAGCAGTCCCTTCTCTGAAGATCAGTTTCTGTGTTCCATCTGTCTGGATGTGTTTACCAATCCAGTCACCATACCGTGTGGACACAACTTCTGCAAGACCTGCATCACAGAACACTGGGATGTTAATGTCCAGAGTCTGTGTCCAATGTGCAAAGAGCTCTTTGACGGAAGACCGGCACTGCGGGTCAACACTTTTATATCCGAGATGGCTGCTCAGTTCATGCAGTCAGTCCAAAAGAAAGCCAGCAGCAGCGGCAGCTCTGAGGAGCAATGTGCCAACTCAGGAGAAGTTCTCTGTGACGTCTGCACTGAAACCAAAGCGACGGCCCTGAAGTCCTGCCTGGTGTGTCTGGCCTCCTACTGTGAGACTCACCTGGAACCTCATCAGAGAATCGCAGGCCTTAAAAGACATATGCTGATTGATCCTGTGGAGAACCTGGAAGGCAGAATGTGTGAGAACCATGATAGACCTCTGGAGATGTTCTGTAAGACTGACCAGACATGCGTGTGTCAGTTCTGTGCTGAGTCAAGTCACAGGCTTCATCACATTGTACCTCTGATAGAAGAGTATGAAGGAAAGAAAGGTGAGCTGGGAAAGACAGAGGGGGAAGTTCAGCAGATGATCCAGGAGAGACGACTGAAGATTGTGCAGTTCAAAAAGGCAGTGGAGCTCAGCAAGGAGGATGCAGACAAAGAGACGGAGTACAGTGTGCAGGTCTTCACGTCTATGATGCAGTCTGTTAAGAGAAGTCTGGCTGAGCTCATTGAGACGATTGACATGAAGCACAAAACGACAGAGAATCAGGCTGAAGGCTTCATCAAAGAGCTGGAGGAGGAAATCTCTGAGCTGATGAAGAGACGCTCAGAGCTGGAGCAGCTTTCACGCACAGAAGACCACCTCCACCTCCTCCAAAGCTTCCCGTCCTTGAGCCCTGCTCCGCCCACCAAGGACTGGACAGAGGTCAGAGTTCACTCATCATATCACGGGACTGTGAGGAGAGCTGGGGCTCAGCTGGAGGAGACACTCAATAGAGAGATGAAGAGACTGTGTATCGACATTGATCTGAAGAGGGTCCAGCAGTTTGCGGTGGACGTGACTCTTGATCCTGAAACAGCACATCCTGAACTCATCCTGTCTGATGATGGGAAACAAGTCAGTCGTTGTGATACAAAGCAAAATCTTCCAGACAGCCCAAAGAGATTTTCCACACGTTGTGTCTTAGGAAAGCAGAGTTTCTCTTCAGGAAGATTTTACTATGAAGTCCAGATTAAAGGGAAGACTGACTGGATTTTAGGAGTGGTCAAAGAGTCTGTCAACAGAAAGACTAACTCCTGCACAGTGTCCCCTACAAATGGCTACTGGACTGTATGCTTGATGAACGGAAATCAGTACAAAGCTTGTTCTATCCCTGCAATCAATCTCCCTCTGAAGTCAAAGCCTAAGAAGGTGGGGGTGTTTGTGGATTATCAGGAGGGTCTGGTCTCCTTTTATGACGTAGACGCTGCAGCTCTCATTTACTTTTTTACTGGCTGTAACTTCACTGAGAGACTCTACCCATATCTCAATCCCAAGCAAAGTAAGGAAGGTAAAAACACCTCCCCCCTGATCATTTGTTCCATCAATCACGCTGATTAGACTGATCATAACAGGAGTCACCGTCATGTAAATGACCTCAATCCCTTTCTTACTTTGTTCAGATTTTTTTAAATTTGTATTCATTAAAAAAAAAAAAATCTTTCTCATTAATGCAGAGATACACCAATTTGCAGTCCGTAAAACTCTTCAAATGCATCACAGAATCTCTAAAGATTGCGGCAGGTAGAGCAGGAGCACTCACAGCTCCCTTAGTCTTAGTCTTGGATTTCTTTGTAACTTTATAAAACCTGCTAACATCAAGTTAGTTTTGAAAACTGTTGTCATCAACCCACCCCTAAACTTTTATAGTTGTGGAAAAATGTACGCAAACAATGCCGATCTGTCAAGCCAACTGACAAAAATTAATTTTTCTATCTTTGTACAACCGAGTGAAGAAACGCACGAAACCAGCAACTCTACTTCAGCTAAGCCACACTCTGACTATCACTATTTTCCTGCTGTTATCTGGAGATATTCATCCGTGCCCCGGCCCGTTACACACTACGCCAGGGAAGGAAGCCAACTCCAAAGCGGATGATACATGGATTACATCTGTCTCACCTGACGCTGTTTGCAGAGCGCTCCCTTCTCGCTGGTGCAGCGGCCGATGGGCCATTGCTAGTTTTCCAGACAGGGTTTTACGGTTGCCTGCAGCCCGATCTGCAGCACGCCCTGGGGGGACTACCGGCGCTGGGGACGAGCCTGGAAGCTAACGTGACGGCCAGCACCGCGGGTTTGTCGGACGTTCCGTGCGGTTCGACATCATCGAGAAATGAGGCGGACACTGCACTGACTGAGCCACAGAGTGTTCCGACCATTGATGGCATCTGTTCAGGTAGTCCACGTGTAATTGGAAAGATTACCCAAAACAAGAAACTGCTAAATCCCGCGAGCTCAAAGAACAGGAAGTGGAGCGTTTTCCAGACTGTCAATCATTCAAGAACAGTGTGGGTTCCTAATGTTAAACCAAAAGGTGTCTTAGGTGGACATCTGAACATAAGAAGTATTACATCTAAAAGTGATCAAGTCCATCATCTTTTGCTTGATTCCAATTTAGACTTTCTTTGTTTATCTGAGACCTGGCTCCATAAAAATGCTCCATCAGCAGCAATAACAGTGCCAGGTTATAACATTTACAGGAGAGATAGGTTTGGATCTAAGGGTGGTGGTGTTATGATCTATGTGAGAGATAGTATCCGGTGTAATGAAATCCAGTGGACTGTCTGTAAAGATTTGGAATGCATAGGTCTAGATATAATTTGATCACCACAAATGGCTTTCTCACTTATTGTAACTATCTTCCAATAGTAGTTTCTATGAGGAATTTGAGAAACTATTAAAATAATGCAATTTCAGTAAAGAAGTAATTATTCTGGGTGATTTTAATATCAATTGGGAGGACAAAGCAGCTAGAAAGAATCTTAAACTGATAACTGATGACTTTGACCTGGTGCAGTTGATCAGTGGTCCCACAAGAATAACAAATTCCTCCAGTACCCAAATTGATTTAATATTTAGTAATAGGCCTGAGAGAGTTCTAGAATCTCTCAATATGGTAACAGGTGTTTCTGACCACAATCTGACTCTGGTAGCCAGGAAACTAACCAGCAAGCGTTTTAGGCCTTCTGTCATGGATGATGAATCTTTTAGAATCCCCCAAAACAATTAAGAAAACTTTAAAAACACTGTTCAACTAATTTACTGGGATGAACTACTGTTGGGACTAGACATTGAGAAAGACAGTCAACAATTCATCAAAAAAATTAGAGAACACTATCAAGGATTTTAATTGCAAATTTAGGCACAAAAATATCAAACACTGTTCCTTGGATAAATGATGATATCTTAAAATTAACGAAAGAACAGGATTGTGTCTTAAAAACTGCAATAAAAATAAATCTAGCCATGACAGACAACATTTTGCTATGCTGAGGAACAACGTGGTAAAGAAATTAAGAAAAGCTAAGGCAGATTTTTTCCTGACGATAATAGAAAAGGCAAGCGGTAAAACTAAAATGATCTGGATCAGTTACATAAGCTAACAGGACATTTCAACAAAATAAGGAAGCTGCAGGAACTTAACATAAGTTTACATAAATGATAAATAATAATCAGTTCTCTTAAACCTTCCAAAACAAAGGATATTTTTGGTATGGATGCAGTTATGCTCAAAGAACTTAGCACAACACTAACAGATCCCATCAGCAAAATCATCAACCTCTCAATCTCTCAGAGCATGTTTCCCAGTGTTTAGAAGTCGGCTGCTGTTGTTCCAGTATTCAAAGATGGAGATCCCCTTTCTACCTGTAATTACAGACCCATCGGTATCCTGCCAACAGTATCAAAGGTTGCAGAGAAATTGGTAGCTGAGCAAATGATCTGCCATTTGAATACCAGTTCTTTTGCACTTCACCCAATGCAATTCGGCTTCAGAACCAATTATTCTACTGAAACAGCCACCTGTTTCTTCACAGAAAAAAATCTAATTTCTATTGGACAAAGGGGGTGTTGTTGGAGTTGTATTTCTTGATCTCAAAAAGGCATTTGACACTGTTAATCATAGCATTCTTTTGTCCAAGTTGCACAGCTACAATTTATCTTCAGGTACACTTAAATGGATTGAATCATATTTGCTAAATGGATCACAGTATGTCTAAATACAGAACTATCAATCTACTGCCCTCCACTTGTCCACGGGCATCCCACAAGGATCTGTCCTGGGCCCACTGCTGTTCTCTTTATATACCAATGATCTGCTATCAGCTTGTCCTGATACCAACATCCAAATGTATGCAGATGACACTGTAATTTACTTGCATGGTAGCAAAATGGGACAAGTTGCAAATGAACTCACTAACTCCATGGTTCATGTAACTGCATGGTTAAAGCAATGCTGTTTACAACTAAACATATCCAAAACAGTGTGTATGTTTTTTTACCAAAACAAACTCTGGTAGTGTAGAGCCGGATGTCTTTGTATCTGGGGAGAGGCTACAGGTTGTACCTAAATACAAGTATCTCTGAGTACTTTTTGATTCCAAACTATCATTCCAATCTCAGGTGAAAAAGGTCTGTAACCGGGTCAAATTTAATCTATCAAATTTCAGGTTCACACGAAACTAAATGTCAACAGAAGCAGCTAAGACATTCATGCTTTCTATGGTTGTTTCCCATATCACTTACTGTTTAACAACCTGGTCACAGGCTAGCGCCACTACTCTGAAACCACTACAGTCATTGTATAAACACTCAAAACCCTTGATAAAAAATCTGTTCTTTCTCATCATTGCCCTATACTAAAAAAATATAACTTGTTTAGTTGGGAGAACATGATTAAATATGTGCATGTCTGTCTCATGTACAAGATTATACATGACTTGACCTCTCCTCCGCTCAAACAGTTTGTTATCACAAGAACAACTGGATATCGGCTCACAAGAGGTGATTGCATTATCCCACTCAGGAAAAGTGCTTTCAGTCAGTCTGCATTTTCAGTACAAGCTGCACTAGAATGGAACTCCATCCCAGTGACCATTAGAGAACTACAAACATACAGTTAATTTAAAGCTCAACTAAAGAAATGGTTAGTTAGTACCCAGCTCTGTCATCACCAGAATGTAACTGCTCCTCTGTCCGTGTTGAACTTTCTGTCTGTCTGTCTTGAAATTGCCGGTCGACCGTCATCTACCTGCATGCATGTCTTTTATTGTTGTTTATCTGTCTGACTGATTCATATATTCCACATACTCTGCATGCTTTTATGTTTTGTGCCTCTGACATGGATGTTTTTTAGTGTCTAACAAGTGCAGCATAATAGTGTCTTTAATCCATGTTCCTATTTTAACATAGTTATCCCTTATTTTATTTAGTTTGTGTGTGTTGACTTTGAGAGCCTCTGTGTTGCATGTCTTGTTAGTACTTGACAGTGTTTAAGAGTCTCCTGAATGATGATACTATGTATATTAATATTCTCACTTTTTTCATTGTTTGTGCACGCATTGTAAAGCGTCAGTATTGTATGACCTTTTAAATTTAATCTTATATTCTGTTTTTAGGTTTATTTTGTAACATCTGCCTCTTGGCACTACAGATAAAAAATAGCCTCTTGGCTAACTCTGGCGCATTAACAGAAATGTGTTTATTAATGTGCACTGTCCCTTATCAAATAAGCCAATAAATAAAAAATAAAGAGTACATTTTTCTTCCAAGGGTTAGTGCACTGTTGGTTCTGCTCCACTGGGGGGAGCCAGAGAGATAGTCAGGATCCTTACTGGAACCTGTGTGGTTTCATTGGTGCACTCTCCATGGGTTTTAAATTAAGTTTTTAATGACATTACATTCTAGGCAACTCTATTGGTAATTTGTTGCTTTGCTAGACAAAACGTTGTCCAGTGACATTATGAAATTAAAGGCCGAAAAGGAAAAATGCCACTGGATGCCGGAAATAAATACATAAATAAAAATAAAAAAAATTGGTGACATTTGATAAATAATTAAAACTATGATTCAAATATTACCAATGAAACTTGGCCACCATAAACATAGAATGATTTGGTTTTATTAATTCACATTATTTCACAACTACCAATCATTTCATATTTTCATTATTCTATTTAAGTGTCTTTCATCACAGTTTTTTTTCTTCATAATGAAAATCTTGTTTTAGCCCAATAATATCAAAAAGTTGGGGATTTGTTTTCATAATTTTATCAAAATAAATTCACAATTTGCTGGTTGATTTATATATATTAACGGTTATTGATTTAGGAGTTATGCGATTTAATGCTAGGTTTTACTTGATGTGTTTTAGTTCTTTTTGTATTTCTTTGCTGTAAGAGCAAAATAGTTTTAAACTGCTAATAAAGACCATCACCACTGTTATTGGTCCTGTCTTTGATGTAACTCTTTCAGTAGCCACTGTAGTTTTTTCATGGAATCATTGTATTGATGTAAATTGTCAAACACACTGTGTATTAAATCAGAGTGTCATCCATCATCAGTGGAGATATTTGAGGAGTGTTCTGTCGCTGACTTATTGCTAGCGTGGTTGAGTACAGCTAGTTTGATTTTTAATGAATTCATTATTGAATACCTTTGAAACCCTGTGGGAGTCTGTACTTGAGTTAGTAACTTGAAAGAGTTGACCATATATTTTGAGGTGTTTCACTTTTCTTTGTGTGTGTAAAGTGTGTGACAGGGCGGCTGCAACACTGCGATAAACAAAGTTATTATATTGGCAGTTGATCTGAGGCTTTCAGTACGAATCGCTTGTGTTCTGTCTATTGCAGCCATGTGATGTATTGTTTGGAAGACCTGGCTATACAATCAGGTTCACTCAACAATGTGACCATGTGACCCCACCCGTTCATCACCGATGGGTGGGGTCAGAAGTGTGCTCTACTGCACCTTTCACCACACCTAACAGTGATATCACCTCGTTTCCAATACACCCTGAGTAGAGTGTGAAGGCTAATAATGAAAATAAAAGAGAAAAACAGGAAAAACCTGAGTGAGGTTAGCAATAAAGAAACTGAATTTCTTCGAGCATTTTTGCATGTAACGATAAAGACACAGCAGAGAGCCCAGCCATTCAGGCAATGTTGTGTTAATAACTAGTGTGAGAAAAAGGCTGTGGCTGGTGAGATGTGTGAGACGGCACGTATGCCGCTCCACAGCTGGCAGACAGGGCAGGAGTAGAGGGTGTGTGTGTGTGTGTGTGTGTGTGTGTGTGTGTGTGTGTGTGTGTGTGTGTGTGTGTGTGTGTGTGTGTGTGTGTGTAAAAGAGATGGTGTGTAGGAGATACATTTGTTGTGTCTTGTAAGTTTTAGATAATAGTGTCACATTTAAGAAACCTGCATGCTGTGTGTGTGTGTGTGTGTGTGTGTGTGTGTGTGTGTGTGTGTGTGTGTGTGTGTGTGTGTGTGTGTGTGTGTGTGTGTGTGTGTGAAGCATGGTGTTGAGACACATTTATCTCAGCTTAATGGAGAAGGCAACGTGATGTCACTGCATGCCCGACAGGTTTTCCAGTTTGTTTTCCCCTGCTCGGAAGTTTTGACACGCACACACGCACACACGCACACACACACACACACACACACACACACACACACACACACACACACACACACACACACACACACACACACACATATATGCAGACACACGTTTGAAAGAATAAGGCTAATATTCCTTTTCTTTACTTTTCTTATGGTGAACAAATGCCATGAAAAGTCCAAAACCAACAATGAATGTATCCTGCTAACAAGTATTAGCCTGATAGCTATATCTTATCTCTTATACATCTTCTTCCTCTATGCCATAGAGCTCTATTGTTGTTAAATACACATCGGTGAGCCACACTGTTGCACTGGGTGACATGATCCTTCATTACCATGAACACACACACTGTAGTTTATTTTGACTTAATCTCATATACACCGTTCTGCTGCGAGAAATACTCACTCGAGCACCAAATGTAGATCAATCCGCTGCTTAAAATAGTCCTCAACGTGCATTCATTACATTACATTACATTACAGTCATTTAGCAGATGTTTTTATCCAAAGCGACTTACAATAAGTGCATTCAACATTGATAATCAAAAGAACTACTAGTCACCAGAAGTCATAAGTACATTTCCTTTTCCAAACAAGCATCTAAGCAGAGCATAACTCAGAGCCAAAGTACAGTGCAGAAACAAGAAAAACAGTTAGTGCTATAAGTAATACGAATACAATAAGTGCAACAATTCACTTGTGTTCAATGCATCCTCAATGCGGATTGGGTACATTTACACCTGTGCTCTCATGTGGTCAAGCCATGAAATAGT
The DNA here is from genome assembly GCF_023349555.1 of Cebidichthys violaceus. Classification (NCBI taxonomy): domain Eukaryota; kingdom Metazoa; phylum Chordata; class Actinopteri; order Perciformes; family Stichaeidae; genus Cebidichthys; species Cebidichthys violaceus. Next base: position 6,743,505 of record NW_027176384.1, read on the forward strand.
AATAGAAGGATGGTCAGAATGTTAGCCATTTTTATGTGTATCTTTTTCCATTGCGACCGTTGTAGCGGGCTAACATCCATATAAACTGAACCGACTTACGTATATTAGCTTTCTCTGCAGTCAGTGCATCAAAGACCTCATACAGAGTTTCGATATTTTGACGAGTGGCCCCTGGATCTCCTCCTGCATTGGCGGTATTTTGGAGCCTCGTTTTGCTGGGTTGCTTTGCTTTGGTCACGTCATACCTGTCATTCAAGGCTTCGTCAGTTAGCCTACTCTTTAGAGGCAGAATTTCTCGTCTCAAAGTGTCACTTTATCCCTTGTCTTTCCCCCGCGTTATGTAATAAAGCTCTTTTGGCAGCCTAAAATATACGACCTTAGAATGCTGTAATCCCTCTGACCTTGAAAACCTGTGAACCAACAGACCGCCTAAATTTACACCACACCATTACAGTCAATCACTGCACAGCTGCACAGATGTGGGGCAAGCGGTTACCTCCCCCCGGCCTCTCAGAACACGCAGACTACGTTTGACAGAACATGCAATTGCACTGTCATGTCTAGTTTTTCTCTAACTTGAGCCGTCTCAAATGTTCCCACAGTGGGAATGTGTGGCTTTTTATCCCATGTTTGTTTCCACCAGCGCATCCAAGTGTAAAACAACTGGAGGTAAATGAAACAGAAACTCATCTGCCTCCTGTGGTGGCATATTGTGACAACCACAGGCTTTGACTGTGTACAGTCAAAGTCAATGGAAGATGACAGCAGCAATCCCTGTGTGTTGCAGCCACCTTTCTGCAGCACTTATTTGAAGTTTTCAATCTGATGCTCTCTGTAGCTGCGTGGGACTTTGCATGGCTCTCAGGGACCTCTATTCATCGGAGAAACACGTTCTTGGTCAAGCCAGTGACTCACTGTTGTATTCCTGTCTCAGCAAAAAACACCTGACACAAGGCTAACCACATGTCAAGTCAAGTCAGTTTTATTTTTAGAGCGCCAAATCACAACAGTTATCTCATGACACTTCTCGGCCGTACTCTTTCATTCACAGGGTTCCGACATTCCTCACATGAGCGCCAAGGAAAAACTCTCCTTTAACGGGAAGGAACCCCGAGCAGAGCCAGGTTCTGGTTGGGCGGCCATCTGCCTTGATCCAGTTGGGTTGAAAAAGAAGAGAGAGAGAGAGAGAGAGAGAGAGAGAGAGAGAGAGAGAGAGAGAGAGAGAGAGAGAGAGAGAGATTCCTGGAAGCAGAGTCAGCAGTTAATTAGGTCTAAGGGCAACATTGCTCCTGATAGTTGATCAAATTAAATTACATTGAGAAGTATGCGTTAGGTTGCTGAGTCATTATTTACTTTATTTACTATGCAAACTGAAGCAGCAGACATTCAACAAATAGGTGTTTGTTTTAGCAGAACAACGGACTTGTTGGGGCTTTTCTCTGATGCCCTGTACCCTCATTTGGGGAATTACAGCTGTTTTAGTGAGTGATGAGAGGATTGATACCATCTAATTTTTCTATCTTTAATATGATTCTAGAGCCAGCTGGTGATCAACTTAGCTTAACTTGGCTAAACTAAGCCTAGCTAGACTTAGTTAAGCTCAGTTTAGTGTAAAGACTTCAAACACGGAGAATCACCTGGCCTGGTTTATGCCGAATGCCGAACTGTAATATAGAAAAATTTACTTTTAGCTATTTTTAACAAAAGTTCCTTGTACTAACTTTAACTTGGAGGCGATTATCTTGTCTTAGGGGGGGAAACCAGGCGGAAACAACAAGCCTGGAGCCTGGAGAATTCAATAATAAGCGGACCATCAATAACACATTGTGCCTCTTTTATTTAGTCAATACACAAACAGAAATGTAGAAACATTCACCTCCACTGTGCAGGGGTGGAGGCAGATATCTGAAAGATCAAGATCCCTGCATTGCTATATTCCGTTATAGGTAGGTGAGAAAACATTAGGTGAAAATGTAATCTGTCACACTTGAATGCTTCCCGCGCCGCTACAATGGAGTCAGATTGCATAAATACTAAGCTATCCAACATCTTCATGTAAACACTGTCAGCCCTATCGAATCTAATAGCCAGAGCTTCGGTTTGACAGGGCTCTGATGTTTGAAGCAGCAAAGCAACCCAAAAGCCTTGAAACATCTTTAGTTCTTCATTATCTACTTCTGGGTTATCTCAGTGTTACAGCCCAAACTGTTGTCAGCTAACAGATAACCGCTGTGCTCACTGTTCTGTATATCTACACTGGGGCAGCTCACTGATACTTTTGTACAGACAATGTATCAAACCGTACGAGCTACAGGCTTCTCCATTTGGATCATTGAATCGTAGCCTAAACAGCTCATGGTTATAGCTGTGCATTCAACCCTTTTATCCAGGCTGGCCTCCTGATACTAATGTTGTAGGAGTCACAGGCTATACTGAATGCGCAGCACTGAATTAACCATGCAACTTTTGTTCTCTTTTCTGTATTCAGGAAATCGCCACAAATTCCAAAATGGAATCATGGGATCATACTTTTTTAGGAAACATAATAAAATGTGGTCATGATGCATAATATTTCTTAAGATAACAGGTTTCTATAAGATGTACACATTTTTTATTTTTTTTCTGCCCACATTAAGGACTTCAAGCCAACATGGCTTTGTCAGTATTCAAACTTTATCTCTTGAGAATCAAACTCTCACCGTCGGTTTTCCGGCTGTGAGAAGTCGCTCCTTTTGCAGAAGACGGCAGCTGTGGTTAGCCTGGATTCATAGTAATTATACTGGATCCCAATGGCAGCTCAAAGTCGAGACAGAGAGGTGTCAGTGTGCATGGAAAAGTTTCTGTTGATCTGAATGCTCCAACACAACCCTTGCATTGCCAATGAATGGCTAAATAGCTAATTCTGCAATCTGCATTCATATGCAGAATCTGTAGGGACAAGATCTGTTTGCAGTCTGAGTAGTATTGAACAATCACGTTCGAGCAAGCTTTGGTTGAATGCAGGTAAACAGTCCATGTGAAGAGCAATAGACGTGGAACGCATTGGCCCAAATGCAAACTTGGAACCCACTGGTTATCGTCTGACGATGATTTGGCTTCATTATTGGTTTACAATTAGCTTGTAAACTGGCTACTTGAGGAACAATCCGGTTGTACACGGTGTCTCTCAACTCCACCGAGATTGGCCGGGTATGTTTTTAGGGTAGCTTAGTACAAAGCCTAGAAACAACTTCCTCACTTGTCAATGTCCACATAGTAGCTATATATACGGGCTACAAAAGCCACTCTTGGCCTCCGTGTGTTCGTCGGGCTTGGTGCGTGCTTGGTGAAAGCTGGCAAAGCAGCTGGCAGTTTCACTTATTGCGAGTCATTCTCAATATGACGATCAGCTGCATTCCAACAATGTCAACTGCACATGAGCATCTGACCTTACCAGGTGTTTCAGTCCAAAGTATGTGCCTGGCCGTGTGTTGGAGATACAGTATATTTAGTGTTAGTTACATAAAACTTGGCCCTGAGTTGTGTCGTTTGTCGGAATGTAAATGTTATGACAGTGAAAGGGGGTCAGTGCGGATCCGGAGGGCTCCGCGGACAGGTGCGTGAGGTGAGGACGGTGTCTGCCTTCTGTCTGTTTACCAAACTCACATGAATGGAAAGTGTCTTGTGTGAATCTGGTACACCTTGGTTGTTCTTTCCATTAATAGAGAACGACTATTCATTGTTGATCAGCCTTTTTAGGAAAGAGAGAATAAATAGGCCCTTGATGACCCAATGGAAGAAATTCATAAAAACAGACTGACATCATCTGGTTTCCCCCGAGTCCTCCAAGCACCATTATGGAGCCGCTGAGAATTATCACCCAACTCAGAGGCTCTTTAGCAGATGTTTCTTTTGCTGTATGGCCCACAAATTCCACTCGACAAACCCTCATTTCCAGCACTAGTTCAGATTGCTCGGTATTGCTGCTTGCGGTGTTCTTTGAAGGCTTACCCATTCGGAGCATGTGGCCGTTCAGAACGCTTGGCCGTTCGGAGAAGGCCGATTGCTTGGACCCCAGAAGTGCTGCTTGCAGCGCTGTCGAGAACCACGTATTGCTCGTTGGCTCCAAGGAAGTGAACAAGAGTTTAGTTGTAAAGCAGCGTCCACCAGCAAAAGTGAACTGCAGACAGTGTTGCTTGCTTTTTAACGTGATCTCATCCCTTCTCGTCATATTTTGAGGTAGCTTTTTAAGTAGTATCTTGTCACTGAAGGTTCTCGCATGGCTGTTAGGTTTAGGCAAAAAGATCCACTTGGTTTGCGTTGGAGAAAACATCATGGTGTAGCTTAAAATGAGGATGCTTGCAACGTAACTTAAGCTACGGACGTAATGTCATGTGACTCTTTGGTGTCGCGTGTGTCAAACGATATGACATCGTCAATAAAGATCACTCATCTTTTGGTTTCACACGGGACACGAACTCCGGTCCCCTGAGACAGAGTTGTGTTTGTTTGTCCCATAATCTACCACACCTCCAACCCACCATTAGAGGACTTCTCCCTATTATATGTATCTGAGCTTCTAATCTAGTCATGACGTGGGTGGGGTTACATTGGTGTGAAGATGAAAAGCCCGGTGCGTCTCATACAGATGCTAAAGGGCGCCTTGTGCGTCAGTATCAAGAAACCGAGTGCCACTGACCAAGCAATGGTATTTGACGCCCTGGGAGTGAGGCCAGGCTGTTGCTTCATCATTAGATACATTCTCTGCAGCTAGCTGCCCACCAACAGATGACAGACAGAAGTCAGCATCTATTTGGAGAACACGGGAGTCTAGCTGCTAAAGACCCAAATCATTTTTTTTTGTAAAAAGGGACATCATCATCAAAAGGACAAAAACAGGATGCTAAATCAATGATGTTGCTTCATGTCTGCCGGATAGTAAAAGTGGGAAATGACTTGCTCATACATTAGTAACATTATAAAGTAATATGTTAGTGGTCAGTGTTTTTTAAGTTATAGTCAAGTTTTGGTCGCTTCAAACACACAACTGACATATAACCAACTTATAAAGTAGCTGCGGCTAACGTGTTAGCAAGCAGTCGCCTATTCATCAGCCAGCAGACACGGAGCAACATTATCATTGATTTGGAGTCGTGTTTGTCCACCTGATGAAGTTCAGTATTCACTCTTCTTTTAGCTCTGTTGTTAAACGCTCACTCTGTTCACCAGCTACTTGCTTGCTGTGTCTACTGTTTGCTGAGTGGGCAGTGTACAGCAGGCACTGAAAACAGGTGGAAACAACACGCCGCAAAGAGCGATGAGGGAACCAAAACAGTAGAGCTTGGGCCTGTAACACCAAAACAATAATCACCTGAAACTTCAATTATTTGAATATTCTTTTTTTTATTTAAGTAAAAATGCTACAATTGATGGTCCCATGTTCTCAAATATGAAAATGTGTTGCTCTTCTTGGTCTTACATTGCGGTCAGTTAAATATTTTGCAGTTTTAGATGCACAAGACAAGATGTGTATTGACGTCACCTTGTGCTCTTGGATATTGTGATGGACATTTTTTTCACTGTTTTATAGACCAAATGAGTCAATCTCTGCAGAATAATACAAATAATAATCGGCAGATTAATTGATAATGAACATGCCCTACATCTACTGTATTTTTATTTGACTGAAATGCTAATTCACAGTCACTTCTTGTATACAGCAAAACTGATATTTATATAAATACAGCAGCCTATGTGTACACTATGTAGTAAGAATTAAGACAGGGCACATCCCGTCATTTGGACAAGAGCAGACAATGACCTGGATGGATTTTGTGTGCAGCGTCAATCTACTGGAAAATCTCGTGGAGCTTTTCAGAAAGTTAAAGCGCTCCCAACTTGCACTAGCAAGGTGTAGCCGCCGAGCTCGTACTTACTTTCCCTCTCCGTGTGTCTCTTCGTCCACTTTTGTTAGTGTCGGATCTCTGAGTTACACGGCAGGATTGCATTGCACTGGATGCTGTGGAACATTGTGCTGCTCCAAAGGTTTGCGCAGATCCGTCATGTGTGTGAAATGTTGTTGAGTATTTCTCTTTGTATTTTTCATCAACATGAACCTGATCTGTGAGTTTTCACTGGGCTAGAAATCACTGCAATAAAAAAAACTATTCCATTATTAGTTAGCATGGTAACTGTGCTCTTGAAGATGATTGATCAGCTTTTTTTTTTTTTACCATTTGGAGTATGTTAGCTATTTTTCTGGCCTAGAAATTGACATGAATACTAGTCTCTCATTAAATGTGACTCCAAGAGAGTCAAACAAAAGCCTAAATTGTAGATGTAAGGAGAGGTTGTTCACTGGTATGTGACACACTTTCTGCTGGCTGACATACATCAGCCGTAGGCGGGACGCTTTGACATAATTCCTTCTGGTTGACTTTTGGTATTCGTTATTTACACAGTGATAAAAACCTAAGAGTAAAGTGATAACAGAAAGACGTTGACAAGTTCTAAAGACAGGGAAGGAATGGGTATTTGTAGTTTTATGAAACCAGAGAAGGACCTTAAAAAGTATCTTGAGGGTGCCCTTCAGATATAACTTCCATCTCCTCTCAGTTGGGGATACTTTTTTAGAATTGCACTTCCATAAAATATATTTAGATATCTGGCTCTTTAGCTGCTAAATGCTTCAGCTAGTGTCTAACTGTGTCTGTCTGCTGCTTGGTGCTGAGTAAGTGTAGTGTTCATATATTTACCTTCACCAAGAAGGTTAGTTTTTCGGATCTGTTTCTTTGTTTTTGCAGTAACGCCTCTCATTTTTCACTTATGGAAACGGCCTTGGCGGAGGTCTGCGCTCTCCGATGGAAACATATATGTGAGTTGGAGAGGACATGTGAGGATGTGTGAGGATGGATGTTAACCTTGCACCTTTCAAAATTTAGGTTGGCTGCTTGTTAAACCCCAACGTCTTATTTTCTTTTTCCACCCAGAGTACGTGACGTGTGGTTGTAGAGGCTTTGACTGGTTCAAAGGCAACTTTGACAGTAACGACTCGTGTCACTAAATACTTTTGCTGTCGTTATTAGTAAAGTAACGACTCGTGTCACTAAATACTTTTGCTGTAGTTATTAGTAAAGTATTGACTCGTGTCACTAAATACTTTTGCTGTAGTTATTAGTAAAGTATTGACTCGTGTCACTAAATACTTTTGCTGTAGTTATTAGTAAAGAAACGACTCGTGTCACTAAATACTTTTGCTGTAGTTATTAGTAAAGTATTGACTCGTGTCACTAAATACTTTTGCTGTAGTTATTAGTAAAGTAACGACTCATGTCACTAAATACTTTTGCTGTCGTTATTAGTAAAGAAACGACTCGTGTCACTAAATACTTTTGCTGTAGTTATTAGTAAAGTATTGACTCGTGTCACTAAATACTTTTGCTGTAGTTATTAGTAAAGAAACGACTCGTGTCACTAAATACTTTTGCTGTCGTTATTAGTAAAGAAACGACTCGTGTCACTAAATACTTTTGCTGTAGTTATTAGTAAAGTATTGACTCGTGTCACTAAATACTTTTGCTGTAGTTATTAGTAAAGTAACGACTCATGTCACTAAATACTTTTGCTGTAGTTATTAGTAAAGTATTGACTCGTGTCACTAAATACTTTTGCTGTCGTTATTAGTAAAGAAACGACTCGTGTCACTAAATACTTTTGCTGTAGTTATTAGTAAAGTAACGACTCATGTCACTAAATACTTTTGCTGTAGTTATTAGTTAAGAAACGACTCGTGTCACTAAATACTTTTGCTGTAGTTATTAGTAAAGTAACGACTCGTGTCACTAAATACTTTTGCTGTAGTTATTAGTAAAGTAACGAATCATGTCACTAAATACTTTTGCTGTAGTTATTAGTAAAGTATTGACTCGTGTCACTAAATACTTTTGCTGTAGTTATTAGTAAAGTATTGACTCGTGTCACTAAATACTTTTGCTGTAGTTATTAGTAAAGTAACGACTCATGTCACTAATTACTTTTGCTGTAGTTATTAGTAAAGTAACGACTCATGTCACTAATTACTTTTGCTGTAGTTATTAGTAAAGTATTGACTCGTGTCACTAAATACTTTTGCTGTAGTTATTATCAAAGTAATACAATACCTTTGTTAATCACTAATAGTAAAGCGTAAAACATGAGTAATTAAAAACTTTCTCAACACTGTCCACCAACACAGACGGCTTAGTATTACTGGATCACAAAAATGACAACTTCCTTCTCCATGTATTAACTTCCTCCTGCTAAACCTTTGGCCTTTTTTTTTTTTACAAGGCATATCTCACAGTACAAAGTCAAACCCACGGGACTTCATTTCAAATTATAGGCAAGTTATCCAAAACACTACACATCAGGTTGAATTTTAGTGAAAATGGCAGTGTACTGGTTTAATCCTGTGTATGGATGGTACACATGGGTTGTATGTTAAATGACAAAACTTGTATAAATATTAATGATAAAGAAAAGAAATGAGATACATCAAGTCTTGAATATTTCCTGTTCCCTTGTCGTCCCTCTCTTCTCCTTCACCTCATGTGAAATAAACCAATGGCCAGTCTGCTGTCGACCAAACCTCCCGTCACTCATTAACCTCGTCCAGTCACACGACCTTTACCGCCAACGTGGCTGCTGATGCTCTATTCATGTGTTTCCCAATGTTTCATTCACATTGTCCACCTTGCCCCCCATTACATTTGTCAGCTGTGACATGAGGTGACTTGTAATGATTGACTTCTTTGGGGTTATTGTCTCAGAACAGGTTGATCAAGGACACAGTAACATGGAGGAGGGTGGAATCGATTAGAGAGTTGTTGTTTTTTTTAAATATACTGAATCACATATTTTTGTGAGCATTTAGAACCTTTTGGTGCATTTAAGAGTATTTCACAGCCTCATGTGATTCTATTATGTATGTCTTTTAGGAATCATACTCCATACTCCATCACATTACAGTAGAGTTCTTTATTTTACATAGTGAAGGACATTGACAAACAGTAACATTTCAACTACACTTTCATTTCTTTGTTTCCTACCATACGGTCACGTTTAAGGAGCAGTGGAAAAGGTGAGATAAATAGTCTTTGGTGACATACATATTAACATACAAAGATAACTTAAATACATAACTTTCTTTAAATAGTTTGGCTGAATATATATATATATATATATATATCTATGTTTATTCACAGGTGTACGCAACGTTCACAATCATCATGACGCCACACGGAGTGCACTGACGTCTTCGAAAACACATTCGCAGACAATCTCAAATGCAACATTTACAAGAGGAACCGTGTCCAACTTTCACAAGTTCATCACAATGAGGGAGTTTCAGGGAAACTATCGACACACGCGTTTGTATTAAAGTGCTTTCCTGTGAGAAAATCAGCAGAGAGAAAGCTACCAAGATCGACACTATCTTACAAAACTAACAAAGACACTCTATACTCATTCCTCTTTGCAACACAGAGCCACGAAACAAAAAAGGTGTTTTTATGGGGAGGTATTCGCGGTCGTGCACAGTTTGCTCACCACAACTGGATGTGACGCAATGCCTGACGTCACAAAAACATACTGTGTCAAAAAAACAAACAAAAAAAAAAAGACTTGGAGCTAAATGGTCCAGAGCACAGATCAAACACAGGAGATAAGTGTCCTGATAGGCTACGTACAGCAGCTCAACACATACGCACGGACGCACACGTCACATGTGTGTGAAATAGAACTATTAAAAAGCAGAGAGGTCCACGAGGATTTTTCAGCGTTTGAAAAGCCTTTTAATGATCCGTCACGAGACATTGATTAGCTCGGTTACAAAAGAGAGAATGGCATATTTGACCTCAGCAAGCCTTTGAACAGATTAGATTTAAGACCAAGGAACCACAGATTATTACCCTGTGACCTCCACAATTACAGAGAGAAGAGAGTCAACAAAATGTAAAAAGAAAGACACCCAAGTAAAATCAGAAGACACAGATTAAGATATAAAAGGACACATTATTATATGATGTAGGTCACATGTAAAGTCTTTCAGTTTGTCAAGTATTGCCAGGTATTTGGTGAGTTTAAACTAATGCTCTTAAGAAATAGACAACTTTCATGTTTGTGAAATTATATAACAAAGGGTAAAATACTAGACGTGATCATGTAAATAACTGTATTCGTACTACGAAACAATCTGCAGGTTAGGACCAAGCTGCCATATAGTACAGTCTTGGAATAAATGCTTTTCAAAAGTATGGAAATAATATGTCATATAATTACGTTTCTCGCCAAAAAATGTGGCTTTTATACATATGGTTGCATTTCTTTAAGGCCTGTCAAATTTAAGCATGCTCAATGAGTAGCGCTTGACCTCGGTTATTCTCAGTCCATCGCCCACCCACCATTTCAGAGCCGGGGCGTACATAGAGAGGAGGGAAATGTCAGGGCATGTATTTTTGAAATTGGGCACACCGAACATTTTGGTTGCTGTGGTGTCCCATAAGAAACCCACAATGTAACAGTCGTCTCAGGGGTTAGTTTTAACCCTTTAACATACTACATGTGAACAACAAGGGTGCCCTGTCTTGCAAAGTATTGGCTGTAGGAAATGTAGGAAGAGTTGACCTGTATTTCTCCACCCTTCTGCAACATCACTGCAGGATTCACTTTTAGAGATCTCTACCTTCTCCCCAATACAAATGGAGGTGAATGGGATTTTGTCACAGCACTAAAAAATGGCATTCAAAAGAGCTCAGCAGCAACATTTCTTTGCAGAATAAGAATCCATGTTACTCACCCAAAATATGTTGCAAAGTACAGGAATTTCTTTTTTTTTGGTGAAGCTGACCTTTAATATCTACGAACTTCAAGGCTATGTGTGTGTGCACATGTGTGGTAGCCTTGCTCTTTATATTTATGTATTAGTATTAAGTTTGCAGGCCATGGGAAACTGAGCCCCCCCCCCCCCCGTTGTGGCTGTATATATGCCTGAAGTGATTAGGTCAGTTTTATTAAACTGTCAACCCAAAGTCCTGACTTGCAAGGGGTACTTATGAATCACGTGAAAAAGCTAATATTTCAGACTCGGCCTCTGGCGGGGAAAATGCCAGCAGTGGTGGCTCACTTTACCCCCCTACTGTGCTGACCAACTGGCTACTATAAAGCAACACTGAAACTGATCCTTTGGGACGTGAGTTTCTGTGTAGATTCTGTCCAAGGCACTGGATGCTCACCCTCTTTTTTCTCATGTTCATTGTGGAGTTTATGTGGTCAAGTCCTGACTCAGAATGCTCCTCAACTCGGGTGTAACCCAAGTGCTGTGGCTGGTTTCGACTGTAAACTGTGGTCCTGAAACACAAAGCTCCTGCTGAGTGACGAATTCCCCGTTCAACTCAACGCTCGTGGAATATTCTAGGGTTGTCAGTGTTCATATTGTAATTCTATATCCAGTTGTGAAAAGACCTAGGAATTCCAATGTTGACAAAAAGAGAGGGCACAAAAAAAGAGAGGTAAAAGGGTTTCGTTGGGTCATTTACGGGTTCTCTGGGAATACATTGGTTTTGACAGGGCCCCAGCTCTGAGTGCAGGTTGAAATCCACATTAGGAGCTTAAGTGTTTGATCAATGAGCTGCGGAATAACCACCGCCAGATAGGTCAGTTGGCAGACAGGACCAGGTCACTGGATGGTGTTGAGGACAAGCCTTCATTCTAATATTAACAGGATTAGGACGTCAAAGTGAGGCCTTCTTTTGAGCATTCAGAAGGGAGAACCAAAAATACTTTGATGAGATTTGAACGTCCTTAAAAAGGCAAAAGTTCTCAGGATGGTTGGAGAACTCAAATGGGGGTTTTTAAAAGTGATTCAGTCGGTCATGATCTTGAATTTGAATCTTCAAATCCATCAATCAGCAGAAAAAGTAGAGAGGCACGACAGTCTTTTATGGGAAGTATAATTGTCATTTTGAGATAGATAAACATAAGTTATGGACTACATCAAACTCTAATGCAAAGAATACCAGTAATACATTAAAAGATAAATAAATGGAGATATAGATAGACTTGCCGCGGGTGTTTGGGGGTATCAACTAACTCATCCATAACTATGGGGGCTCCTGGGGTTGATGGGGGACGAGTCTTCTCTGCCGCTCTGGCCAATGAGTTGATAGAGCCTATGGCTGAGGTTCTGCACTTGGCAGGTTCCAAGGACACAACCCACTCTCATCAGCTGGGCATGTTGGGGATAGTGGTGACCATTACGCGATCCAGAGTGGGCATGGCGACGAGCTCTTGGCGCCCTCAGCTCGATCTGTGAAGTACCAACGGGACGTGCCCACGCCAGGCCTGGCGAGGCTGTTCTCACTCCTGAAGCTGGTTGGTGTCTCAGGAAACCGGGCAGCAATTTTGGGGCTCGGCTGGGGGCTGAGGAGGGTACGGCGATGTGAGTCTGGCTTCCTGACGCTGAGGTTTTATCCTCTCTCTGGTCGATGAGCTTGTTGAGGAGGTCCAGCCTGAGGGGAAGACAGAAATTAGGTGAAAATTTGTCCTGGAGCTGTGTGGATATTATTCATATCATAATATGTTTTAATATGCAGGGGGATCTTTTGCTAAGCCAAGCCCCCCACTGCTACTCCATCAAGCTGTCAGAGCTACCATGGAGCCCACACTGTCACTAACTGTACTCCTTGAAAAAATCGTATCTAATTTCAGAATAAACAAAGGAAAATGATACAGATAGAAGCTAAAGCCTATAGATTAAAGTGAACCACCACATCACCTGGTGATCAAGACAGAAGGCAATGAAATGAAGGAACATCACTGTTCCCGTAAAGCCGGGTAGGTCCTTCGTCACTGTTAAAGTCATTAAAAAGCAAAAAGCAGCATTGTGTATACATTGAGTATACTTTCAGTAGCTAGCGTAGTATAAAAGTGCTGACGCTAGTTCTGCCGATGTTTGCTCCCCAGGTTTTTACATAGAAACGTGACATTTTAGAAATGTATATCTCCTTCCAACCTCTCCTGGTAACGAGTATCACTGTTACACAACGTTTAATCATGACCAGCTCCAAATCCACTAAACCAGCCTGAGCATGAAGAAAAGCTGAAACCATTTAATGAGAGTCTATGGAGCAGAGTTCAAATCGTTGTCGGACCCTGGTCACAGCCGGCCGATGCTACGCTACTATCGGCCAGTCTGCGTTTGAGAGGCGAAAGGGTTAATTCCTCATGTCGACAGCCATGCTTGCAGCTGTGTTCTTAGGCACATCATTGCTTTGAGCTCAAATGTCAAACATTCATAGCTAACGTGGTTCATAAAAATACAAATGAACCTCTGCGTCTAAATTAATTTTGCCAATATGGATAGAATGGGGACAGAATGATGGTGGGTTTTTAAACAAATGCACTTGCCGTTGTTACTATAACAACTGTTGGAAGGGAACAGGTAATTCTCCAGAAATCCAATTAGCCGTATAAAGCAGCTTTGATAAACAAATCATTTTTGCCTGCTGTCTGAACACAGCATGTCCCTCTGCACAGACACCCATCCACGTGGACACCATGCTCATCTCTTAATGTACAATGTGAAAGTTAATGGCTTTGTTTTCACATGTTGCCAAAAACAACAGGTGCTCTGAGTGTGCCTCGCTTATTACATTACACAATCAAAACCTGCACCTCGTATTTTAATGCTCAGCTGGGTTTCAGCAAATGGTAACTATGGGAGATTTAGCCTGGCCTGCCATGATTCCCTGATGGGCTTCAGAGGAGAACATTAAAATCTTGTTCCCAGAAAGAAAGATAAGGTGCTTATGAATACTTCAAATGTTGGTGTACAGACAGAAATATCAAAGACTTCTCAAAAAACCTAAAACCTGGCCGAATAAAACCCTAACTATCACTTATCTAGAGCTAAATGGAAAATAATGTGTTGTTTTTTTGTAGTTTGTGTGAACAGACCCTTGACAAAAATGAGGTTCTGCAGCACGGTGGACCAGCGAGTACGGGCCGTTCAGCAAACACAGCGCCCACCAACTGGCCATCTGTTCATTGTTTGACAAAAAAACAACTTGACTCTGCAGCTCTTCACTGAACTGTCACCGCTGTGTTTGCACAGCACAGTGTGACTCAAGCCCCTGAGTGTTAACCCATCACCACCGCTGAAAGTCATGCGAAATAAATAGGAAAGTGCTGTTCTAGCAGTGGATGAATAGGATGAAAATGTTAAATGGTAGCAATGGATTGTAATGAGGTTTAAATACAGCATCAGGGCAAATATTTCTGCCGTTGGCTTTTCTGAGTCAAAGGGGAAAATCTTCCACTGCGTCAGGTTTGTTTCCATTTTCAGAGAGGCAGAAGCCAGGGTTGATCTAAATATGAAAAGTGTGTTCCACTTGTGAAATGCTGACTTGTGTTATTTCACCATGAACACTCATGGTGAGAGGTTTAGATGTGAGTCATCATAGGAGAAGGGTTTTCTTAAAGTCAGTGGTGTGGTGGGTTTGGGATTCCTTGGGGACATGTGAAGCTTCTGATTTATTGAGCCAATTCAGCTGCTGGCTCACTGTTGGCAGGTCTGGTAGTCTGGAGATGACCTGCTGTGCAACAGCGGCAGTGACTGAATAAATAGTTGCGCAATGCTAGGCCACAGACGGAGGTTAGGACTATTTCTAGGACAGGCTTGGTGTGCCATGGTGCCACATCACCAAGTTACACCCACCTGGCCTGCAGAGGGAATGTTGCATTTGACTGGCAGATCATTTTTGCTCTTTATACTAGGTTAAATGTGTTTCTCTTTCTTAAGTGATTGGTCTCTGGAGGTCTTGCAATGCAACAGTTTTCTTGCTTTTTTCACTTGAAGTCTAATGTATTTCAGTTTAATTCAAATATTTATCACATAAATACTTGTTAAGTAGTTCTCTACGAGCAAACTTAAATGATATTTTATGTTAATAGCTGTGTGTAGTATGTGTAATGAAGGGCAAGGCTAAGCTCCAGTTACATCTTCCTCAAAAAGACTGTGGACTGCCGTGCTTTTTCTTCCAGAAGTTCAAGGAATCTTAGATAACTCTTTCACTTTGTCACATTTGATCTCACAAGACGGGCCAATTTGGCTATTAGGAGTCTAGTCCCATAACTCCATATTAATGGAGATCTCCGTGATTGGCAGACGATCAAAGATATCCAAGCTACTTTGACTTTAATTGTTCCGCCAATACCTTGCATGGTCTTAGTTTAAGGTCTTAAAACTAAAATTCTTTTTGACTGTAGCTTATTTCTTCAGCCAATTCCCTTTGTGCTGCCTTGTTTGTCTTTTCTTTTGAATTAACCTCACAGCATCACTGACTCATGTTGATAGAAAGCCTCAGCTGCTGAGCCCTCCCTGCAGAGAGTAAGCCCTTCCTACCCCTGACCCCAACTTTAACCTGACAGAAGGTAAGCCCTCCCTACCCCTAAGGGCAGAGTTCTGCTAGAAAAAAAAAATTGTTGTTGTGTACGAAGTGTTGTCTTACTTATGTTGGAGGTGTCAAAAGTGTTCCGAAAAGCCACACTCGAAGGCAGGGTGGCTAACCACTGTGTGACGCATGAACATCAGATTAACGGTTTTGGGAAGTTATAGGACTAGTCGGAAACAGCCCCAACATTGGAAACGTGTGGAGGGAGCCATTTCACCATCCAACAAGTACTTTTGCTTAGGGAAACTGGCTCCTTAATCATAACTCCAACCCTAACAAAAACCCTGCAAAGAAAAAGCCCTCCTCAACCCTAACTCTAGTACCATGCTGCTTAGAGGCTGAAGCTCCCAAAGTGCGGTCTTAATCAACAAGAAACTTAGCACATTCATTGCTAATATCCCAATAGGTAACAGTGGGGCGATTGTTATTAGCAAGAAGCAGGACAAAAATAAAGGAGAGGTGATGTATTTCACACAAAACAGTGTTTCTACTTGTTCGTGAGAACTTGCTTTCATAACCTCCTGAGTGGTATGGGATTTACTACTTTATGCAAGCAAAACTGCATATTGATCATACAGTCGGTAAATTGCACAGATTGACAGGATGCCAAGGTAGAAACTATACGTCCTTCCTCTCCTCTAAGAAGCCAGCTTTGTTTCTTAAGCCTTTTGATCCACACTCCCACTATAAGCTTGTACTCTTATATATGCTGTGTAGTTCACATATGCATTCATGCCTCCACAGCGGTGTGGCTTTCTGCGTGGAGCGGAAACCTGCTCTTTAAGGATGCGAAGGGTGGAATTTAGGTCTTAGCTATTAATCCACAGTGGAATTCTGTGCCTGCTTGGTCGCAGCTTTCACCCTCCGCAACTTCAGCCTGTGTTTGGTTAAATTGACTCCCATGGAGCCATACAATGTTTATACTGTACATATATCTAGGTAGTCCAAGCCAAAATTCCTGTTTACAAGACATAGGAGAAGAGGCCTCTCTTGAGCTGATTTAGAGCAGAGGCAATCCTGGTTTCAATCATTCTGCGATCATAAAAGTGGTTTTCTGAGAATGTATACACGACAAAAAAGAGCGAGTAATGTTGTTGTTGTTTCTTGATAAGGTGTAAACATGTCAGAAAATAGATAGCAAATCAAGAGCATGGACCCCAAGCCAACTGCATGTGCAGAGCGATTCATCAAACATCAACAAGGCAGGAAGGAGATGTGGGATGAAATCAGTCTGTTTCTCAGGTAAATATTATGTTGAGAGTATCTACGTAGGACCCCACACCTCTTAAATCCACATTTACAAGAATGAGTTAATTATTTAGCAAATCCTTTGTGGGGGGAAAACATGTCTTTATTTGGCCTTGACAAAGTTCGAACAAACCTGCGGCCACAACACATACACACAGATCAATTTATCATAACGTTCTCTCGTCCAGACGGAGCAGAAGCAGACTAGGTCTATGTAACAAAAGCTCCACCGCAAATCAGCTTTACATGTCCTTCGTCTCGAAGCAATGATCCGCT
The DNA here is from genome assembly GCF_023349555.1 of Cebidichthys violaceus. NCBI lineage: Eukaryota > Metazoa > Chordata > Actinopteri > Perciformes > Stichaeidae > Cebidichthys > Cebidichthys violaceus. The sequence goes on from NW_027176384.1 coordinate 6,760,496, forward strand.
TCCCACTTCTGGAATCTGCACTGTAAAGCCGCTTCGCTGCTAAAGCCATATTTAACTTGTTTGGCTGCGGACACCGGCTATTTTCCCTTACAAGAAAAAAACTCTAGACGTTATGTATAACGACAATGAAGGGCATGCGATGCGTGTCATCCCAAGGAACATGCAATTTGTCCTTGTTTGGAAAAAAAGGCCCATCAGGCATTGTTACAGCGTCTCTCTGGGACTTTGTTGCGTCCTTATCGGGACACATAGGGACAACGCAGACACAAAGACGGAATTAGGAAAGGTATGACAGACATCTGAGCGCAGACATAGTATCAGTGTCCAACGGGAGAAAAGAAAAGTATTCGTTATCGTGCCGACAGCATGTGATGGTAACAGAGCAGGGTGTGCTCTGTGGTCAAGAGAAGAGGGAGAATTTACTGTCCAAATAAAAGCCAGACAGGACATTTATGGGAGATGTGCAAAGTGAGAAATGGGGAGGCTTGTGAAGCAGAAGTGACGGGGGAGGGAGATCTCTCACTGTGTTGTCAGAGTGATATATATTTGTATAGACTGTGATCAGTTATAGTGCTAAAGGTCCTATACAAATTGCACTACCCAACCACAGGCCCTCAGTTAGTGTACATGTCCAACAACACTTGAAGTGACTTGAAGTCACATGCCTCTAATGGGATTTATCAATCTAAAAGAAGTCTAGTATTATAATATAATACTAGAAGTATTTGCCATTTGCCAATTAAACAACGAATCCATTTTTTACTTATGAATCCCACTCAACTGCTGCATCAGTTTCTCTCAGACTGAGAGATATGAAACCGCGGCAATGATCCATGCTGATAATGACAGTTTCAAACAGGGGAGGGAATGATGGTGGTCAGAGTGCTGGGCAGGTGTAGCGCAACACAAACAGAGAGCGGATACTGGAGCCACACTTGCCTTTATTTTGATTAGCAGCAGGTGTTCACAAATTGAACACACACACACACACACATGCAAGAGGAAAATGACACTCCCAGATCTACTTAGACTGTTATCTTATCAGTATTAGTCGTTAAGTGCTTTATTTAAGAGCCTTGCTTTTCATTCACTGAATGTGGATCATTTTGATGTAGAACACGTGATGATTGCAAATCATGGTGTGAATAAGGGATCCACAGAAGATAAGCATAGCACTTAAGAGATATGATTCATAAGATTAAGATTATTACAAGATCAATATCAAAACATTTTCTTACTGACAAACCTCTCCTCCTGCCACGTTATATTAAACATATTCCTTTATTAATGTATTATCAAGCTATTGATAATGCTCCACACAGAAAATGGTCACGTTTCAGTGCTGATTTTAAGCCAGCAGATGTGGATCCAAAATCCACCAGAAGGGGGCATTCACACACCAACTCATCCCCATTCCTGGCTGCTCCTCAACAATGCAAACTGCATAGGCGTATTGCATTGCTGGCAGGCCTCCATCACGCCCTCAGAGAGGCAGAGTGTACTGTGTGTGTGTTGGGCTGCCACTTAAGGCGTGGAAAAGTACAGGTGCCACTCAGTGCCTAACAAGAACCTTTTTACAAAAGTCCATGCTGGTATTTCTGGCCCGGGCTGCGGGACGAACTGGTTTTCCCACCTCGGAAGTAACAGTTTCCCACACAGAATCACAGGGGAGATTAAAGCAAACAAAATAAACAGTCTATAAACAGTTACTCATTGAGATCGAGAGGTGGAGGAGGAAGAGAAGAGAGAATCATTGAAAATGTTGAGAAAAAGACTTATTACTGACGTGGCATATTCACCGTTCCAGTCAGATGTGAGATTAAAGCCCAATTTCATCTCAAATTCTAACCTGCATGACCTCATGATCAGTTATTTCACACTGTAGCCTACTTTGTACTTTACTAATAGGAAGAGCGATGGCCAGGCCTCCCATGAGACTAAACACAATCATATATATATATATATATATATAATTCTGTTTTTTTCTTAATGTTTTAAATACTTATGCCTTTCTCAAGGAGACTGAACGTGTTTCTTTAGATCACGAGAGAGCCTTTGACCTCGCACTCCACACTATCCTCTATCTGGCCGACACAACAACGCAGCACTTTCACTGTTAACACACAGTGTGATTTATTAGTATTAACTGACTGGATGAAGTGAACAAACCTAAAACGACATGTTAGAGGAAGAAGTTCTAATGTCTGCGTATTCAAACAATGCCATGGTCCACTGGAAAAACTACGGAAATTAACGTTCTTGATGAAAGAGGATATGCTATCTTAATATAGTGACCGTTTTATAGCTAACAGATTAAAGGCTACTGCCATACAAAACAATTATGCTCAATACATCATTAAAAGCTAATGACGCCATTGTAGCTGATTGACATGTAATAATGGTACAACACTGGGCTTTAACCCCAAACTAAACAGGTCAAATTGGCAAGAAAGTGTCTATTAATGCCAAGTGGCGCAAGAATACTCAAATGAACTGTGATGCGGCTCCAGGTGCGTTTATCGCGTATGTTCCTTTTCTTTTGCATTATGTTTTGATGCTTTTAATGGTTTTATGTGAAGCACTTTGAATTGCCTTGTTGTTGAAATGTGCTATACAAATAAACTTGCCTTGCCTTGCCTTGCCTATGTTAAAGAGTCCTATTCAGCCAATCAGAAGCGCGGAGCGCGTCTTTACGCTAAATAAAGAAGTACCCCCCAAAAAAACCCGGGTGTCTTACCTGTAGCTGTCGGGTTCCTCCTTTGCCGCCAGAGCCAGCGGCTGCTGGAGGGAAACCAGGCTGATGCAATACACAGCAAGCGGGAGAAGGGACTGCATCTCCGGGCCAACGTTAACTCTACACCCTCTCTGGGAAGGAGGAGACGGCCACACGGACCGGGCGAGGGTTTAATCCCAAAGGTGGGGGGAATCAAATAAAAAGGGGGATAAAATAATAAGGCAAACAAGAAAAAAGTTCCAAAAATGGTTGATATGAGGTTTAAATATCCAAGTTTGGCAGCGGGTAATGAAGATGAAACCTTTGGAGGAAAGCAGACGTAATAAACGGTCAATGAACCTGCAGCTCACACACAACAGAACAGAGAGCCGGTGAAAGTGCGCCTCATGAAATCACCCCCATTGCATCATTTAGAACCTTCACTTATTGAGAAGCTTTTTAAAACACACCATCTGCGCTAAAAATACACCTCATTGGATTCTTCATCACAACCTCTGCTTCTTTTTTCACATCAGAAAAAGAAAAAAAAAATATGCACCAGATGAAAACTTCTTCTCCTGAAAATGTCCAAAAATGAAAAAACTCAATCCATTATGCAGATACTTTTGCAAACTCTTACATTATTTTATGAATAAACCTACTCATAACACAAAGTAAAGAGAAGCCTTACCTTCTTGGTAGTTACTGCTCAGAATGTGACTTTAATTTCCCCCTCTATGAATCCAAACGTGCTGGTCAAGATCAAGTTCTCCAGTGTGAAGCTGAGCGCCTGGTGACATTGAGGGTTTAAATAGCTACCAAGTGGGCGGAGTTCACTGCCTCAAGTGCCGGTGGGCAAAGGTGCTGCTGTAACATCATTATCTTTAATGCTCGGAATATCCTGCATTTACCTGGTTGGCAACTTACAAAGTAAGGCTCTAAATATACACTTGAACAAAAGGGACTACGTATTAGATGCGATTTAATAGAGATTGTATTAAGCCATGTCACAGAAAAGAGTTCTGTGATGTTGTTTAAGATGAATATACTTTATTAATCTCGAAGGAAATTCATGAGCCAATTTCATTAAAGATCACAACAGAAGAATAGAGTAAAAACATAATGTATGAACAATAGAATACAAATTATTAAGTGTAAAATAAATAATAATGACACCATGGCAAAATAATATACAATAGCAATAAGGTAAATAAAGTAAAATAGAAAAAGTAAAATACAACAACAAAATACAAGAGTAAAAATACAGATAACAACTGAAACAAATAAAGTGTGGAAGTGATACTAACACCAGTGCTTTAATGGAAACTAAAATCAAATATATACCTAATATTTACCTTATGCCTGCCATAAAGTACCTCAAGTTTAATGTAAAAATAGTGCTGAGCACCACGGATCCACTTTAGAGACCAAGTCACAGAAGTATTACAGAAATATTTTAGTGGCATCATAAGATCACCGTAAATTAACCATTAAGCAGAAACTTAGAAGTGCCATTAGCAATGCTTGAAGGTATACATAATGAGTGTTAAAATGCAATAAAATACATGAAAGGTCCATTTTGAAGTCATAATTGAGCAAGTCCCCGCAGGAATGTGGCTGATAGATCAGGTAGCTGTAATTGTATTGTGCTCAGCATTAAGTGCTTCACGCTATCATAATGCGCATTCTCAAGGAAAAAAAGCCCAATTTGCATGAATTTCTAGACGAATTTTCCTGACCAAGCCCTCCCCATATCTCTTATCGTTGCCCTCAGCCAAGTGTGTAAGACAGATAGAGGGAAACCAAGGAATCCTCACAAAATCCCCCGAACTCTTCGTCCAGTCACACCTATTCAAGCGTCATTGACGCATTTCTTCTGAACTGAACGCTTATGCACAGTTTATTGCTGTTGTAACGGCTGACTAAGAAGCTGCCTGGTAGGAAACAGACTATTATATGAACATACATGATTCACCGGGGACCAGAAGTTGCCTTTAAAATAGCATTCATGCTCTTTTACCAAACCGTGACTCTCTATCGCTGTCGGTTGTGTTTTGAAAACCTGTTACAGCGGAAATAAGGCACAGATGTCGCACGTCTGAACATGTTTCTTCACAACTCACTTTAATGACTCAGATGAATCCTATGCAGCTTATTCCATCTCATTAGAGAGGATTTTTTGTTCACTGTGTACAAGCTCCCTCCTTCCTTTCTAACTCAACTGACTGATGTAGCAACACAGTATTGATACACCTGATCCTGCCTTAAAAGCGGTTACGCAACATCAATTTCCAAGACAGCATGTCGAGCAGGTTGACAGCTGGACGAGTGGGCGCCTCTCCTGGTCCCGGAGAGAAGCCGCGCATCCGTGGGCAAGAGAGACAATAAACAGAGCCAGAGTCTCCATGAGGAATTCAAGGATGTGATGTTTGTTATTTGTCGTCTTGCTGATGCACAAAATCAAGGGCCTCATCTAAATAAACATCAGTGGGTCTGCCACAGAAAACTGAACATACAGTAGAGATGTAAAGGCATGTTTTTCTATTTAGAATAGACAGACAAGCATCTGGATGAACAAAATATTGCGTCTGTAACATGATAAGAAAGATGTTTTAACCTATTTCACAAGAAATTACATACATGTTTAACCCAGGGTTAGTCTAAGCCCAGGGCTTTATGATTCACACTACACTTCTTCTAGCCCTGGGTAAATGATAGAGCTAACAGCTCCCTTAGCCCCAGGCTAACAGCTCCCTTAGCCCCAGGCTAACAGCTCACTTGGCCTAAGGCTAGAAGTGCAGGATGAAAAGCCTAACTATAGCTGATAATGAAATGTTTAATTTTGGTTCACACGGTACAAATTGTTCAAGGACATCATTTCCCGTGACCATCTTTGTTTGGATAAGGAAATACAATAACCCCAGGGTGTCAATTTATACAACATGAATGTTTTGGGTTATATTGGTAAATTTTTTATTTAATATTTTAAATTTGTATTCAAAATAATGGGTTGATATTTTGTTTGTGTAATGTTGTTGGCTACCTGGATAGAGCTGCAGCTTAGGAAATGGGTTAAAAACAAAATCCTTAGCATGGTTAGAACAGTCTTTGAGGATTCTGGAAGTATCTTCAGAACGGCATTGCGATTTTGATTGTCTTTTAAAGATCAAACGGTGGCTAAATCTGAGAACTGACAGTCAGAGCGAAAAACAAAGTGATTTAAGCTGACAGGAACTCGTTTATCACTCAGACTTTGCAGTGGAAGCAGGTCACTTCTTTGCCGATTCTGACCCGTTTATGTAAGTGTTCTCTGGCTCAGTGAATCAGTACCCGCTGGGCTCTGAACACAGGCAGCCCGCCGGGTTTGATCTCTCAGTCGTGCATTGCTTTTACTTTTGTTTTAGGCGGCAATTAGCGAACATGAGAGCTCTGTGGAGCGAGCCAATGCGGCACAGAGTGGTTGTAAAAAGAGGCTTCATCTTTGTCAAGTTTCTGGGACGTAGTCAAGTGATCAAAGAGCAGGGGGACCTTTGCTTGATTGTGCGGCATTCTCTGTCTTGTCTTTGTTAATGTGAATCTTTGAAGGGGTGAGACTGGAACATAGCCTGCTTTAAAGGTTGCGTAAACACTGCAAATAAAGTGCTTGTCTCATTAGGATTGATAAAAGGCCAACGCCGACCACAGAAAAGCAAACTCTTACATGCATTGAAGGCAGGAGGTGTGTTGCTTGTTGCTGTGCATGCGCTGTGCATGCACTCTCTGCACCAGCATTTGAATGATAAGCTGTTGGTTGCTGATGATGGTGTGAACTTTCTGCACTGCGGCCACCAGTCTGGCCTCAACCAGCTACCTGCTAGCCACATCCACAACAAGTAGACACCACAGACAAGATAATTTCAAGCGGACGTCGCCACCCTCTGGTTCCCCCTCTGGTTCCCCCTCAGGTAAACACTCTTAGCCCTGTCAGCACTGTTGCCATTGTTGCTGTGAGCGCTGCTAGCTGCTAACCGCCGGCTCAGTCGTAGCCATGTTGAGAGACTTTGAGAGGCAGTGGAAATTCTCCCAATCTCGTATTATATAGTTTCATTAAAAAATAATACAAAATGGCATGGTATTTTTGGAAAACAATAGAGTTCTGACACCAAGGAACAATATTTATCAGGTTTTATATATACACACAATATACTGGTAGATATCCATTGATGGTTGTAGACCTACTCATGAGATTTGTTGAGTGTTTGTTAAGTGAAATATAGAATGTCAGCAGACTTATCTTGTAAAATAATCACATGTTTTAGTTACGTAATAGTTTTAAATGGCCCATGCGGATAGTTCTGGTTTTATTTGTCCAGGTTTTGCAATATTTATGCACAATGGAGGTGAATAGAATTTAGTTTTTAAAAGGTTGCTGTTGTGCTGTTGGAATTTGGTTCAGATAAGACCTGATGACAGCCTTTTCTTGACCATAAAACAGCAGTTAAAAAGTCAATATGGAAATTTCGAGGTCCAGTATAAGTATGTGCTGATGACCAGTCCATTCACTAAGGTGGAATGCAGTTGAAAGCTCCTGGAAAAGCTAGTAAGTAAACGTTGAGTTAAGTAAATTGTTCATAGCTTGTGCCCCTGTTTCTATAAAGATATGTTGCTGCTGAATATTATGAATGCAAATTGCACCACAAATTAAATTATATTAGCCAAATGATCTGCATGGCTAGATACCACTGCTTTTTCATTTTACAATTTGAGTGAACCAGCTTTCAACATGTGTAGAAATTGGTGCTTTAATGTGTTTTGGGGGGGTTATCAACCAAAGGCACATCAACAACAGCTTGATGTCGAAGTTTCCTGGCTCTGAACGGAGATGGTTTATTATTCAAAACACATGAATCATCCCAGCAGAAGCGACGCCATCTGAAGTGGCTGAGCTGAAGGACTTCATATACAAACATCCAACACCTGCAGGTTTGAGGAGGACTCATGGGTCCTATGGGAGAAGAACGTCTGGTTTTCTCCTGTTTTTGAGAAAATCACGTGTCTAAAGAACACTTTATCCAAAATGCATGTTTTTTCCCTCCTGATCCAGCTGAAAACAACATGTTTGCTCAGGTCTCCACTTAAGCAGTGCGAGGTCCGTGATAGAAGAGCGTTACATCCCCTTCATCCTTACTGTCCTGGGCTGTTTAGATAAGATAAGATAAGATAAGATAAGATAATCCCTGCTGATTATTGACAGTCACGGTTTGCATCGATACGTCTCAAATTTCAGCAAGATTTTCCTATCATATTGGATTATTTAGTCGTGATTCTAGCAAAATGGACCACGTCTTGTAGGAGCACACCCTCCACTTCTTCCTCCCTCCTTACACAAAGAAGTGACACAGCCAGAAATGATGGACAAAAATTGCATCTCTCTTAAAGTCACTGTAATATCTGTGTTAATGCATGAGCTGTTGTGGGCATTTTGGAGTGAATCGGCCAACCTCTTCTCACTGGGTCAGGTTTATTCCATCAGTGCTGTAGTCTAATGATTGCTGCCCCCTAGTGAACCTCATGTTACATCAACAGAGTGTACACTGTACAGCAGCTCCTGCTGACAATGACTCTGTTTTGATGCTTCCCATGAGGACCGGCCTAAGTTAACCCCCCCCTCCTCCGAAATACCAAACAAATTACATTTATCAGTTGGACAATGAAAACAAACATCACATCAGGGCCCTGTCTTGGGTTTTTAAAGTAATTGTTGCGCAAGTCACTGTTGAGTCCCCATTTGAGAATCAATTCGGAAACGTTTTCCCACTGTCGCGCTGTTAGCATCCTCTTGGCTGCTTCAGTGAGCTTTATTTACACTGCTTGTTTGACACGACGTTCAACCGAGGTTTGTTGTCTCTGGCCGAGCCCACTCAGTCAAAGTTTGTTTGGCATGGCTGCTCACCAGTGCGGCGGTGTGTATGTGTGTGGGAGGACGCAGCCAACAGGACAGTGCTTTGCCAGTTTTGTGGACAAATGAGGGATCGGATTTCAGTGTGGGAAAGAGGGTGGCGAAGGACAGGAGTGGCTGATAACGGCGGAGCTTCCTGGAAACCACCGCGCATTATAAAATAAAAGTGAGATTCTGCGTTTGTGGCTTGATAAAAGCCCCTGTGCGGTTTGGTTTAGAAGAACTTTACTGGCCTGCACAGAGTCCTGACCTCAACTCATCCGACACCTTTGAGATGATCCAGAACCCCGACTTGATCTCTCAGCATCAGTGATGGACCTCAACGATGCTCCTGTGGTTGAATGGGAGCAAATCCCTGCATCCGGGTTCCAAAAATCTGGCGGAATAACAGTTCATTGATGCCCCATGGTTTTGCAACAAAATGTTCAACAATCACATATGAGTGTAATTTTCAGGTTACACGATCATTCTGGGAAGCTTTCAGTTTGATCCAAATCAAAATGTGATTACATTCGGTGGGTTTTGTTTGCGCTTTACCAGTACTTGTCAATCACATCTGATTTAACCGCACCCCCACTGACCCTGATAAAGCAGAGTAGCAGTTAAAGTGTGTAAGTTAGAAAAGATGAAATAACTCAATTTTCATCTTACAAATGAAATGTTACATGGGATGAAACATTGTTTCTCTGTTCAATGCACTCAGAGCTTTTGCAGCTACAGCCTTACCTGGTCTGGTATGACCAGTAGCTTCTGTTGGCTAATGTTAAACGAATGACTTAAGACTTTAGGAAATTATGGGAAAATCTTAGTAAATATTACCTGAATGTAATAATATATATATGGTTGTCCTGTTATGACTATATAATGTCATAAAGAAATGCTTTGGAAATATTGAATATTGATGATGTCATGGTGACTTCATCAGAGTTGTCTTTTAAAATAAAATAAAATAAAATAAAATAAAATTAATACATAAATATTTTTCGTGCAATACAATGCAATACTTTACTATTTAATGGCACAGGAGACATGACAGATATCTGACACTGTCATATTTTCCTATCTGTGGTTGTCTTCCTCTGGTGTTATGGGTAAAAACAAATGAGTTACAAATCAGGATTTACAGCAGTTTACTGTACACACAGTCATCTGCCACATTGCAGAACTAGAAGAGGTCAAATTACAGCAGTGACATGTAAGACATAGGGTGTGTTTATATGTTGTTTATCATTCACCACAGAATACAGCCCAGCTATCTGCATGTGTGCAGCTCAGTGAAATGACAGCATCAAATTAAAGCATTGCTGTGACTGTAAGCATCTGCTTTGTCTCAGCATCTGGGGAATTAAACTAATGGGTGCACGGCCTGCTTAATGAAGCGTTTTCATGTGCTATGCTTCACCTGAGCTGAAGGGAAGTCGGCGGCTGGAGAACAGTGATGTGCAAGAGGCCTTCAAACCACTTCCTGTGTGTTGGTTAGTCTGCAGGAAGTCACATGGTTATCGCATCCTGCAGAGAGTGACTCGGTGCTCTGATTGGGGTGCATGTGTGAAGAACACACAATCCGTGACAGACTTCTTCTTCTTCTCCATTCTTAGAAATAAAAGGTTTCAACGTTTAATGAAAATGATTAACAATAAATAAAGGCAGTTAAACTGATAATGAAAATAATTAAGTGGGGTTGTGTGAGGGACTCATCCATTGTCAGTGTTTGAATATCAGACTATGCTCTCTTCAAAGCCAACAGACTACTTTGACGAAAACAGAACATGGTCAGCAGTATATTACGCAGTTTCTGTGCTGGTGCTCCTGTCGTGCCGACCATTATCTACTGCAGGTAATACTGACTGTGGATAATACAACCCCAGATCAAAAAAATTAAACTAACTCTTTAAGTTGACGGCAACATTAGTTTGTATAGCAATCACTGTGTCTCCTGGTCCTGAGGGGGAAGTCTGGGAGAGACTGAGCTGCTCTTGTCTTTGTCTCTCTCTCTCACTTGCTTTCTGTCTCTTTGGCAACTTGTCAGAGTGTGTGGTTCAAGGTTACGATACAGTTAACGTCAACTGACCTCAGTGGGACTTGTTATCTCCTGTTAACATAGCTTTGGTTGTCAGAGGCCGTGCTTATCAGAGAGCCGCTCTCTCAGATAACTGTGTGAGAAAAGACGGAGACGAGTTTTTTACTGAGTGTAGGGAAAACCAAGCTCTTAAAGAAAGATGCGGCATCCCATGTTTTGGGATTGTTTTCAGCCAGAGAGTGATAAGCACTTCAGGTCAGAGGTCACAGCGCAGGAAGTGTTGGAATTATCTCGAGGCAGTTACAGTGCTGACAGCCAAGGACGGGCCACGCGGATGTTGGCCCTCAGGCCTCCCTCACATCCCACTGACACGTCATCTGGCCATCCAAAGTGACACCGCAGCATCATGCCAAGGTTTTCTCCGGCCTTACTTGGTATAATTCAAGTGATTCACATCTAAAAGTTTAACATTCTTGCGGTAATTGCTGTATTTTCCTCACTTAGGATATTCTGCTTGCTGCTGAAGGTTGCAACCAGAGTGAGGACTGTCATGAGGGAAATTGGAGTTTGCGAAATAGTTTTGCAACAGAAACTAAGAGTACATCCACATTACTCCGTTTTCGTTTGGAAAAGCATGTTTTGCTACGGTTACACTGAGCGTCCACACTACGCCGGCGTTTTGGAGCACCGTAAACGGAGGAGTTTAGATACGATCCCGAAGCCGGATAACTTTGGAAACTCCGGGTAGCATATTCGTGTGGACGGACGGAAACGCATAAGTTTGGAAACGATGACGTAGACACCCGCGATCGACTACCAGGTTAACTGACAACTGATTACAGGCATTGCTGACCTTGTTGTCTTTACTAGCAGCTGTTGTCCAGTTAAAGTCTGCATGTCTGCAAACAGCTGTTATTGTAGCGATCGGTGAGCGGCGAGAGAGAGAGAGAGAGAGAGAGAGAGAGAGAGAGAGAGAGAGAGAGAGAGAGAGAGAGAGAGAGAGAGAGAGAGAGACCCGCAGCGCTGTAACTAACGTTAAGTCTGAAAAATAAAACGTATTAAACTTTCCACGAACTGTATCTGTTTGAGTTTATAGAGGAAGATTTGAGAGAAGATCTTAAGTATCAAACACATACTTACGATCATTAAAGACTACTTTATTACTCTGGTTGCTTAGTTACAAAATACGACAATCTACTTCCTGTTTACATCAGCGCATGCCCAGTGAACGTGACGAGTCACGTGATATTCGTTTCCAGGCGTGTAATATGGACGGAGATCACTTCGGAAACGATGGCTGAAACGCCGTGTGGATGGAGATCGTTTTCGTTTGAAAACTCCGTTTCCAAACTAAAACGGAGTAATGTGGATGTAGCCTAAGATTAATGCCGCCCAAGCAGTTTGGTGAAATCATTCTCATTGACATTAAATGTTTCTGGAACAAAAGTGGTTCGGCACTATGGCTGTGTGTTTGGATGTCTAGAAAACTTTTGACGGATTTTAATTTTGGCCTGAACTAAGCCTTTAAATCACTACATGTTTCCAACACATCACTCAGTCTAGTAACTCCTTAAGTTAAACACATTAGGGATGGGTCTTTTGTTAAAGTCCTGGCTACAACACAAACAGAATATATTATATTTGAACTTTTACAGACTAACACCCAACCACATCTCTCACAGGCCATGTCAATAACAAATGCACTCAAACAAATCCGTTTATGACATCATCTTGAATGTAATTATTGTCTAGTTGGGGGATTTCACAATTTTCAATTGTTTTTGAAGTACAGGCTAAGAAGCAGAGAAAGATAAAGTCTGCATGCTATAAAACACACCTACATAATCAGATCGTACTCACTTACAAACAATCATACATTACTTCACCCTCCGACTAAACAAACAAAACAAAACTGTGGATTCAGAGGTCCCTTCTCTAAAGCACAATCAATCTCTAAAACAGATCATCCATCCCATCCATTTTGTGGTAATACTTGTAATGGCCCCTGTGGTGGACATGCCCTCGATGCAACCACAGAGAGAAAAGGTTCAAACTGCATCTCAACAAAGCGCCAAGTTCAGTTGGTTTCCTTGGTTGAAATACTCTAATTTCCCTTTTGGGTTAACAGAATTCTAACATTAATCAACCATCTTTATTTATCAACTGGGACCTAAGTGGTAAAAAAAACAACATACAAAGCTCAGGGACTATATCAAAAGCATGACTTTTGACAAGCAATGAATTTAAGGGATATCATTATTTTTTAGTTATCAACAGTATGTCCTCCACTGAGAGAATGTTGCAAATGGAGCAAATCTAGAATATAATTATATGAAATAAGAATAATTAAATAATATTGTTCTTGGATGCCCGTTTTAAAATCTAATAGTGCTACTGATTTAGTTGTGGGTCCCCTTCAGTTTAGTGTCAGATTCGTTAACACCTTTAACCCCTCTTGCGACGGTGCTGTTGTGTTTCTTGTAGGTGTTGGTCAGACTTTTGGCCCCTGAGCTGGTTTGGCTCCTCTCACATGGGACATTCCTGCCGAGCAGCCCCTCCCTCGCGGTCCCTTACTGCGCAGACTCGCGGCTCTTCGCTGTCAGGGCAAGGCGTACTGACAGTATGGCGGCGGGGTGCAGCTGGAAGGATGCTACTGTCGCCCGTGATGTGTCTATCGCCGGTAGGACGTAAATGGACAATTGACGGCAAAAAGAGAAGAGGATTTAGCGAGAAAGGCTTGTCGCCGTGAGCTCCAAAGATGGCCAGGCTCGCCGACTACTATCTAGTGGTCGGTTACGACCTCGACAAGCGAGGTGGGTACTTCAGTTAGCCTGCCCTGCTAGCTTTAGCGGCGTATTATTAGCCGTGGGTAAACAGGAGGCAGGGAGGGAGGCGGGGACGGGACGGGCCGCCGCTCACAACTGACCGACAATAGATGCTACAACTGGCAGTTTGCTTTCAACTTTATGCCGAGGACGCGCAGGCCTCACGGGATTAGTGTACTTAAATGCTAGCCTGTCAGCTGGTGTCCCGCATTTCTGACGAGGAGACACGTTGAATGCACAACCCCATTGCATTGCTTAGCTTCCAGGCACACTTTAGCTGTAGCACAAGAAACGGTCCTACTCTATTGACAGCAAACTTGGGCTAACTTTATTTGCTAAGAGCTAACGTTAGCCGGACTAGCTCTAAGGGGGGGCTGGCTGCTTGGTCGGCTGTGACCTAAGACGGATTTATTCAGTTTCAGCTGCATCTTCCTCAGTTGTCTACAAATGTTACTACTGCAACCGTCTCCATTTAAAAGTACATTTTAAAACTTCACACAGACTCAGTCGGACAGCGAGTTGTCAATGCTGTGGCTGCAGAGTCCTAAGCAGTTACTTGACTGTCCGACCACGAAAATCCTGCTGATTTCCGCTTGGACTTTATTTCAGGCGTGATGTTTCAACTGGAAATCGATGCTCTTCCTCGGCGGAGTTGCTGATTGTTTTCTTTGTCTGTGTTTTGTGTGGATTAACCCAGACGGCTTTGCCCCTCCCTGAGCCCCCTCGGACCGGAGCTCTGTTCCCTTGTGTTGTCGGGACGGGGTTTGGACCGTTATCTGAGCCCCCCTCCCTTCAGCCGGGGCCTTGGCCTAGATCTTTGCAGTATAATGGCCCGTTTAATCATGAAATATTCAACCCGCCTATCCAATGGAAGCATGCAGCTTGTAACATGCTCTTTTATATGGAGTGGATTTTTTTTGCCTATGATTTATTCAGAAGAGGCAAATCGTAACATGACAAGTCCTCTGTGGTTAAAAGCAGGCAGAGAACCGGCTTTTATCTGGGTGATGCTGGAGCAACCTACATCACTTTTCTCATTGCATGAATGCACTAATTGCATCTTGTATTTCTTTTTCAGAGGGGAGGGGGCTTTGAATACAGGATGTTATAACGTGGACACTGCAAACGCTGCAGAAAGTCTCCTTCCTGTTCTACCCTGAGCGCATGCAACGTAGTGCAGAGCGAGCCTGTAAAAAGCATCTGTGAACCAGACATTAAAGCCACAGTGGCTTTAATGGAACAAGGCTCCCATTCCTTGTAAAACCAAACACTTAAGGGTGATGATGACTGTTGGCGTTGCCCCACTACTGCCGCCTCACTGTTTACAATAACGTTGCTAAACCGTGCTAAAGTTTCTAGGTGGAGGCATTGTCTTAAACATCTCCAGTAGCTTGATTGAGATTATTCCCATCATTAGCATCCTTGCTATCACCATTTGATGCACTGGCAGCCATTTTTAACCTCCTAAATCCATCCCCTGCAGTTAGATCGTCAGGCTGCTGCACAGTCTTGACTTCTGTGCTCTTCTAGTTTGGCCCTCACACGTTATTGCCAAGCTCCTGAAAGTGATGGAGAATGAAACCAATCACTGTCAGCTACAGCGTGACTCGTAGATGTCAGGAGTTGGGGTTAAACTTACATTCTGACACCTCCAGATGTCCAGTTTGTTGTGCATGTGTACGATAGTTTTTGAGGATTTTTGGGGTATTTTATTTTTATCAGCTGTGGTGCTTAAATTACTGTAAAGAAAACACTATGAATCAAGAGAGAATGCTCCTCGATCATAAGAATACCAGGAATTCCGAAGCGCAGTGGAGTTTCCTCTTGTGTCTTGAATATATCATACATCCTGTGTGTGTGTGTGTGTGTGTGTGTGTGTGTGTGTGTGTGTGTGTGTGTGTTTGTGAGAGAGAGAGAGAGAGAAAGAAAGAGAGATTGCTGGTTGTCACTCCGTCAGTGGAATGTTTTGCGAGCGTGGGCACTGACAGGTTTTCAGGGCTGACATCATCGCCTCTCATCTGCCTCTCAGAGCTCAGTCACCAACAGAAACCCTGCAGGCGTTTTTCAAACAGGATCATCCTGCAGGAAGAACTGTTTCTTACCTACTCGATGGAGCTTGTGGTCCTCGTTCTCTGTTAAAAGAAAGCTTTGAAAGTTTGGCTTGTTTAACAGATGCTAAGCTGAAGGCAGAGCCTTGAATCTTCCATTCGCCCTCTACATTTGCCTCTAAGGTGTCAAGTTGCTCACATTGTGCTCAACCTAAGTCATTCTATCAGTGGCGCTTTCTTAGAGCCAACATGGCTGCATGTGGGTCGGGACGAGTCCATAGCTGTCGGGGTGTGGTCCTCCTAGCGAGGTTCTCTTAAGGAACTCCCCAGCATGTCGGTGTGTTTTGACAGCGGTTCCTCTGCTGGGCCAAGTACCGAGCAGCAGCCGAACGCATATACCGTCTGTGGCCCAAACAGGAAGCCGGGGAGAGGACCTGAGGGAGACTTATGTTTAGAGCGAGAATCCAGATAGTCTCCGTGTGCGCGTCTGTTTAAAAAAAAAAAAAGAAAACAGGAAAGGTGCATGTGTTTGTGTGTGCAAGTGTGTGAGGCGGTCTCATTCAAGACAGTAGAGAGACACGCTCGCTTGCATTCACGCAAAGACACACACACACGCACACGCACACAGATGCTAAACATTCAGGTTCTGTTTGTAGCTCCGTCTGTGTGCCTCTGGTGGAGAGCGTCGGCCGTTGCAGTGGCGGCCCCGAAACCAAACGCCGAATAGTTGTTTTCAGGCCTGCGTGACAGCTCTGAAGCCCAGCCTCTTCTGCATACACAATCGCACACGCACGCACGCACGCACGCACGCACGCACGCACGCACGCACACACACACACACACACACACACACACACACACACACACACACACACACACACACACACACACACGTGCACACACAGCTTGCAGAGGCCAGCCAGGACACAAAGAGGTGCACCTAGGGCGGACCGATAGTCCATTGTTGTGTTTACAAATCTGAGGTTTTTCTCTGTTACTGCAGTGTTGTCATGACTCATGGTTGTAGAATTGTGGTGTTGCTAACAATGTGTTAGGCTATGATGTCATACTAAATACAACAGAAGCCCCCATGCAGTGAGCTGCAACTCTGGACTGGAACAGCTATGTTGCTGTGTTTGTGCTGTCAGTTGGTTGTCACCTCTGTAAGCAGAATAGTTTCGTATTGCACGTCTGGCACCAGTTTTATCACCAGACTTGTCAGTTTGGGTTAATGAAATGATGCCAGAGTTGTGATACCTTTAACCCCATCCGAAATGCCCACGAAGCCCCGCTATGATTATGTGTATTCATAGAAAAATCACATATATTAGGGCACTAGTATTGAATCGGTTCTCGGTATCGAGAAGGAAAAAAGGTATCGGAACTTCTCTTCTGACAGTGAGGTTTTCAGCTTTAGGGTCGGGTGTCAAACCTCATTTCTTAAATATTTATAACATGTTTATAATTCATTCTCGTATGACGTATTCTTTGATTTAAATAATACTTTTGTTAAATTTAGACCATTCTATCGAGGCAATGCGCTTGTGTGGCTGCTTGTGTGTAGATTAAAGAAACGTAAGCATATAGAAACACATATTCCTTAAAGTATTGTTTTGATATCTGAATGGTCACTTCTGTATTAAATCGTCTCTATTGAAACATTTCAAATGACGACCAGCCCTAGCTGTCACAGAGCCAGATTTCAGCTTGTGTCTGTTCCTGTCCAGCTACATTAGTATACAACTTTCAACAGGAGATTGTACTATACCATTTATACTGTGGTATGACATCACAGACAATCCAGTCTGGTTATTTTATCCATAACCGTTCCTAATTTTATTTAGATATAACTTGAAGACGATTTTACCCTTAACACTGTCTCCTAAGATACACACATCTGGAGATCCGTTTTCCCCCCCCCCCCCTTTTAAGATACTTGGTGTTCATCAGTTGAGAATGAAGGGATAGAGAATGACATGCGTTATGTAATTACAAATTTCACGCTTTCCGTTATTGCGACAGAGCCGTGACTAATTAATGTCGCGCTCGCAGGTGCATTCAGTGGAGTGTGAATGCAAGCAAAGGCCTGCACGAGGGGAAATACAAACCTCTCGGATCGAAAGCAAGAAGAAGCGAGCGAGCGGAGGAGAGAGGAGTGTGTGTGATGCTGCCAGCAGTGCCGGCCTGCGGGCAGCCACTTCCTCCATCGCTCCAGAGCGGGGCTGCAGCCTTTCAGGCCCTCCAGAAATAGCCCTCACAATCTGCCTTTCATAGGGGGACAGAGCGACGCTAGGTCACGGCTACGGCGCACTGGTCGCTTGTGTGTGTGTGTGTGTGTGTGTGTGTGTGTGTGTGTGTGTGTGTGTGTGTGTGTGTGTGTGTGTGTGTGTGTGTGTGTGTGTGTGTGTGTGTGTGTGTGTGTGTGGCGTGGGCTCCTCTCCTCTCCCGTCGGCCATTCAGATGGCAGCCTGGATGTTTGTGGCTGTCTGTGTGTGTTTGCTGCATTACCACGGCAACGTTTACCCCCCCCTGCATGCTGCGCGGTTGTGGTTAGCGCTTGTCTCATATTGTCCAGTTCACCATGTTGCTAATATTGTCGAGGGGAAGGTAGCAGTGGCAATTACTTTGTGCTGATATGCACATGCTTTTAATTTGTGCCCTTTTCTACTCAAACAAAAACAGATTATTTAACTTTTTTTTAAGCCAGCATTTAGGCCACCACAGGACACCAAAACACTCCACTGTCTGACCCCAAATTGAGTTATTTTATTATAAGCAGCTCATAAAGGCAGGTATACATATCACCGTTATAGAAAACTAAACAGTGATCATCATGCTGTAGTCAGGGAAGACCTTCAACATATCGCTGTTGTGATGTTGTGTGTGTGTGTGTGTGTGTGTGTGTGTGTGTGTGTGTGTGTGTGTTTCATGAGCTTGATGCTGAACCAGACCAGTCTGTCTGCTGAATACTTGTTATTCATGATGGAGACGGTGGCCCCAGGGCCCCAATACTGCCCTCATTCCTACTACACAGATACAGAGGGGTGTGTGTGTGTGTGTGTGTGTGTGTGTGTGTGTGTGTGTGTGTGTGTGTGTGTGTGTGTGTGTGTGTGTGTGTGTGTGTGTGTGTGTGTGTGCGCGTGCATCCCCCCAGCGCACCACTTCTTTCGGCAGACACATATTCTTCTGTCATAAACTGTATACTCAAATTGTAATCCAAGTCTGTGTGGGACAACTTTTTGTGTGTGTGTGTGTGTGTGTGTGTGTGTGTGTGTGTGTGTGTGTGTGTGTGTGTGTGTGTGTGTGTGTGTGTGTGTGTGTGTGTGTGTCGCTCAGTAAATGTGATCCGCACCCTCCGGGGGGTGAGGTGGTGGGCTTGGTCTTTTGCCCTAGATTTAGATTGAGAGATGCATGGTTCAAGTAGGGAGTGTGCACTTTTAAAGATGCATTGCCACATAGCGCATGAATCCACCTAATAGACACATTTTCAACACATTGGCATTTTAGGTGAAAACATCTTAACATGGTGATTGTTGTAAGAGTGTGTGTGCGGGTTGCCCTGCTCCTTGGTGCTTTGATGGTTTCCCCGGTATTCAGAGAATGTCTCTGTCCCCTCTCAGGACAAAGGCTGAGTCAGTGTTGCTCACAGTCAGCCTGTTGGTGCTCAAGGGAGCAATCGCTCAAATCCCCGAGGGGTGATCCAGCGTGTCCGGAGCACTTTTGATGTGACGATAGGGGGCTGTTAGGATTGGTAGAGTTGGCTGCGTGAGGCTCCGGCAACCACATCGCACCCTTGTTTGTGTGATGCTATAGGCTGTGTACGCCTGGGATAAACACTTGCACGTGCAATATGATTGCCCTCTTACTTATCTTAAATAGAGATAATATTGTTAGATGTGTATTTAACATAAGCGCATTTCCTAGATTTACTTGAAAGCCGTGTTTTTGCGCTCTTCTTTTCAAAAGTGCGACCTAACTCAAAATCTTGACGATGGATCTTTACCGCCATCATGTTGACACTTCGGCTCGCCTCTATTCCAACAGCTTCTGTGAGGCAACGCAGTCTCTCAGCATTTATTTCTGCACCTTCTGGAGAAAATGAAGCGCATCCCTGGGGTTTACTTTCCACATTCTAGGACAAGTTGGCATCCACTTCAGCAGTTGATCTATGGAGACATTCGAGATTTTAAACAATACTTTGTGAGCACACAAAAAAATATACATCTCCCACAAAAAAAGAACAACCTACAGGTGTTGAATAAAATGGTATTGGGTATTAGCACGTTTAAAAAAACAACAACATCCTTATCTAAGCATATGGAGTGAACCACACAACATACTAGATGTTTTTTTTCCAAGGCTGCATTCTAAGTTACTGCCGTAGTTACAAAGGTCAACGGGGGATTTTGAATGATGTTCCTAATTTTTCTGGGTGACTGAATGAATACACCAGAAACACTGGCTGAGTGTCTAGTGGTAGAAGATTAAGTCTCATCTTAATTAAAACGGCCTTCAGGTCAAATCTGTCGTTCAGAAAAAAAAGAAGGAAATCTGCCTCCCACCACTGCGCTCGCTCTAATCTTGTGTACAATGTGACTGGTTTGAAAATGCAGATTAGAGGACTGTTATGGCTTCAGACCTGGTTTGATATCACTGTACTGTATCCCCCCCTGAAAGAGGTCTGCACTGTTTAAAGGTTATTCAGATTATTGTCTCCTGGTTCCTATGACAGGGAGGGAGATATGACCAAAATATGACATCACGCTGTTAGTAGGTCTCTGCTTGGTTGTACAACTTTGAACCCATCGTTGCATAAATCTGACTCACACTTTTACATGTCGACCTCATGTCTGCACAATGCTGAAGTCACTTTTCTATTTTATTAATGTATGTAAGCATGTATGTACATGTAAATGTACAGTTTTACTGTAGGTCAATGTTAGGACTGCAATCTGCCTTTTTAAGAGCACAGTATTACATTTGTATCATTATCACGAGTGTCATGTCTACAAAACTGCAGTATACCACTGAATTAAAAGTCCAAAGCATTGTTCTTGGAAAGTTATTGTTATATGTCGATATATATGTTTTGCAGCATGAGTGAATGAAGCCCATGTTGCCAGGATATTGCCAGCAACCACAGAGAGCACACCAAACATTTTCAGAGATTAGCTATGATATGCAGGTTTTTTAAAGGTGGAAAATGACGTAGACTCTTCTTCCATCGACAGTGTGCCCCCCCCCCCGTTTTTCCTGGTGTTTTGTGTTCGACATTTGCCTCCTTCAGTGTTGAGAAGAAATTCTAAGAATAAGGAGAAATATTTCAAATCAGTCTGATGAAGCTAGTCAGCTTCAGATTGAGCTCAAAGCTAGCTGTCTGCCTCCATTGTTTCATAGACACTTGGTCTGGTTCCTGTTTGCTAACAAAACAAGTCCGTTTCTTGGCTATTGGTTGCCCGGGTAACACAGAATTATTTCCGGGTTTGTGTGCGTGGGTGCTGCGGTAGGAGAAAGAGCTCTGTGGTGAATTTGCAACAGAAAAAAAATGTGGCGCTAGACTATAATAGAAGTGATAAAGGGGGAGGACAGAAGAGTGTTGGGTTAGAATGATTAGAGGGATGCAACGTATTGCTGAGGGGAGACAAAGGTCTGGGCGGCGGAAGGTGTGATTGAGTGCTCAGCCATTGCATTTCCTGTCGCAGTATTCTGGGGTCGCACGTGGAAGTCTTGTTTTGCATCTTGGTCTTGAGGAGCCGCTTGTATTAAGACCATATTTCCTGTATGTCATTGTGTATCTGGGGTCAATTCCCAGGTTTATTAAGACAACCATATCCTCTAGTTAACTGCCCCCCCCCCCCCCCAGCATGTGTTTCAATGACGGTGTTACTCTGACCATTGAATGAAGTATTTTTCACATCCTGAAGCTGCTTTTGCACAGTTAATGTATTTCATTTACCAAACACATTCTTTTCTTGAGTCCCTCCTCATCCTCTCGACCACTTAAAGCTGCGTTAGAGCCACAAGACTGAACGTGATTCGTGACAGCATCATGTCAGCATGCGGGGCATGAGCCTTCCTCATCATGAGGTCGTCATCCACAGATGAGTCCTACGTACTGCCCCTGATTTATGTCGCTCTCATCTTGTCATGTTGCTTGGATCATGGCCCATTGACTCTGGGGAAGAATAAGAGTTCAGTTGGAAGGTTAACATATCCACCCTCCACCAGTAAGAAGTGAACTGAAGTCAATGAGCCGCGGCCTGTAAAAGTCCCGCTGTAGACGACATGCTCCACTCGGTTCACAGAGTCCTGAAGCTCGGTGTCTGAACGGCACACCGCACGTCCTCGGGTCTCTAGCGATACACCCGCAAAACTGTGAAGAAGATCGGTTGAACGGTTCTTCAGATACGTGACATACACACACACACATACAGAGATTTCTTGCTTTATAGTTCGATTCAAACTAGTGTACTGATGTGCTGTTTAGGACCAGGATATGAATGACTAAACAAGCAGAGGTTTGTTTGTGTTCAGCCCAACAAAGTCTTAAACAGCTTCTTTGCTTGTCTGTCTGTGCACATACTGTATGTCTGTTTCCTGTCTGTTTTTACCTGCCCGAAACCAAATGGCCTCCGTGGATTAATAAAGTTGCATTGAATTGAATCGGAAGTTGAATCCTGGATGTACTTTAGTCCGAAACACTGGCCAGAGTGACTGGAAAGTAGATGGCCTGAGTTCTGTGTGCTTTGGCAGGTTTTCCCCCACTCTTTTGAGTCAGTGTGGTGGCTCAGACTCAAGCAGAGCACATTAGCACACAGCCACCTGTGGCCGCTGATGCAGAATGAGAAGTGAGAAGAAATGAAACTCATGTTAATCATCAGTCTGTGACAACTTGGTTTCAGATAGACCTGAAGCAACCGACTACGTAGAATTGAAATACGCTTTGTCCCTCTCTGAGGCCGTTTCCCCTACTGGAAAGCCTCTCGTTTTTGTTGCATTAGTTTTGCAGGAAGGATGTGAGTTTGCTGAAGAGCTTTTGCACAAAGAAAATGTCCCACATTGTCTCCAGGGCGACAGCACTTTCCAGATGGAGCAGGGGCTTTTTTTTTACCCTCTATTTGGCTCCTTAATGGCAGCGTCGCTCAGTTTTTATTTTAAACAGACTGGCTCATTTATTTATGCAGGATCATCATCTTTGCCGCCATCTGACACCAAATTCAGACAGGTGTGACTTCTTGATCTGACGGTCCATGTGTTGCCTCGTACCCCAGGAGGGGCCTCAGTCTGTGGTGCTGCTCATACCCCATCATATTACTCAGCAAGACTGTCCCTTGTGTGTGTGTGTGTGTCTGTGTGTGTGCGTGCGGTAAGAAAACTGGGCGGGCAGCAGAGAGCCCTGTCAGAGGGTGTGGTTGTAGAGCCTGGATATAATGATGCCATAGTTTAATACGTTTTCACCCAGAGATGTGATCTTGCTGTTGTTGTGAAAAATGATGCAGCCATGGCCGCTCACCTCCTGCACACTGATTCCCACTTAACTAGCAATGAAGTTATGCTGCTGCAAGTTGTTCGTGGGATTAATTTTTGCTGTGGAAGTGATTTATTTATGAAAGCTTTCCTCATAAATACAAGTCGCAGAGCTTGTGATTAAAACCTAAGTAGGAAAAGTGTAACGGCAGTAAGACATTGCATCAGTCAGATATTGTCTCATTAAGTGAACGTCCTCTTTCTGAAGCTTATGCAGGAGCGAGCCCCGATCGTTGAGGGTCGATGCTCACTGTGGTAGGAGTTTTGGTCCGACTGCTCTTTGTGGATGGAGTCGGTGGAAGACTTGTGTATTCTGTTGGATGGTGAGTTTTAAGGTGGGAGCGGAGATTTGTGGTGTTTTTCATCTTTAGTGCCGACTTATTTATCATCAGCTTACAAACCCCCTTCTTCACGTTCTCTGGCTCTCCTTTTTCTTTCTGTTTAAAACCAAAGAACCGCCAAACAGGGTGCATTCCATTCTTTTTGCTAAAGGAGAGCGGACGGCTTCCCTGCTGGAGTTAGTGCTACACGGGTAATTGCAAGAGACTGTACCGAATAGTTCGAAGCTTCATTCTTAATGTTGACGTACACATTATTATTATTGAAAACTTACAGAAACATTGCGCACAATTGTCCACCGGGCTTCCACCTTCTCTTCCCACAGTGAGCGAAGTGGTGTTGTATTGTCTCCTCTGTAATTACTTCACTCTAAAACTCAACATTTATTGAAAAAAGATAATCATTTTTCCAAATCCACAACATTTAAAAAAATAATTTTCACCACGATCAAATATGGTTTACTGCCTTGCACGCACCTGTATTAATGGGGCGGTCTAGCAGCAATCTAACAGCACCATGAATTCCATTTATAATTAATTCCACAATACACAAAATCAGACGTATATCAGACAACAATGCAATGAAGCATAGCGAAAGCAGCATCGCGTCATATTGCCAAAGCCTATGCAGAGTCAGCTTGCTGACGACCAAATTGTAACCCTTATTTTGTGCAGTTCTGCACAAACATCACTGTACATATATGCAAACGAAGACGCATGAAAACACACGAGGCTCGGAGCTCTTTTGTTCCCGCCGGCGGCAGTCGCCTTGGAAACCGCCCGATGTCGTGTCACTGTGGTTTGAAAGCCTGCGAAGGAGGAGCCGTGGTCTGGTTCAGCATCAAGCTCATGAAACACACACACACACACACACACACACACACACACACACACACACACACACACACACACACTCATTTCAGCTCTGACTGCCATCATTCATTGGTCACATGACCCGGCGGTCTACTTCCATCCTGTGTCACAGAGTATCATCGCTAGTAGTCATCGGTGTGAGGAGTCATCGCCAGCTTCAACGTGCGCGCACACGCACACACGTACACGCGCACATGCTATGTGTGACCCACATTTTCTCCCATGCTCCCACCCTACGTCCTCTTCAGGCCTGCCTCTGTCTCCCTCTCCCATATGAAGTGTTTGTCTTTTCTTTATTCGACCAGCACGTGTGTCGTTTCAAAGAAGCAGCCATCTTCAGGTTCACACTGAGCCCCCTCGCTGATCGCCGACTCTCTTCTGGTTGATTGTGGCTGGCATGAGGCTCTGATTGTGTCTGTGGTCAGCTTTTGATTTGCACAAAGGTAGACTTTTCCAAAAAAAATAGCAGTCTAAGTCTTTAAAAATGTCTGAAAATAAAGCTCTCTTTTTGCTGACAACACATCTTCATAAGAACCAGAACCTTGTAAAAATGATTTTATCAAAGAATCCACAAAAACTATAACAGTGATAATACTCTCAGTAAAACAATCAGCGTGTAGAAGGGAACTATTTTATGTTCTTTGCATCTGCCTTACCGATTATATTCCTATATAAGGAGAACAATTGTGTATTATTTAGTTAATACTTCTTTAACAAACAAGTGGTCTTTGCATTTACATGTATTCTCAGTATCAACTGCTGTCCTCTGTAAATGTGCTCAAAGGTGCTGAATTGGAAATTGGGAGCATATCTCGGATCGAGGGATTGCCTCCATGCGGCTCCCAACATATTTAACTGTTAATCTGATAGCGACGTTAAAGGGTTAATTAACATCCCTGCTGCAAACTATGCTCTGTTTGCATCAATAAAACACAGCGTTAAATGTTAAAATGTCAGCAGCATCACGTTGTATAGTTAATATGTTACTTAAAATAAAACGTCTTTTCAAAGTCATTTTTAGAACTTTAATGGTATTATTAAGTACCCACATTGGTACTTGGTATTGGCAAGTACCCAAATGTAAGTACTTGTACTTCTTTTGCGTATCAATGCTTCCCAACTGCACTATATCTTTACATAGCACATAGTTTGCTTTTATATTAATGCTCTGAATTTAAAATTTCGAGTTAACTATCCGTTACTGGCTAACACAGCCTTGTTGTGGAAAGAAAATGATGGCAAAATGGTATATATTGGTGAGATTGTAAGGTGGTTAAACAGAGGGGAATGTATAATTAATAACAAAATGGCCATTCTTCAAAATATCAGACTATATGTACTGTACTTAGCATAAATTAAAAAGTGAACAGATCCCTTTTTCATTCGCCCCAACAAATGGACTTTCAAGGCTTTTCAGTTTCAACCCACTTGGAATGTCAGGCCGAACTATTGTGTATGACTTTGGATGGCGAACCAGGAAGCGTGGAAGCCTGATTTTTGGGCTGTTACTGTCTGCTTAGAAAGAGTCCAGCGGCGGCTTAAGAAAGCCTGCTCACAGTCTGCACGTTAATCTTTGGTGGCTCAGCTCTGTAGGAAGTCAATGCACCGATTGTGACTCGCTGATTGTGATGCTCACACAGCTGCTGTTACACTCCTTCCAATTCACGGGGACGAACAAAATAACACGAACAAGTTGCGATCACCAGTTTGATATTTGAGTGTTTGTGTAGATGTTGGTGACGCCATAGTTTCTAGTGCTTTCAGTCAGCTGACACGTGGTCATTCTTACTCTTTAGGGCAGTTTTAAGATACTTGTCACACTTTTTTTGCTGTTGTAACTTTTGACGACATTTGTCCTCGTAGGAAACGAGGGGGTGAGATTATGAGTGTGGTATGTGCGGCGTTTGCATGAGTTTGTATAATGAGGGAGCAGACGTAGGGGTGCAGTCCTGTGAGAAAGTCGGTTGGACTTTCATTTTTTGTATTTCAAGGACAAGTGTTGTAGTAGGAATTCATCTAAATCAGAAAGAGGAGGCAAAGACAAACTAGTGCCCAAAAAGACACTGCCCCAAAACATACATTTGGTGTATAAGATGCGGTGAGTTGTAGAAAAAATTATCACTCCTAAAAATGAAACCGATAGCCCTCCAGTGAATAACGCTGCATAACAACAACAGGTCCAGCTGATATTGCATCCCTGCAAGGCCACCCCACTCGTTTCACATTCCACTCACAGGCTGATAGCGAGCCGTTGGCTAACATCAGCAGCATCTGTCACAGATGCTGCTGATGTCGTGCAGATCTGTCGTGCCTGCAGACGGCCCGTTTAGACGTTTGCCAAAAAAAGTGATTGTGGTCACAAGGAAATCACTTTGCTTTAATGTGTGATTAGTTTTGATGGTTAGAGCCTGCACAAATTCTTTCTGCACTCTTGGTGTCAAATATTGAAATGGTGTTAAGCAGGTGTCGAGGGTTTCTGTGTGACCCTCTTCAGCCCCGTGCTGCAGTGAGAGAAGCAAGCGCCTCATTAGAAATGAGATGCTGGTTTGTCGAACGAAGCACCAGCAACAAGCGTCACGGCTTCCACCTGGCAACGTACAGGAAACTAAAATCGCATGCGTCATACATCCGTGCATCGCTGCTGTGTGCGTCCTTTGCACACAGCCCGCTGGAGCTTTGCTGAATCTAGACTCATTGATCTGGATGTGACTGTAAAGCAGTGGGTGTGACGTTGAGGGCACCCATCCAGTGTTCATTTTGGCAGCTATTTTCAGATTAAGTTTGAGTCACTTTTAAGTCATTTTTATCATTGGTAGCTTTAGTCTAGTTTGAGGTTCGTTATGTGATGAAAAGCACAGATTGATTGAATAAGAATGCAGCTACTGACTCCCACCCCGTTATGAGAACAAGCCACTCTGCCCAGCATGCAAAAATATTTGTTAATCAACAAAGATATAGGGGATGAGAAGGTGGAAGGTGACGAAAATACTGGGAGATTTTGGTTAGGTTTTTATTTTTGCAAGCTACATTTTAGTTGAGTCTCGTCTTAGTCCTGGAGGAAAAGGTCGTCAACGAACATGAACATTTAACATTCAACACTCAATTAATTTAATTTAACACGCAATTAACACTCAGATCAGGTGAGATTTGAGACGCATTATGCTGCTGTCATTGTGGTCCAGATGTGGCACCTTTCATGCCTGGCTCATGTCCCCATGCTGCTATAACGTACAAAAACTGCCAAGCAAAGACAAATGGAGTTGTCGCTTTGCCTGAGCGAACATGCCAAATGTGATACAGTCTCATACTGCTACTGAAAGCATCAAAGCTTTGGTCAATTTAAGGCAGTATTTATCGTTTTGGATTCATAACTGAATCGATTTTGGAATGTTTGTTTTTTAGCAGCTATATATATCTGTTGTGCTTAGTGTATTTAAACAAGAGGCATTATAAAGAACAGACAGAGAGCCATCTATACACTGCATTTTTATGGAAAATAATAAGAAAATTTGGCAAGTCAAATTATGACTTTGGTGTCGTCATTCAATGTTTTATCAATTAATTAATGGTAGCTGATGGCTAGCTGCTCTCCTCTCCTCTTCTTATCTCTCCACTGTTCTTCTCCTTTCCTCTCGTCCCTCCTCCTCTCTCCTCCTCTTCCCTTCTCTTCTTCCTATCTCTCCTCTCTTCCCTCCTCTCTCCTCCTCTCTCCTCTTCCCTTCTCTTCTTCCTATCTCTCCTCTCTTCCCTCCTCTCTCCTCCTCTCCTCTCTTCCCCTCTCCTCTCTTTTTCTCCTCTCCTCTCTTCCCCCCTCCTCTCCTGTCCACTCCTCTCCTTCTTCTTCTCTGCTTTATCCTCTTCTCTTTTCTTCTCTCCTCCTCTCTCCTGATCTCCTCTCCTTCTCCCGTCTCTCCTTTTCCTCTTGAAAAATACCAACAAATCAGCAGCGGACGACATATTTTTGCAGCGGCGGTGTACCGATGCTGCTGCTTGCATGATGGGGAAATACAGCACAAATGGGGCCATTTGATCATTTCCAATCCAAGAGAAGTTGTTTTTTCAGTTTTTTGCTGTTTGCAGGAATGACTCTTTTTGGCTGTAACCACAGCTCATAGCTCTGTGACTAACGTCTAAAGCAGAAAGAACTCAGCAGAAAGGAGCTGGTCTGATCAGAGGAGAAAAGACAACAGGACTTTGTCTACGGAGCGTTGACTGAAGCAGCATGTTGTCATGAATATGTTTTTCATTGTCATGAAAACATATTTTAGCCCCATGAGTTATGTAGGAGTTGTAATGGGCAGGGGTTGTAATTAGTTTTATACCACAGCCACTGTCTCATTCTGTGCCCTCTCATTTTTCTCTGAGTAATTGCTGGTTTTGTGAAGTCCGATGGAATCTTGTTTACATTCCATCGATTCCTTTTGTACGACGCACATAGTAGCCTCCTGAGACAAGGAGACGCCTCTTGTATGTAGCAAACAGTGCTACGCGCAAGAGGTGGGAAAAGGAGTACAACAAGAAATGAACTGTGTGTGTGTGTGTGTGTGTGTGTGTGTGTGTGTGTGTGTGTGTGTGTGTGTGTGTGTGAGTGTGAGAGTGTGTGTGTCACTCCCAGCAGACTTGTTTCCTGGCTCATTCCCTCACTCCTCCCTCAGCAGCAGGATGTCCTGCTTTACCTGGCCCAACAGTCCCCACCCTGCATTGCTATTGGCCCAAAGTGTTTCCGCACCGGCCTCTGCTTTTCATGCCGTTACACTCGTGCGTGGGTTTTCTCTTTCTCTTTGTGTTTGTGACACACCTGCAGCACGTCACCCACTGGCAACACATTGTTACAGAACACAACACGAGGCGCTGCCAGGCGGCACGTCTCTGAAGGACGTAGTTGGGAGGTGACAGCGGGTCCCAGCATGCCTCAGCTCTGGTATTCTGAGGGATGATTCATCGCAGTCACATGTTCTTTGGTGTCACAAAAAAGTCCATCAGCACCTTTTTACAAGCAGATTGTGATTTACTGTCTCCTCTTTGAACAATTATGTGACACAGTGTTGTGCAAAGTGGTCTAAATATAGTTATTTTTTATGTAGATCTCCAAAACAATTAGACATGTGGTCTCATTTGCAGTGCATGACGAATGGAAATCTTTGATTGTACACGGTTGTGGTATGTGCATTGTCTCACAACACAGGTGTAATTGATAGTATGAATTATGGTCCCTTTCTATTAATTGTGTCACAGTCATTCCAGTGAGCCAGCATGTACAGTACCTGGGCCTTGGCCCACCAAAATGAAGTTAAAGTGATTTATGTGATCTGTATTTTTCCTGCAATGACATGTCAAAGGGGCTGTGTAAAGGTTACAAGTTCACATGGCGCTCAACATTTTGAGCCTAATTAATTGACGCTTTCTCGTGTGGAACAATCAACTTTTGATTGCTGATGGTTCAACTCTGCACTGCAGAACTACAGCTGTGTATCATTTACAACATGTTGATGCGACTACTGATACCAGTACCCTTAAAGTGATACAGATAGCAATAGAGTATTTTATTCAATACCCATCATGGGAATGGTAGCTCTGTGTGTGTGTGTGTGTGTGTGTGTGTGTGTGTGTGTGTGTGTGTGTGTGTGTCCCACTGGCTAGCTAATTCCTGCCGCACTACACAGCACTCGTACAGTGCTTACCGCTGTAAGCGCCGACCCACGGTTGCGAATTAAGTGTGCATCCACGGCAACTCCACCTTCCAGATGAATTATGACCTGTTTACACTCTAAGCATCTTATAATACATCATTAAAACTACTAATGACAAGATTTGAAAATACAATCTTTTGTTTCCTTATCTGAATTTGAATTGTTTGTTTTTAGGAAGAACATTTTTTATTATAAATTACTATAACAAAGTAAAAGGATAACATCTAGAATTTTTGATGGCTTACAGACTTCTGACTGTTTGAAATTGTTTTTTGGATGATGGTAAATAGTCTGGAGCCTTGTAGACCAGCTGCTATAATCAAACAACAAAGGGATCTGTATCTGCCAATATGGATCATCAACGATCAGTAATTAGTATCAGCTAAAAAACGTGTTTAGGGATCTCTAAAAGTTATGTTTGCTCCCTTTTTTCTTTTGTGCTGATCCGATCCGTGACTCTGATCCGTGATACGATCCAAACCGCGGGTTTTATGATCCGTCCCACTCCGATACCCAGCCCTATACAGAACTGAAACAGTGCACTTCATGGTATTCCCTCTCCATGGTGTCAGTACTTTTTTGTTGATACCTGAGCACTAAATATCGGTCTCAAAGGAGGCAGCCAATCATCTCATAGCAACAAGAAAATTAATATCTTGTCTTTGATGACCTGATCTCAGAGCGCCGCTCCCACAAGCGTCCACATATCCCGGGTTCGCAAGGAAGCGAGGATGACTTGAGCATTTCCCTGTGTGTTTTGGGAGCTGGCCTACTTTCTGTTTGTGTATTGTCTCCGTGTGCCTGAGCTTCTGTTTTAGTTCCCTTGGTAAAAAAGCTCTGTTATTTTCTCTAGAGGCAGCAAACTGTCCAGGTTTGCGCTAAATGCTGGTGAAAAGTTCTCCTTTTTTATCAGCATTGGATAATATTTAGTTTTGTGCAGCTTCATGCTAGATTCACATCCTTTTGTATGGGGAGGATGAGTGTATTCTCTGTGCGGATGAATGCTGCCATTAAGCAGCCTGTAGAGCTTCAGATGGAGCGAGGCTGAAAGGCGGGCTTGTGGTGGTTATATAAGCGGGCCTTTGTCGTGTCATTGTGTCACTGTGATGAGCCAGGCCCTGGCCAACTGTGGAAATGGCCTCATTAACCAGCAGCAAAAAACCCCCAAAAAAAACCACATCACACTACTGTTTAACAGGCAGATATGGACTCATTTAGAAGACCAGACTGACATGAAAACAACGAATAGATGTTTCTCAGACTTAACCTGAACTTATTTGTTACCACCAACCAGGCAGGAGTGCCTTAAACTTGCATTCTCTCTAATGGCCATCCGGGTTCCTCTGGTTACAAAAAGAAGTCTGGTTGTATAGAAGTCTATGAGAAAATGACTCTACTTCTCTCTTGATTTATTACCTCAGTAAACATTGTAAACATGAGTTTATGGTCTCAATCTCTAGTTTCAAGTCTTCTTCAATACAGCATGATGTTCATTTAGTAGATTATAGTCCAATTAGAGTCAAACAGAACATAAAGCAGGGTATGCTTTAGGGGCGCGGCTACCTTGGGTTCGACAGGTAGATACCGGAGACGTATGGGGCGTCTCTACCACGGCGTCACTGCTCCGCAGTCCAAATATTGTCACCGTTCACTGGCTGCAAAAAATTCAAGATGGTGATGGCCAAAATTCCAAACTCGAGGAAACCGCTGCCCTAATTTTTGATGAATTAGTAGTGAATATGTAGAAATAGAAGCACTTTATCAATTTACTGACTAACAACTGTTGGGTCGCCTCCGAAGTCCTGTCTTCATAGTGAAGTTGTCAACTGAACACACTTGTCAGAGATGTATTCTTCCTCTTTTTATGGAGGTCCAATCTCTGTGGCATGTTGTAGCAAAACACACGTGTTTTAACATGAATTCATAGTTTATTTCAACATACACTACAAAAATATTCAAAAAGAATGTGCTGATATGGTTTAAAAAAAAACCTTCAAAGGAGTTTATTTAAAGAGAGAACCGATGTAAATAACAAGGACTGACCTGTTTGTCCCTGTGTCTCTGCAGCGGAGGGTGAAGGCCAAGGTCGCATTCTCCAGCGGTTTCCTGAGAAAGACTGGGAGGACAGCCCGTTCCCACAAGGCGTAGAGCTGGTGAGTCAACACTTATAGACACACTGCAGTGTGGTTCAGTGGGTAGAATATGGCACTTAACCCTGTCTGGGTTAGGGGTTCAATTCCCTGGGCAGCTCAATGGTCTGGGTAAGACACTAACTGCAACTACTCCAGGTTTTATAGGGCGGATGCGTTCATCAGGCTCTGAACTGGGTGAGAGGTTTGTTTGTGGTGATTGCTAAGTATCAGTTCTGGATAGGTGAGTCTGTTGGAAGGTTTTAGCGGTTCTAAATCTTAAATGAAGCTTCTTCTTTTTTTGAATGCCTATTATGAAACGGCTTCTTGTGTTTTTGTCAGATGTATATCCCCTCAGGGCTCAAGTTATTTATAGATTTAAAAAAAGCACATTTTCGGTACACCAACAAGTGAGGAAACATTTGAACTTGAGATCCATCGTGGACCAATTAAACCCCGGCGGTCTGATAAGTAAACGAGCTGTGGATCACAAGGTTATCTAAGGATCGTAATGTCACTTTGTTGGTTCTTTTGGTTGATTGTCAACAGAATTCAGTCCTCAAATCTGACTTATTGCTGGGATTCAATTTATATTTATTGATATTGGTATATTGATGGTATATTGATTTTGGCTTTTTGTGGAGCAATGGCTGTCACTTCTGTACGGAGGTGTGTGTGTGGCTGTAGAGTTGGAGCCAGGAGTGGTGGGATCGTGACGTGAATGGCTTCACAGTGTGAAATTATGAATCTAGAGTGACGTAAAAGTTGCAGGAATTCTAAAGATTTGGCCACATTTACCTGCAATGTATACACAGCCTAAGAGTATCAAAATAACCAGTATGTTGCTTGTTTTGTCCAACGGTACTGTAGGGGTGTAATGGGCATTGTCTCTACGGGCCACTAGTGGGGCTTTAGACTTAAAACTTGAAGAATATATCATTAAAAATAATTTCATTCAGAAGAAACCAAAATAAATGCTATGTCATGTACAGTGGAGGATGGATCTTGAGGGGATCTAGAGATAGGAGACAGCCATTCAAATTCAACAAACACACATTAATGTGTTTGATTTGATTGACTGTCTCCTTGCAAGTTAGTTTTCACATAAGTGCCAAGAAAAAGGGACTGCACACTCAAAAACAGAGCAGGACATTAATGTTAGTTTGGGATGCTCTGATTTGTTGGCGCGTCATTAATCTTCATCAGTTTTTGCACGGAAACATTTTTCATTTTGGAAAAAAAGGGGCGCTGGTTTCATATCAGCCCCCTGGGTATCTGAGTCTTTGAGGGGGGACGTGGAAGGGAGATTGCTGCATTCTTAATATTAATGCAAGTCAGCTGTCGGGCCTGTTGAATCAACATGGATTCACACGACCGTCGGCTGGACACCAGCGTATGCTCTCAGTGAAGCTAAAAATTGCTTTATAAACTGTTTGGTGTGGACTGACTTCAGATAAAAGCATTTGTTTACACAGACCAGCTGCAGCCCAACTTCAGCTCAATTCATCAAGTCTGTGAGTCTGTTAGTCATGAATAATGTCCATTTACTATAAATGTCATATCTCAAGAAAGAAAACAGCTAATATTGACTTTCTGTTGTTTGCTCGCCTCGGTCAACAATGACATTGTTTGATTGCTCCATTTATATTTCTTGTTGTGCAACTAAATATTTGAAAATGACATACCATAACTTCTTCTACTAACTACGTTGTGATTCACGGCTGTTCACATGGTTCGGTCAGAGCTGTGGTGATGTCATCGTGTTATTAAACCTTTTTTGTTGCGTTAATGATAGCCTAGTCTTGGATGAACATGTGACCTTACCTGTCTGTCGCCCAGGTACGCTAATCCTTCTGTTATTTCCATCATCGTCTGATTCCAACCCGTCTCGGTTTTCCCCCCGGCCCCAATGCTGCCGTCACCTTCTCACCTCTCTAACCTGCGCCTCCTCCTCTCTAGTTCTGTCAGCCCAGCGGTTGGCAGCTGGTTCCAGAGCGTCAACCTGCCTCCTTCTTTGTAGCGGTTTTGACTGACATCAACTCGGAGCGTCACTACTGTGCCTGCTTCACCTTCTGGGAGGGCCTGGACAACCCACAGGTGAGACCAACTCAGTTGAATTAGCACAATTTGTAATATAAGGTGCAAAAAAATGTGTAATTAGAAGCTGTTCTATCAGGATGCAATTTTTTTATTGGAATTAATGATATTCAGTGTTAACTACAACCATTTAATACAGATGTTTTCCTGGAATGCAGACTCACCAATCATAGCGTAGCATCGGCCAGCAGCAGGGTCCGACAACTAATCCAACTCTGCTCCGCACACTGTCATGCAATCGTTTCTGATTTTCTGCTTAGAGTGGTCGGAAGTCTAGAAAAGTCCATTTAGCATATATCCAGGATGTCAAACTGATTCAGCAGAACAATAAAGATAGAAGCTAAAGCTACAGATCAGAGTGTAAAAGTGAACCACCACATCACCTGGAGATCCAGACAGAAGACGATGAAATGAAGGAACAACAGTGTTCCTGTAAGCCGGGTAGGTCTTTATTCACGGTTACAGTCATTAAAAAACAAGAGCAACATGTGAATACATTCATTATACCTTCAGTAGCTAGCGTAGCATATGTAATGTAATGTAATGTAATGCGTAGCATAGACGTGTTAATTCTGCTAATGTTACCTCCATAAGTTTTTATGTAGAAATGTAGCCATGATCAGCTCCAAATCCACTAAACCAGCATGAATACGAAGAGAAGCTGAAACCATTTAATGAGAGTTTATGGAGCAGAGTTCAGATCGTTGTCGGACCCTGGTCACAGCTGGCCGATGCTACGCTACGATTGGCCAGTCTGCGTTTGATAGGAGGGACTTAGTGAAGGGTCAACTGTCTTTGCTGGAACACACAGCCAGGAAGCACCCACTGGGGATCGAACCCCGGTCTCCATTGTCTCTTAGCCTGATGTGAGTGCCGTTATATCGATGCTTCTCTTTGTCCAGCTGCAGAAGGCTGAGGCCAGTGAGGTGGATGAGGCGGACGAGGAGCTCGCTGTCATCCAACCAGCTCAGGTCTTCGCCCCCAAGAGCCTGGTGCTGGTGTCCCGACTGGACTACACAGAGGTGTTCAGGGTACGATACACACAGACAGTCCCAAAACACTCTCTCATTTCTGCATCCGTTGTTGGTTTGTGTGCATTGACTTAGAGTAGACAGTAGGGTTGGGCAATATGTTGAAATTGACCAACCGGCCACTGTCAGCCCAACAACAGGCGGTATATTAGCATAGGTGAGTGTGCAGTGGCCACGTTCCACAAGCTCTCTTATTAGATTTTTTTTCTATTATAGTTTTTTTCTCTAACAAAATAAACTGATATAATAATATTCTTCACCTTTTGTTCTTTTTAAACAGAAAAACACAACTAAAATGATCTCTTTCACCAAACTAAGTCAGGCTTGATCGCCTTTTTAAACCCTTAATTGACCGAGTTAGATGTGAAAATATAATGTTAAAATATTAGTTCCAATTTTAGAGAAACAGCATATAATGATAAAAAATGATTTTATTGATTTATTTTTTTAGCATCTACAGCCATACTGACCATCACTAATTTCTTTTTTTTATTGACCCTTGACCTCTGTGCCCCCCCCCCCCCGATTGAACAGAACTGTTTGGGTCTGATCTACACCGTCCATGTAGATGGCCTTACTGTCCCCATGGAAACGGTGGTTGGAAATCTCCTCACTTGCGTCATCCCCATCGCTGGAGGCTCCCAGGTAACTGCTGACCACTCATCACTTTCTGTCTCCCACACACACACACACACACACACACACACACACACCTGTTCAGACCAAGCCGAAGCTCAAAGCTGACCGAGGACGAGCTGCGACACCATTCTTCCGTCTCATTTCTTCTGCTGTGTTGCTTTGCTGGATGGTATACGCTCCTTATGTTTCCACACGCCTTGCTCAGCGGTGCAGTTTCTTGGCGCAACCGGCCAGTGTGGCACCTCGATTAGCATGGGCCGCTTCTGTGTTAGCTTGGTACAGCAAAAAAGGTATTAGGTGTGGTTTGGACCCTTTGTTTCATGTGTTTCTGTATGCAGACTGTGAATGTGCACATGCAGAAGTGCTTGTAACAGGACTGCCTGCATATTTCTTTGTGCATGCATGATGGAATAATTTATGGATTACAATCAACAGAGAGTTTAGAATGGCACCGATCTTCTCCATAGGGTTGATTTTACAGCAGCTCTCTGGTCCTCTGAAGGGCAGGCTGTTATATACAGCTCAGCAAACACTCTTTAGTGTTTCACAAGCAATGTTGTCCTTTAAAGACAACAACAAACCTTCCATTTATAACCAGAAAAAACAAACGGACACGTAGCATAGCTGAGATACCAACTCAATACTTGTAAACCAAGCTTCTGTTTGTGTTGTTGTAGACATCTTTGTATACTTATACTTTGTATACTTATATGTATACTTAGGTTATATGACTCAGTAGAGTTGGTCCATTACCGATAGCAGCACATGTTAAACTATCAACAGAGATGAGAAAGAAGCAAGATGGCTCCTCAACTACTTTGATCTTTATGTCTTTAAAAATGATTGCGTCTTCCTAAATCGCTGATTTCGCTGTAGAGATCTGCACATGCTCAGTACCAATCAGGCAGGTGCTAGCCGAGAGTGTTCCTTTAGCCAGAGCTAGCAAAATGTCAACAATTTGTTAATATTTTACATTGGAAAGTCTGTCAAACTAGATCATAAAACCAAGTTGTGCAGCATTTATTTTCTGTACGGATTTGTTCATGTTTTACAAAGAGTGAAACCCGAGCCAGGCCATACAACAATCATATCACATCCATACAGGGTTAGTAGTCTTAGGTCTGCAGCTATCGATTATTATAGTAATCAAGTTACTCGAGGAATTTATATACGATATTTACTTACTGGTATCGGATCGGTATCGGGAAGTAAAAAATGGAATCAGAACATCTCTATAACTCAGCCAATGAGCGCCAGTGGTTTTCCTTCATGCTGAGGTGACACAACATGCACCAGCAGCGTTGTGGGTCACTTTAATTTCTTATATATACTTTCTCCCTCCCCTTTCTTATTTTTGACCTATTTGTCTTATTTGATAAGAATCTTGTTTTTTGAATTTATTTTTTTATCTCACTTTGAGACAATAGTGACTTCTCTTCTGTTTTTGAATCATTTTTTGTACAAGTGAACAAAACGTCCCTGTTCACGTATTCATGCGCATGGTTCAGATTCATAAATGCACATCGGTTGAACTCCAGATGTGATAACCCCTGTGTGTCGTTTGTGTGCACCCTACTGTACACTGGTTCCTCTGTGTTACAGACAGATGAGTCCCCAGTTTGTAGTGTAGACAAGGTTCCTCAGGCCCTGGCCTGTGACTGGCTGCTGGCCTGTCTCCAGGTAACTCTCCCGCTCGGCGAGCTTCACAAATCAACAACCTGCTCAACGTTATTGATTCTGTTGATCCAACGGAGCGGAGTCGGTTTCTTTTCTTTAAGGAATGTGTTGCTTTCTCGCAGTCATTTCAAGTCATTGCGTGATTGATGGCGCTTCTGCTTGTTTCTGTGTTTTGTGATCAAACAGCTTTCACAGGTTTACGTAAATCATTTCTTTCTCTTTTTTTTTTTTTCATCTCTCATATTTGTCACAAACCTGATTTGTTGCAGCTATTTTAGCACTGATTGTTTTAAAATCAATTCCTCACTTTCTAACACACACACACACACACACACACACACACACACACACACACACACACACACACACACACACACACACACAAACCCATTGCTGTGCAGGTTGTTGTTCGGTTGCCGGGGTGACCATATGGCATGGCAGATGGCTTCTTACCGGGCAGCACTTCGTCTGTATGAGAGAATCAGATCTAATCAGTATTAACGCACATACAGACCCAAACA
Organism: Cebidichthys violaceus; assembly: GCF_023349555.1. Lineage (NCBI taxonomy): Eukaryota > Metazoa > Chordata > Actinopteri > Perciformes > Stichaeidae > Cebidichthys > Cebidichthys violaceus. The sequence continues at coordinate 6,798,562 of NW_027176384.1, forward strand.
GCAGAGGCTAACGCACTGGCTCGCCTCACACACACACACACACACACACACACACACACACACACACACACACACACACACACACACACACACACACACACACACACACATACACACACATATCTTAAAACACTCATCAGTGCACAGGCAGTCTTGTTCAAACAAACATGCACACATACGTATATATGCACACAGCACAAGACGGGAGTTTGTAGTGCTTCCTTCCATCCGAGCACAAACTGTCCTGTTCCTCCGACTCAAGAGGAGGAGAGGTCACTTAGAAAAGCGTGACACACACACACACATGAGCGCACACACATTCCTAGAACTGTGTGATCCCACAGGGCTTTTCTATCGGCCCGGCTAAATGTCTGTCATTACCGTAGAGTCTGTGTGTTCATGTCAATCTCTCCCAAACGCACTCAACAGAATCACTCCAGCAGCGTGACACCCGCCATCAGACATACTGCCGTGGCGTCACAAGACAATCCTCTAACCTTCTGCAAAACCTCTGTGGGACTTGTATTTATGTATCTGTGAAGATATATAACATTACAGCCTGTAATATTTGTGCCCATTTTGTTGACGTTGTATGATGAGTCTTCCTGTTGCATGATCAGCCACACACATTTAGTTTAGTTCAAAACACTTTCTTCTTCCAAGTTGCACATTCTTCAAATGATCAGTCTGTCCGCAAGACGACGAGCAAATAACTTCTAAATTGCTTGTTTTCTGAATGGAGTTCGGGTTAACCAGATAAATCCACCAACCTCAACGTTTTGGAAACAGTTTGAATTTTATTAATATGACATTTTGATCTTCTCCCAAAAGGCGATGGTCCAATCATACCTTAGCAATGGTAACTAGGAATGGCAGGTCTGTAATGTACATGGGACTAGCAATGCTCTTCTTTTTCTTACCCTCTCCAAACACTAAAATGTAAGCGTAAAGGTATATGGAATGGTTTAAACGGTGTGTTTATACGCTGCAAATGTTAGCATGTCCGCCTATGTACAGTAGTGACTCAGCATTACTTCCAAGGCCAGATAGTTCTTTTTCTCAAGTCGCAGTGTCACCTTAAATATGCACTTTAGTTCATCCTCATCCTAAAAGCCTGTTTTCCTAGCCTAGTGATGGGGCTGGCTTTCACTGAGTGAATATGCCGTCTTTTTTTTTAGATGTAGTAAACCGTCTACATTTATCTTAATCAAATAAACAGTCCCAGTTGCAGTACTGCTGTGCAGCTTGTGAAATAACTACAGATTTTTTTTTTTTGACCAGCAGGACTACAACACTCGTTTATGAGTGGTTTACACAACCCCAAAAGTGAGGTAATCTGCACGGCACACGACCCTGACCTGTGGCCTTCGTTTGTGTTAGATTTCCCCATGGAAGGAAGTCAAGTGCTCTTCTTACCGTCCATCAGTGATGGAGCTGTTACAGGACTGAGGGAATTCCTATCCCGGTTTCTGGACACTGTCTGTCCCACTGCCAAGTGTTCTGACCGACAGGGTTTGATTTAGGAATAACACATTAGAGTTTAAAGGCAGAACTGAGAGCAAAAAACAACACTTCAAACTGAAAGCTGCACAAATTGTTCTGCTTGAGGTCGTTGCCACTTTCTGTCACATGACAAGAACACACGTAGTTTCTCACGTAGCCTGTAAAACTCCAGTTTAACTCCTTCGCCTCCTATCATTGCAGTGTGAGAGGTGATTTCAGCTGTTTCCAGCATAGACTGTTTATAAGAAGTGGACGTAGTCGTCGTGGCATCACCTCGAGTTCGGGGATTTTCGCCGTCGCCATCTTGGATTACAGCCGTGGCCATGTTGGGTTTATTTACAATAAAGCATACCTTGCTTTATGGTCTGTTTGACTCTAAATGGACCATAATTTACTAAATGAACATCATGCTGTATTGAAGAAGACTTGGAACTAGAGATTGAGACCATAAACTCATGTTTACAATGTTTACTGAGGTAATAAATCAAGAGAGAAGTAGAGTAATTTTCTCATAGACTTCTATACAACCAGAGGAGTCGCCTCCGGCTGGTCAGTAGAGAGAATGTTGCCGCCTGGTTTCCAGTATCAGTTTGAGCTCCTATTATGTCACACGGTGTCGGAAAAGCCAAACAGATATTTTCAGTCTTCAAATAAGAACAACTCAGCTGTACAAATTCACTTATCACACCAGCATTACTGTTACAGTGTAATTTCGAAGACCGACAATAAAATGCTCTAGTAACAGTACTGTCTCTTCATACCCCTCAATTAGTATTATTACTGCTGTATATGACAGGTAAACGTACCAGAATGTTGTTTATTTTGAGTTAGTAGCAGAATGACACGATGGATCATCTTTTAAATGGTGGCTGTGCTTTGTTTTGCATGCATGTCTCTCATGTTACACTCATTCTATATTTTTTACCACATCCATCATCTTACAGTTGTTCAGGACGTTATTGTTTGTGCAGCTTCCTTTGTTTTCGTCGCGCTGAGTCATCACTGTTATGTTGTTAAGTTTGGGCATCCTTTGCCTTCACTCCTGTTGTTTCTAACCTGTGTCTTACCCTTCGGGGGTGTGTGTGTGTGTGTGTGTGTGTGTGTGTGTGTGTCTCTCTCTGCCGGGTGCTTGTGTAGCCGGGCCAGGAGGAGAGAGAGGAGAGTTTGGTACGCCAGCCCGACTTCATTCCCCCCCTTGTCCCGACTCCAATCAGCTCTGAGCTTTCTCAGCTTCCTGTGCTCCTCCCATTCTCCTCAGCCAATCCATGCACACCTCCTGCTGCAGGAGACCCAATTAAAATGCTTTGATACTCGCTCAAAGTGTGACCGACAACTGATCATTCACTTCACAATACATCTTGTACAAGTCAATGTTTCCCTGCTTATAAATGCTGAATTTAAGTAAAGTGTTGCCTTCAGTTAGTTTAAGATGCTACATCAGAGCCGTGCAAATATAAGAGCCATGCAGAGTATTCTCTCTGGCCATGCAGGTTAACAAGTCAACATATCCGCCTCTTATTATCTCAGAAGCCAAACCATGAATTGGAACGCACCTGATGATCAGATGTTGGGTCACAGTATTAAATCGCTAACAGCTCACCTGTGGATGCTGATGCTATTGCTGCTGCTGTAGAGAGCATGAAATAATGCTGCACTTTTCCCTCCCAGCCGCACACAGCCGCACACTGACCGGGTCCATTAGAACCACTTCAGGTGAAGCTTTTCCCTTTTTTTTCAGAAACGGATTGCGTATCCAACTGGTTTGTGAACCGTGAAAGCCCTCTGGCAAGATTCGGTTTAAGTGCTTTCATGTAATTGTATTTTCAGGACATAAGGGAGCCCTGAGAGGCAAGTGAGAGAAAGAAACTGGTCCATTTTCTAAGACTGATCTATATATTTTTTAGAAACAAAAAAGAAAAGGTGAGAAAACATATTTTACAGTATTCATTCCAAAGTCCAAATTATTATTTATTTTTTCCATCTGTGAAACAGGTGCGATATTTCACCTCTCAAAACTTTAGTTTTTTCCACCTGTTCTGAAGTCATAAACACAGGACAGAAAACAATTTAGATCAAACTCTAGAATTTTTTTAGGTAATGCTCAGTTGTGCCGTGTTATTGTGCTCATACTGGATCGATTTATATTCTCGCCGTCTAAATCATCCTCATTTCCACTCCCGGATATGCTAGTTATCCAAACCACGCACAAATCAATATTTATTGGCTTTGTCTGGAACAAAGTAGACGCCCAGCTCTTCAAAGTCAGTTTGGTTATTATCTATAATGGAAGACGTGGTTATTAGACACAGAGTGTAGTGCCAATCAGAGATCCAGACTTGAGCAGAATTAAAAAAAAAATAAGCTTAAGTGTTTCCAGCGCGTTAAACGTTGAATTTATCCCAGGACTCGCTTCACGGCCCTAAATTAATCATCCATACAGATTGGCCCCGGTCTACCTCCTTCCCGCTTGTGCTTTCCATAGGCTGCCGTGGAAAATCGCCCGCGCATGACAGCTGCCACGTTGCTTGGATTTCTCTCTCCCATAAAATCTCATTTGACACGTTGGTGCTGAAGTTTTTTTTTTTTTTTTTTTTGCAGTAAGGTTGTTGGCATGGAGCCCTGCCCGGCTCCATTCACGTCCCGATCGGCTGGAATGACTTGCATTTTATTTGTGATGTACCTGCTAAGCCTTTCTGGGATCCTCCATCTCCCTGTTGCTGACTCACGCTGCTCATCCGACGCGCACAAACTGATTAAAACCCAGATCTTCTGATTATCACAGTTCTTTGGTCTTCTAAATCCTTATTTTCTCTCTCTCTCTCTCTCTTAATCTATAGAGGACCATAACGTTAGGTGCTGGCGACCGGCAAGTCATCCAGACTCCCATTGATGACGCACTTCCTGTCAGCGGCAGCACCGTGGCCCAGCTCTTCAGACAGCTTGGTACGGTGGCTTATAAATATGTAGTTAACTCCAAATAGTTTTTTTTTTTTTTCAGATGTTAACTTGGTGATTATAACTCCTGTTTTGCTAAAGGCAGTGTAAAGTTAGTCATTCTAATGAAATGATAGACGGGTCTATAATTGTGTAAAATGTTTTATATTTCTTTTTCTGCTATTATAAAACAAACTGGAAATAATCAAATACATTGTTTATTATTTAAAAGAATTTCCAGAAGTGCATAGAATGCCTGATACTCGCCCAATCAGTAATCAAGGGGTTAAACCCTCTAGGGAAAAAAAACCCTAAATGTTGTTTCAGACTTTGTCGATCATTAGTTTAACTGAGTTACTGCTGGTCCAACATACCAGTATGAATGTGGTTTGTGTTGGACTCGGTGTGACGCCTTGCCCGTGCCCTCTCCCCCCTCAGGTATAGTCAACGTGTTATATCTGTTCTGTGCCGCCCTGACGGAACACAAGATCCTGTTCCTGTCCAGCAGCTACCAGAGACTAACGGACGCCTGCCGCGGACTGCTGGCCATCATGTTCCCCCTCAAATACAGGTGGGTTTCCACTCCTCTGTCTGTCTGTCTGTCTGTCTGTCCATACTGTCTTTAGATGTTTCTCTGGATGCTCTTTATCTCAGGACACGTGTGTCAGATGTGCTGAATCTCATTCCTGTTTGTGTCCCTCTCAGCTTCACCTACGTTCCCATCCTGCCGGGGAAACTGCTGGAGGTCCTGAGCACCCCCACCCCCTTCATCATCGGTGTCAATTCATTCTTCCGCTCGGAGACACAAGAGCTGGTGGGTTCCCATCACTGCAGTACGATTAGACCAGCGTCACAGTGCTGCTGTATATTTGGAAACTATACTGTAGTATGTTGTCTCCAAACAACAGCACCTCTGATTTGACTCTTCTTTTTTTGATTTCCTGATGAAGGCCTATATCATCAATTCATATTCAAAGAGGTCCAGTTACTTTCAAATACAATCAACAACGTGCATTTCTATATCATTTCAACTAATATGTTAACATAGACAGACATAACACAGACATTTAACTTATCTGGAAAAAAAGCTCTCTTAACTATGAATTCAATCAGTCCAATTAACTAATAGCCTACATTTCAAGTTCAATAAAGCAAGACAGAATATTCTGAATAAAATTAATAAAAAACAGACATTTTGGCCCTTTTTTTCTACTTTCTGTTCTTACAGTAGTTTGTATCTTCAATTTAGTCAGCACCATTCTCATGTACATGTGTAGGTGCTGACAAGTTAAAGCTGAAGATTATTATATATTCTCAGAAATTGGTCACAGGTCTGGACCGTGCGCCGCCTTCACCTGATGCCTGTCCCTCATTGTCTTACATTGTCCCTTATTGTCCCTCCGCTCAAAAAGAGAAAACCACCCGTGGGGCAGCCAGAAGCTGCAGGAAATGTCGGCACCACACAGCCAGCTGGAGAACAAAATGACAGAAACTACACGCACGAACCCACTCCATCAACAATAGACAAACAACCAGCGTCATTTCGATACCCATCATGCACTGTGTGAAAGACAGACTAGTCGGAACACCTGCTGCCAGTTTTCAGCTGTTGGGAAGAAACGGGATATTAATAAAATGCAATATTGGTGTTAAAAGTTGAACGTATCGCTCCGTAGTTGAACAAACTTGCTCCCAAAAAAGGGACCAGAATGTCTTTTAAAAATCAGACAGAGGAGACCAAAATGATCTATTATATACTTACATAGTACCTGGAGCTATTTGATTACAATGGAGAGAATGTTTCATGTAAACTCTCACTGACCCATTAAGCAGTACTTCATTCATCTTTTAATAAACCACTGCTCCTGCATTACCTTAATAGACTCTTTACAGACCGCGCCAAGATAAATGATACCAAAATATACAAGACGATGATTACCGTCTGGATCTCATGATCAGAGAAAACCGTTGGCTGTTGTCTTTATTAAAGCTCGATGAAGGTGTAATGAACCCTCCCGTTAGAGATGGAGCCGTTGTCTCCCATCACAAGGAGACTTTTGTACAGTAGTCACATGACTTTTTATTCAGTGTGCGAGCGGTCAGAGGTCGAAGGTTATCGTTTGGGCAGCCTCTCCCCGCCGTCTGCTCTGAAATCTGACCGTGTTTTGTTGCTTGATAACGAGCGTCCTGTAATGAGCAGCCGCCGACAGAGACCACTTTGTCCGTGTATCGTCACACTGCGCTGTTATCAACAGTCTGGGAGGCAGAGGTGAAAAGTGTATTTTGTGTGTTTTCAGTTGGATGTGATCATCGCCGACCTGGATGGAGGCACCGTCACCATCCCCGAGTGCGTCCACATCTCCCTGCTGCCCGAGCCGATGCTCCAGCAGACCCAGACTGTGCTCTCCATGGTAAGAGCTGCAGCCCAAAACTCTGAACGCACACACGCACACACACACACACACACACACACACACACACACACACACACACACACACACACACACACACACACACACGTATGACTGGTGAACACTGGGAAATCTCATTAACATCCAGTGGGTGGTTTCTACCAAGCAATAAATTCCCCAGCGGTGCTTTATGTTGTGATGCCAGGAAGCTGGAAAAGGATTGGTTTTACCTCCTTCTTCTTGGGATGACTTTATTTTAGGTTGAGTTTAGATTTTTGGTGAAGATACATTTTCTAGTTTGAAGTGGTGGATTTGATTTCTGTTTAATTTCAACACATACAGAAAAAGTGCAACTTTTGGAAGCTTGTGAAAGATAGAAAATAAAAAAATAAAAACAACATCACAAATATTCTCCATCTCTGAAAATTAAATTAACTTAATTAATTAATAACTAATTACACTTTAAGTTATTAATTACTTAATAACTTAAAGTGTGCTTTCTGTACTCTGTGTTTTTAGTTGAAGCTATGATGCAACCAACTCACCGGCTCACCCTCGCGCGCACGCACACACACACACACACACACACACACACACACACACACACACACACACACACACACACACACACACACACACACACACACACACACAATAAAGAATTTCCTATCAAGTACTATTCCTGCACATTGGCACACATTAAATATTGCCAGCTCATATCAAACATGCAGCTTCGGCACCTTCCAGTATCCAGAGGCCAGCCCATTCTGAGAAATGCTTTTTTATATCTGTGTGAAAACAAATGATTTCCCAGCTTCCTTATTATCTTAATTCTACACGGATTTCTTTCCTGCTTCCCTGTTGTTGCTTCTGTTGACTGTGTGCACGTGTCATCACAGATGTGTGATTACACCGTAAAGCAGTGCACCTGTTGTCTCAGCTATGCGGATCACAATAGAGCTAATGCTGGAAATTTCTCTCGGTTTATGATAACTGTAGATTGTTTTTACACGTGACTACAATCATAACTGAGTCAGGAATAATGGGTTAACACAATATATTCTTCCGCTCGTCTGGCGCTTGGTCATGTTTGATTCAATGTCTCAGATACAGTTTTTAGTGCTGAGCAAACAAGTAATGGTGACACTTTGTTTTACAGAATTTTACAGCGCTCATAAAAAAGCATTCACTCCCCACAGCTTATTCACGTTTGATTATTTTACTGCATTGATGTGCAGTGGATGTTATTTTGATTTTATAACACGAATTACCAGAAAACAAGACTAAGAGACTTTGTGAGGCTGCGCTTCAGCTAAATGCTCGCTGACATCAATTAAGAGATATTTCAGTATGGACTGACCGACTGAAGCTAGCATGCTGCTAACATGCCGCTAACGTGGCTGAAAAACACTGTTTTAATGTTGAGGTGAAAACAAATCTCCACAAACTGACTGCAAGACAACAACCCCAAACATAAAGCCCAAATCACACAGGAGTGGATTAGAAACGTGTGGATGTCCAGGACGTTTGTTGTTCACTTACTGTCTCCTCTTCATGCAGCTTAACGGCACTCTGTAAGCTGTAAAGAAAAATGAAGAGAAATCTCAGTGTCCTTGTTGTGTAAAGCTAAATACAGACTCTTTAATGAGACTGTACGCCTGCCTCTAATAAAGGTTGTCTTCAGGGGGTTCATTTTCTCTCTTTTATATTTATATAATATATTTCTGGTAAAAGAAAACAGGGTTGGAGTTTTTTGTTTTTTTTTGGAGATGCTGAGGCAGAGGCTGGGATGTGTTTATTTGGGAGAGGCTGGAGCTGGCATTCACTGCTCCGTCTCAACACCAGTGTGTATTTAGATGCAGCGAGGAGCCTCGAGATTGGAAAATCAAACAGGCTCTTCCCAGACTCTCTCTGTATTTGAAATAGTCTGTCTGTCTGTCTGTCTGTAGACGTCCACACTAAGCCAATGAAACGTGGACAAACATTTTGACTCTGCCCGTCCTCTTACCTTCTAACACACAGACACAAGATCTGACTGCTCGCCCTTGTCGTAAATTTCTTCTATCTTAATTACATCCTTTTAATTGTTTCATTATCTTTGGATGTATCTATTCTGATGTCCTGTGTCTCCACATCCAATTCAAAGTGTGGGACAAAGTGACTTTGAAGTGCAAGGAGATAAACATCCTATAAGGGTTTTGTTGTTTTTAATTTCATTAACCACTGTCATCACATGGAGAGATGACAGTGGTTAGAGTCACACCTGTGCAGGTGCTCTTGAATGGAATAGATAGATCTGTAAACCCAGTTTTAACTATCGTCCCATTAAAGCTACTGTGTACAATCCCAACAGCAGCTTATTTTGTTGCTGCCACCGGCTGTGTGTCAAAGTGTCCTCAAGCAAGACACTGAACCTGGACACACTGACCGGGGCCTCCGCTACATGCCTAAGATGACTCGGCTCAACAGTACATTCATCTAATGAAAGAGGGGTTTTATTGTGAAACCTCGGGATCGTCCCACATGTTTTTGTGTTGTGGAGAGTTCCTGTGACCGGCTGCTCTTGTGTGCTCCGTGGCTTCTAACCCGGAGACTCTTGTGTGTCGTGGTCCTTGCTCTGCATGGATGGAATGAGAGCTCACCCGGTCACGGACCAGTGTGTACAGACACCAACACAGACTTCAGCTCACATAGAGAGATGAGACTACTGCAAAGCTGGAGAAGTGAGCGGGAGGTTGGAGGTGCGCGGGCTTTAATTTGTAGACGGTAGAAGCTGGTTTGGTTGAAAGTCGTTGGAGACTCGATGCTGCAGATTGTTGGGCAGCAACCGTGAGTCAGGGCTTAGCTGCTGTGCGCTCCTTCCACTTAGCTGATTGGGTTTTCAGGCAGTGGCCTAAGACCACAGGCTGTTTCCAAGGTAGTGTTCTGGATATGTTCCCGCTGGTAGTGTCTCTCTCCAAATGGTTTCATTTTCCGTAAAGCTAGACATAAAAAAACAGAACTTTTCTACAAGCTTTTGAGCAAAAACTGACCGTATTAAGACAAATCTCTAATAAAATGACTCCAGTAAAAGGCATTCAAAGGCACAAATAATAACTAATCAGTGTCTTTTATGAGCCTTATGTTTTTGTGTTCATTGGTGACCCATATGAATAGCCAGACCAGCAATTGTTTGTGTTTGTATACAATGAAAAGAATGGTAATAGTCGTAGTAGTAGACGGGTGATCCCTGGTTCGTGCAGCAAAGTCAAGTTTGCTCCTAATGTGGCAAATGAAACCAAACTAAACTGTGCGGTTAACAGGAAACACGTATTTTGTGGATTACCACCGTTTTGATCCTGTCCTCGGCCATACCTGGTAGGTTTCTCCTGGCCCGCTGGTCTCGATTAAGTTACTGAGGTGGCTTTGTGTTTGTTGTGTGTAGGTTTTGGATCCGGAGCTGGAAATCGCTGATCAAGCCTTTCCCCCACTCTCCACGCAACCCTCCGCGCTCAAGATCCAGGTAAGAAAACCACTCTCAGCAGCTTTGTTCTAAAATACAATCCCAAAATATTTATTTTTTATTATTGAGGTTTTAAAAACATTCAAGTCTCTTTGCTATATTTATGGTGAGGAACTTTAAATGTAGCTTATAAAGTCAGCACAATGGCAACACTTTTCAATAGACAGCATGATGAATTACTGCAATCTGAGATGTCCCCAGAGTAAAATATTGTTGCAGCCAAACTGCTCACACCCTCAACCAAAACTGTTGTCTAAAGTGGTCAGATTTAGTCCAAAATCTGTACACTCTTGCTGCTCTGAGAGGCCTAGTGTCTAACTAGCAGGGTAGATTTGACAGTTTATTTTCTTGTTGGCATGAAAAGATGTAACTGGATTGAATCTGCAGGTCCAGGATTGTTTCCAGACCCCGTGTCCTGTTCAGCTCCTCATTCCATCATTCCTTCGGTTTCTTTGTGTGTACTTTAACTTGACTGTGTGTTCCAGGACAAGGAGATCCGGGGAGTCTTCCTGTGGCTGTTCGCTCGGCTCTTCCAGGGCTACCGCTGGTGTTTACACATCATTCGCATTCACCCAGAACCAGTGATTCGCTTCCATAAGGTCTGTAAAGAATACTGCACGCCATTAACCCCTCCAACCAATCGCCTGTGTGTTCTAAAGAGAAAAGAGCGCCTGTATGAGAGGTCGGCATCAGATTAGTGTGACGTGTGTTCCCGCAGGCTGCCTTCCTGGGTCAGAGGTCGCTGACGGAGGACGACTTCCTCATGAAGGTGTTGGACGGCATGGCGTTCGCAGGCTTTGTGTCAGAGCGAGGGCCTCCTTACAGAGCCACCGATTTGTTCGATGACGTGAGTCTGGCAGCGCATTGTGCACGGCTAGACCTTTTTGTTTCCCCCCACGTTTGACTGAGGGTGATTGAACGCAACACGGCTCGGATATGAAAAATAACTTCTTTGTCCCGTTTCCACAGCTGGTGGCCAATCACGTTGAGCGGATACGACAAGAGGAGGCCTGTCCGCACAAAGTCATGAACCATGTCAAGGAGCTGGCTGAGCAGCTCTTCAAAAATGTATGTTCTCGCAGCAAACTGATGACAAATGGCATTTCTCAATGAATACCCCTCACTTACCCCTTATTCTGCTGGTTTCCTCTTAGTCCTCCTTTTTTCTCATCAGTTTCCTCTTGTGAGACTCTTCTCTGTGACTTTTTTGGCCCAGTTTATTTCTTTCTTTTCCTTTTTCTATTGCTGCAGGGTTCAACGTTAATGTTTTTTTGGTCAGAAATCTTCTTGACCAAAGTAAATTTGTACTTGCCCCTACACAAATTGCTTTATTTTTTTAGAAATAACAACTCCGTTGCTATTTCCATCCATGTGTTTAATTCTTTTTTTACCACTTGTCGGGATATGTTAGCGAGTTGCTTCATTTACTAGCCCGGGGAGGGGCAATTCTTTTTCCCAAGGGGCCACATGAGAAACAGGGACTGTTGTGGAGGGCCGGACCAACAGACTGAACTTAATCCTGCTCTATATTAGTCCCCCTCTTTATAAAAAGTACATTGTATGGTTTTGATAAGCTGCGAGTGGTAAGAGTAAATATGATCAGTGGTGGAATGTAACTAAGTATATTTGCATAAGTACTGTGCTTAAGTACATATTCAAGGTACTTTACTTGAGTATTTGTATTTCTATTTTATTGAACTTTGTACTTCCACTCCACTACATCTCAGAGGGAAATATTGCTACTTTGCACATTATGATTTTTCAAACCTTTTCTAACTACCCAAACTGAACAACAGTGTATAAAGGAGTTAAAATCTGCAGCAGGAATAATGATCCAAATAAATATACATATGAAATATCCATATATAATAGTAAAACACTGACAGGGATCATGTTTCTGATAAATTAGTTCTTTTATCACTATTGTTTGTAGGCCAATGACCTCATTTTCTGTTTGTCAGTTCAATGAATGAGTGCACTGAAGTCAGGCTGAATGTGTGAGGTCAGATGTGAAGGACAGCTGATGTCAGTGAGAGAGGATCTGGATCTGGATTAATAAACTTCATCACGGAGAATGTTTGTTCACATATGTAGGTCGATCCAAAGAGAACCTACTTCTTCTATGCATGTTGATTTTGTAGCTTAGCTACAAAGCCTCAGATGTCCGTGTGTCCGCTCTGCATCAGTCAATACATCTCAGGTAGCCAAATTGACCTGGCTCAGCTCTGGCGTAAGCTCGGCATGCCAGAAGGAACACGTCGGGCCGAGTCCGGCTGCCGAGTCCGGCTGCCGAGTCCGGCTGCCGAGTCCGGCTGCCGAGTCCGGCTGCCGAGTCCGGCTGCCGAGTCCGGCTGCCGACACTGCTATTATTGGGATTGTAGTGACGCTGCTACTCACACACATCCACGAACACACTCACGTACATCAATTGAGATAAAAAAAAAAAAAACAGCAGCAGTCGCCTTCAAAATAAAAGCAGTGCAGCTGTATTCCGTGCATGTTGTACAATTATTTACGTTATATTCCTAATTTCCCATTGACGTCCCGCGGGCCGTTCGGCGACAATGCCCAGGTCTGTACTAGCCTGACGTGGCATTTTACTTGCCCCGTGCAATCGGGCAAAGCTTATTGTTGAGTCCTGTGTCTCTAATAACTAATAGTGTGAGACATATCCTCCTTTCTTATAGCTCTGTTTTTGTTGAGTCACTTCTCTGCTTTCCTTCGCTCACTCTCTCAGTTTTCCCCGTTGACCCACTTTTTTCTTATTCTCTCTCCATCTTTCCCTCCCTCTAGGAGAACCCTTACCCCGCCGTTGCGATGCACAAAGTCCAGCGACCGTCGGAAAACAGCCAGAACACTGCACAGAATCGGTCGCCGTTCCCTGCGATGGATGATGTCGCGGTGCAGCTCTTCATCGACCACGCCGCCGCCAAGCTCAAGACTGCACCTCCTGTGGTCAAGGCAGAGCTCAAGGGCATGGTGCCATCTGGGCCCCCACTGGGTGAGCTGGGGAGAGGACTGAGAATGATTGTGTGTGTGTGTGTGTGTGTGTGTGTGTGTGTGTGTGTGTGTGTGTGTGTGTGTGTGTGTGTGTGTGTGTGTGTGTGTGTGTGTGTGTGTGTGTGTGTGTGTGTGTGAGTGAGTGAGTGAGTGAATTGGTAATTTGCTCAATTCCAGGTCTTGAAAATGTTTGAAATAAGAAGACATGCAGGTGTTAAGAAAATGCTAAACACTTGACAAAAGTTTGTTGCAAGGCGGCGGGTGTTGGGTTTGACAGTTCAATACCTCCACTTTCACCTCAAACTTCCTGTGTGAACCTTTCCCTCCCGACAGTCTGTCTCACAGTGTGTGTTTAATGGGGTTGAGCTCGGTGTCGCAGTGATGAACGAGGGTCTGATCACTTGTCCCGCGTCTCCACAGGAGACACCGTGGACAGGAACGGCAATGTGATGGCCAACAGTGCCCGCAGGCTGGAGGTGGTCAGGAACTGCATCACGTACATCTTCGAGAACAAGATGCTGGAGGCTAAGAAGGTAAGAGTGACTCATTCCTGACGCGCGACAAAACGGTTCATTTTTGCTCCTAAACCTGTAAGTGTCTTGTCCCTCAGGAACTTACTTACCTACCTACCTTACCTGTTTACCTCAAAATGTCCTGTTGGTTTTATGTGTGTGATTCAGCTGTTGCGGTTATTTTCATCTCCTCTGTCCAGTTGATGCCGGCTGTGCTGCGGGCGTTGAAGGGTCGGGCAGCCCGGATTTGTTTGACCCAGGAGCTCAATCAGCACGTCCTGCAGAACCGAGCTGTGCTGGATGACCAGCAGTTTGACTACATTGTCCGAATGATGAACTGCACCTTACAGGTTAGTCTGCAAATACTAGAATGTCACTGTCTTCATCAAACTGCTATGACAAACGGAAGCATGGCAGGAAAACATTGACATAAACAGATGAGGATTATGTCAGTTTTTCATGTATTTGGTCAACAAATAGCAAATTTGGAAAAGCCAGAATATCACCAAAGTAATGGATGATTTACTGAACGGCCGTACTGTGCACAGGCACAGGCGCAAAATAGAAACAAATCACTACAAAGAGACACAAATCAACTACAAAGAGACGCAAATGACTACAAAAAGACACAAATGACTACAAAAAGACACAAATGACTACAAAGAGACACAAATCAACTACAAAGAGACACAAATGACTACTTAAAGGGGCAAAACAAACACAGACAAATAATAACTTCAAAAAGACCAAACGATTACAAAGTGACACAAAACGACTACAACAAGACACTACAAATAGAGGCTTTTATAGGAACAGTTCTAAAGTCTGTGTGTGTTGCTCCTATGTGTAGGAGAGGTGGTGGGGCCTTTTGCTTATCTGTGCCCAGGAGCCTGATGTCTCATAATTCTCCCATAAAATGATCAGTTCTGTAGTTTCAGTTGGACGTTAATGATGCTAAAGGAGAAGTCATTTACAAGATCTAACATACAAGATCTACCTGTATTTAAAGCAGATACAATGAATATTCCAATGACGAGCCTCAGATGTTGAATACAATTGTGTTTTATGGTTTGCAAGTTGTCACATCATTCATTGCTTCTTTATTTCTGTTCAGGACTGCTCACATATAGATGAACATGGTATTGCAGCGGCCCTCCTTCCACTGGTCACAGCCTTCTGCAGAGTAAGTTCATAACCAGCGTCACCAAAGTCATTCCACATTGCCCCAAATCAGCCTCAACCACAGCAAAGAACCCATTAAGCCATTCAAAATCCAGTGATCCCTGTCATGGTTTTACATTTGACTGAGTGAGGGGATTTTGTTGTGAGGGCTGTTTTGAGGTTGGTGGGATATCTTTGTCTGAACATGAATTCTACAGATCTGAATGTCATTCCAAGTGGCTGGTCCCCCTCATAAAAGTCTCTCCCTGTGTTTGCCTGACAGAAAATGGGCGCAGGCATCACTCAGTTTGCCTACAGCTGCGTTCAGGAGCACATGGTGTGGGCCACCATGCAGTTCTGGGAGGCCATGTTCTACAGCGACGTCCAGAACCACATCAGAGCTCTGTACCTGGAGACAGAGGAGGGGGAGCAGCAGAACAACCATGTGAGCACCTACGTCACACTCCATATGGTTCCAGAGTGAACAAAGATGTGATGTAAAAAGTTTGGGTGAATTTCTACCCTCCGCAGCAAGTAGACTAATGAGTCAGTGCCCCAACCTGCTGAGCCGAGGGTCATTTTTGTCTCGGATGATGAATCACTAACGAGCCTCTCTCTGATTGGTTCTCAGGAGCAGCCAGAGGGGTCGGGCGGTGGGAGGGAAATCAGCGCCCTGGAGCTGGCGTCGGAGCAGAGCCGGCTGTGGCCGACGCTCAGCAAGGAGATGCAGATGGAGCGCGTGCAGAAGGAGGAGAGCACGGTGTTCAGCCAGGCCATCCACTACGCCAACAGGATGAGCTACCTGCTGCTGCCGCTGGACACCAGCAAGAACCGCCTGCTGAGGACCACCGGCCTCGCAGACGTGGAGAGTGTCAGCAACAGCTACGTCACGAACAGGTATGGCCGGCTGTCAGCCTTCGTAGGGACTTGGTCGAGGATTCGCCCCACGGAGGCGGAGTCCTTGGCAGCGGCGGGTTTGGTTCCGACCCGCGGCCCTTTGCTGCGTGTCGTTCCCTCACTCTCTCCCCTTTCCTGTCATTCTCCAGCTCTTCTGATAACGTCAATAAAAGCCCCAAGATGATCTTTAAAAAAAAAACAAAGGGGATCAGAGTTAAAAAATAAAAAGAGAAGAATGTTCAGGTAGTCCTGTAAAGGATAAGTATAGACTCACATAGACTTCTCATAGTTAAAGTCACTATAACATTATTGTGTCACAATTTAGCAAATGTTTTCGCTAACACAAATAAATGAAATAAAATAATCACATTGATGTTGAAAGCAATGATCGTCGTTCCCCTGTTATTTCAGACAAAACTGAACTTTAAATGCTTCATTATTAAACGTCGCTGAGGATCATTCATTTGGACAAAATCATTTTACAAACCATGTTCATATCTTAATGACACAATTCCACTGAAAGTTGATATATGCTAAAATGTAATTATTATATTTTTATGTTTTTTTATAATGTCATTTTTATCTTGAAAATAGCCATAGCAGGAAAATACATTTTTCTAACTTTATTTTGAAAGTGATCAAATATAAAATATATGTTCTGATAAAAGTGTTTGTTTTTTTTAGTTTAAAATCTCTTTACATTCATGAATATGAACCTTTATTTTAAGATCCCAAGTTGTCTGTAAAAAAACTAACTTTTGGGCAACCAAGGACTCTCATTCTGATGAAACTGCCATTGTTCACAATCTGTAATCTGTAAAGTGAATATCATTTCATCCAATATTAATTTATCCTTGAAAATAGAAATAAAAAAAGATGGGAACCCATTAACTACTAAAAAATGAAGTTCCACATTTAATTGAAGCTATCCAAGATCTCCATAAACAAGCTGTTCAGTGTGAGGCCATGAGGTGACTATACTTTACACAACACACATACAGTATAAAGAACAATAGACATGAAGCTAAGCTCAGACACGGCTTTGTTTCCTACTGTAGCGCCGTTCTGAAGCGGGTCCTTTAGAGTTTGGAAACATAAACGTTCAAAGCATTTTGTTTTGGTCTTGTAGTATTGCAGGCAGCATGGCGGAGAGCTACGACACGGAGAGTGGCTTCGAAGATGCTGAGAGCTCCGACGTGGCGAACTCGGTGGTGCGCTTCATCAACCGCTTCGTGGACAAAGTGTGCAACGAGAGCGGCGTGACCAACGAGCACCTGAAGGCCCTCCACACCATGATACCAGGTACGGAAGCACCAGCACCCGTCACACTCACTCACTGATCTCTCACCTCTGACCTCCGTCTCCGTCCTTCTGCCGTCTCCTTGCAGACATCGTTCAGATGCACATCGAGACATTGGACGCAGTCCACAGGGAGAGCAAGAGACTGCCTCCAATCCAAAAGGTAACCAATTCCTATTTTTACGTTCCGCTGGAAAAAGGCCGCGCAGAACCCCAGGCAGCCCCGCCCACTCCCCTCTCCACCAATCCCCGCAGCGCAGGCTCACAGTGTCACAGCAGGTACGTCTGTCCGCCAGAGGCAGAAACCGCGTGACTCGCAAGCACGCTCCGAGCAGTGCATGCTGGGTTGACTGCTCTGCCTTGTTGTGCCGTTTGGCTTCTCCGAGGCCCCACGGAGCTGAGTGCCTTCATTCCGAAGGGTGCTGTTAGTCCTGCGTGCAGTGTGTCGGTGACTACGTGGGGCTTAACGTGACGTGTTTTGTCATTCCACTAAAGACTTGTGCTCAGCCCCCCGCCCCCCCGGGAATGTCTTTCCTCCCTGCATCTGACCGCACAATGTCCCGTCAGCAGTTTCTTTTGTCGTGAGCTTCAGGATCCGTTTAGCTAGTGGATATTAAATCATGGGCTGGGCAGAAACACACACAAAAAAAACATTTATGTGCAATTTGCAACCATTGAGGTCTTTGCAGTTAAATGCCTCCAGAGGAAACTTTTTTCTGCAGCTGGAGTGCGGTCATGTGTAGCAGTAGGTGTTGCGTAACAGATTAGGAAACAGGTTATCAGAGTTGTAATTAATTTCCTATCAGAGGTGGAGTTCCTTAGGAAGCTCTTTGGGCCCCGCTGGGGGGAACAGGAAGTGATTTAACGATCTGAGGACAAAGCCAGCTTCATATTTCATCCTGTTGGTATTCAGAAGAGCTCAGCAGCCCACAGAGTTCTCTGTGATTGAGCCTCAGATCCTTGGGGACCGTTCAAAACACGACAGTCCTTGTTTTTAAAGAAATACTAAAGTGAATGTCCCATCGCATAAACAGACCCAAATTAATATTATTATACAGTCTGTGTATTTATCTTTTTTTATCGTTTGTTACATCCTCTCTGCCAAGATCCCACCAATCCCAGATCATGTTGTGTGTTATGCAACGATCATTTCAACATTAGCTAAACTTCACAAACAGCTCAGGTCATCATCCAGACAGTAACCTCAGCATGCTTGTGAACGCATGACATTTTGATGGGTGGTCATGACATATATATGACAATATATATATATATCCACAATTACTTATGTGTTATTGTATATTACAGTTGTCACATTTAATAAGAGCAGCATGTTAGACTGTTCTATGTGAACCGTTTTTAAAGACATAAAAGGGTCAAAGTAAACCATGTTTAACTATACAGGCAGGATTATTTTTATTATTTTTAAACTACTTTTCCTGACCCCTTGGATTCAACTCAAGACCTGGAACCACAGGACTATTTATATATAGGGTTTTAAACACTATCAGGGTGCATTAGTGCATTACTGTGCAGCTTTATTATCTTTATTATCCTCCCAAAATAAACTGAAATATCGGGTGGGTTTGAGGATTTTTTACAGTTTCTTTTTTTTTTAGATCCAAATTAACTCAATGACAAATTGTCAGCTTCATTCATTGCTAAATTATATGAAACTGTTGCTATGGAAATATTTGGCTAAAGAACCTTTATGATTAATCTACCTCCGCTCTTTCTATCTCTGCGTAGCCCAAGCTGCTGAGGCCGATGCTGTTACCCGGTGAGGAACTGGTGATGGACGGCATGCGTGTCCACTTGATCCCAGACGGCCGTGAGGAGGCCACGGGGCTGATGGGAGGTCCGCCCCTGCTCCCTGCCGAGGGCGCCATCTTCCTCACCACCTACCGGCTCATCTTCAAGGGCACACCCAACGACCCGCTGGGTGAGAGATGACACACGCACACACACACACACACACACACACACACACACACACACACACACACACAAACCTTGAAAGCTTCCATGACAGGTCTAGGTCAGGTCTGTGGGTTCTGTAAACCCTGTTCTTTGTCTGCGTGTCTGTCTCCTGCAGTGGGTGAGCAGGTGGTGACTCGCTCGTTCCCCATTGCCTCTCTGACCAAGGAGAAGAGGATCTCCGTCACTTTACCCATGGACCAGTTTGTCCAGGAGGGGCTCCAGCTACGGTCCTGCACCTTCCAGGTACGCTCACATCCTCAACTCCCATAGCAAATATCCGGCCCCTCTCTCGTACTAGTTTCCCAGATTTCACCTGCTTTCTCTCTCTGCCCCTGCAGCTGATGAAGATCGCGTTCGATGAGGAAGTCGCGTCAGACCTGGCCGAGGTTTTCAGGAAGCACATGCACAAGCTACGCTATCCTCAGCACGTCCAGGGCACCTTCGCCTTCACCGTGGGTCAGTGCGGGAAGATGGTGGTTGAGCACAAGACCAAGGACAAGAACCAGTCCCTCAAGTAAGGAGCCCTCCATGTAGAACGCATGTTTTTATGCAAGAGAAACTAAAGAACTACAAAGACTGCTAGTTGGAGCCATCCATCAGCAACACGAGCACCGCGTCGATCAAGGAACCGACTCATAACATCTCGTGGGTCCAGCACAGAGCGTTTCATTACAGTAACTCACTGATGATGCTTCACAGCTGTTGCATTTAAAGGTTGTTCATACGCACCACAAGCTCAAGAATACTTCACCATGCTAAAGGTCATAAAGAGTCACAGCGTATTATGTAACCTAGGTGATAAAGCCAAAGGCTTGTTTACATCATGTGTGTTTGGAGTTGTTTTAAAGGCTCATAGTACCAGATTTCATCAGTCACACATTAAAATATACACTTTATATAATGAGGTTGGGATCAAGATCTCATTTTCAAGAGAGACATAAGTTCATAAGTGTTTCAATAAAACATAAAAATAACCTTTTTTAGAAACACAATAATACGATATGAAAAAATGTAAATAATAAAATTCATATGATACAACACTAGTCAGTTTAAACAAGTTAAAACCAGTCAGAGCTAAAATCAATCAGGATTTGACTACATTTCTGAGGTGACCCATTGGAACCAGAGTATCTAGCTTCAAACTACATAACAAACATGACATGAGAATACATCTGGTATGTGTTGATGAGAAAGTCCAGAAAAAGATTTTCTACTGTCTAATGTAGAGGGATTTTTGTGTCTTTCACATTGATGTTTGCGTCGTACAGTCTGTCTACACTATTGTCAGCTGATGTCACTGCAAATCTGCACAAGTCGCATGAGTACATGTCGGTTTGTAAACAGAAGCTGGTTCCCTTGTGATTCGGCCGTGTGAACCTAAACAGTGTGTGCACAAACAGGAGGGTTTCTCCTGCAGCTACAGAAACTGCATCATTCTAAAGCGCTGCACGTTATGTGGTCCATGTGCATCATCGTGTCCTCCTCTGTCAGAGTGCATCACGGCTGGGGTACGAGTGTGAAAACATGCTCTCAGGTCTGCAGGGAGTGAGTTCACACTGGCTGCATCCTGTCACATTCATCTCTGACTTCATAAATATGATGCATTGAGAAAAGATTGCTGTTATCTTTCCCCTTTTTTTTTTAAGAGTAATCCTCCTGGGTTGTCATAATTTTCTTGATGAATATAATATAGTGGTGAATGCCCCGGTCTAGCCACAATGTGACTTTATGTTTTGATATCGTACCCATTAGTTTCCTTTCTGTGTTTCCTCTTTATTCAAAGTCTCAGCAACCAACTCTCATTCCCTTCCCAACGCACGCGCGCGCGCACACACACACACACACACACACACACACACACACACACACACACACACACACACGTGTATCATCTAATAATAATAATAATAATAATAATAATACATTTTATTTATCGAGCGCTTTTCATAGTACTCAAAGACACTTTACATTAAAATCATCATATATAAAAGCTATACACTATAAAAAACATAAAACACACAATAATGGTCACACATTAAAAGCAGTTTTGAAAAGGTGGGTTTTGATTTGGGATTTGAATATGGAAAGTTCAGTGCAGTCTCGGATGTGTTTGGGGAGAGAGTTCCAGAGGGAGGGGGCAGATACGGAGAAGGCTCTGTCACCCCATGTCCGGTGCTTGGTCCTGGGTGGAAGGGACAGGAGGTTGGCATCAGAGGAGTGGAGCCGACGGGATGGAGTGTGGTGGTGGAGCAGGTCGGTGAGGTAGGAGGGGGCCTGATTATGGAGGGCTTTATGAGTGAGGAGAAGGATTTTGTATTTGATCCGTTGTGGGATGGGGAGCCAGTGGAGGTTCTGGAGAACAGGGGTCATGTGGTCACGGGAGCGGGAGTGGGTGAGCAGGCGAGCAGCAGAGTTTTGGATATACTGGAGTTTATTTAGGATTTTGGATGATGTGCTGTGAAGAATGCTGTTGCAGTAGTTGATTCTGGAGGTGATGAAGGCATGGATAAGACTTTCAGCAGCAGATGAGGAGAGTGATGGCAGAGACAGGCTATGTTTTTTAAGTGAAAAAAGGCAGTTCTGGTGATTTGTTTGACGTGGTGTTCAAAGGAGAGGTTGCTGTCAAACATGACTCCGAGGTTGCGGATGTGTGGGGAGGGAGACAGAGTGGAGTTGTCGATGGTGAGGCAGAAGTTGTGACCGGTTTTAGTGAGGGATTTGGGACCGATGATGATCATGTCAGATTTATCACAGTTGAGTTTGAGGAAGTTGTTTTGCATCCATGATTTAATGTCAGTGAGGCAGTTGGTGAGAGTGGAGTGAGTAGCAGGGGTAATGGCCTTTGTGGAGATGTAGAGCCGGACATCATCGGCGTAGCAGTGGAAGTGGAGACCATGTTGACGTATGATGTTACCAAGAGGGAGCAAGTAGAGGATGAACAGAAGAGGACCAAGCACCGAGCCCTGGGGGACGTCTTGAGACAGAGGAGCAGTGGAGGAGGTGCAGTTGTTGATGCTGATGAACTGTTGTCTGTTTGTGAGATATGATTTAATCCAGGAGAGAGCAGTTCCGGTGATGTTGAGGGATGATTCGAGGCGGGAGAGAAGGATGTTGTGGTTGATGGTGTCAAAAGCTGCAGTGAGGTTGAGGAGGATGAGAATGTTGAGGTGACCAGAGTCAGAGGAGAGGAGGAGGTCGTTGGTGACTTTGAGGAGGGCTGTTTCAGTGCTGTGCTGTGAGCGGAAACCGGATTGAAATGGCTCAAACAGCTCGTTGGAGATGAGGTGGGCTTTGACTTGTGCAGCAACAACGCGTTCCAGTATTTTTGACAGAAAGGGAAGATTGGAGATGGGCCGGAAATTGCTCATGGTGTCAGGGTCATGTCCAGGTTTTTTGAGGATGGGGTGACAGCAGCCAGTTTGAGTGTGTCGGGGACTGTACCGGAGCTGAGGGAGGAGTTAATAATTACTGTGATGAGTGGTGAGATGGTTGGTAGACAGTCCATGACGAGATTGGATGGGATGGGATCCAGGATACAGGTGGAGCTTTTCATTCCTGTAGTGAAGGTAGACAGTTCCAATGGGGACACAGGGGAGAACTGAGAAAGGGGCTGAGGGGTGGAGAGATGGAAAGGGCAGGGGAGGTGCTCAGGTTGCTGTAGATGGTGTCCATTTTTGTTTGGAAAAATTAAAGAAAAGAGTTGCACTTGTTCAATTTATCTGGAGAATAAAAAGGAGCATGGGAGAAGCAGTTGAATATTTAATCAGTGGAAAATGTGGCAGCCGTTTTATCGGCCCTGTTGTTTCCATCTTTGCTCTTTGTGTGTGATTAAAAACCCTCCATTCAGACATGTGAATGTCTGGACACCGCTTCAAATCTGAACTAAAAACCCAAAAGGAAGTGGACGCCAAGTGATTTTGAATGGGATACGCTATTGAATCAGCACAGCGATGTATTGCTTAACATTCCCTTTTTCCCCCTTATCCTCGTCAGGACACTTTCCAAAAACCTGGTGAAGAGTGCCAAGAGGACCATCGGCCGGCAGTATGTGACCAGGAAGAAGTACTCCCCCCCCACCTGGGAGAACCGCAGCAGCTTCCAGTCAGAGCTGGATGACGATGAAATCTCAGGTAATCGCTTTGCGCTCTTTGTCAGACCTCCTTTGATTTTTTCTTTTACATTGTTGTGCAGTGGGTTGACATCACAGTTCTCCGTGTCTTGTGCCATAGTTTCAGAGGAAGTGGACCAGAGCTCCCTCACCCTCTCCTCCACCATGCGCTCGTCCGACAGGCAGACCATGAGCAACGTTGTGGAGCGCGCCTGTTGCCGTGACTACCAGCGCCTGGGCCTGGGCACGCTCAGTAACAGCCTGACGCGCTCGAAAAACGAGCCGTTTCGCATCTCGACCGTCAACCGCATGTACACCGTCTGCAGGAGGTGAGAGCCCGCCAGAGGACAGCACACAGAGACAAGGGGTTGTTTCTCCAGTGCTTAACACAGTGTGTGTGTGTGTGTGTGTGTGTGTGTGTGTGTGTGTGTGTGTGTGTGTGTGTGTGTCTCTGTCTGTCTGTCTGCCTGTCTGTCTGTCTGTCTGTCTGTCTGTCTGTCTGTCTGTCTGTGTGTTTCTCTCACAGCTACCCGGGCCTGCTGATTGTGCCTCAGAGCATCCCAGACACGACCATCCAGAGAATCTGCCGCTGCTACCGGCAGAATCGCTTCCCCGTGGTTTGCTGGAGGAATCCGCGAACCAAGGCCGTCCTGCTGCGATCTGCAGGCCTCCACGCAAAGGGGGTGGTGGGCTTCTTCAAGTCTCCTAACGCCCCTGCTTCAGGTACAAAAGAGAAAAAACACAAATCTATTTTAGGCACTTTGTTGATCAAATGTGTGCTGAACCTTTTTTTTAATTTATTCCCGGGGACAGTTGCCGGTTATTTTTTGGAAACTCCCCACTTCATACATATGTCCTCACCAGTTCTTTAGAAGTTAGCTGCCTTGACTCGACCCGTAGTAAGGAGTACAGGTGTCAGAGGTCATGACAAGCTGTTACTCTGACCCTAGCGGTCCAGATATTACCTGGAAAAGATGCGATTAAATGATAAGATGCATTTTTTTTGTCTTTCCCTAGAGATCTAGAGAAAGATCTGCAATCTTTTTCAACAAAATGTAACTGTAACAAAAAGCATAGCATAGCGTGAAGCATAAAGGTTGGTTCATTGTCTTCTTTTCTGTGCAGGGCCCTCGCAGGCCGACTCCACCAGTCTGGAGCAGGAGAAATACCTGCAGGCCATCATCAGCTCTATGCCTTCTTACAGCGAGAGCAGCGGCAGGAACACACTCAGCGGCTTCACCTCCACTCATATGAGCACCTCTGGTGGGTGGAGACACACACACACAATGTTACTTGTCACTGGGACTGTGGGGTCACACGGCTGATGGGTTTCTCCCGTCCACAGACTCCTCAGACAAGCTGAGGCAGCCCAAGATCGGCGCTCTGATGAAGCAGGTGATGGGCACCAAGGAGGACGTCCCCGGAACCTTCAGCAGAGGAGGTGAGACGTGTGTGTCTGCGTGTCCCACAGTGCTCCTGTAGTTTTTTCTGTTAGCTTTAGTCTGTTGCAGTTCCTGGTTTCAGAACAAATTGTGTGAATTGTGTTTTAAATTTGTTACTGAAACTGGGACTGGACGAGGAGGTGGTGTGTGTGTGTGTGTGTGTGTGTGTGTGTGTGTGTGTGTGTGTGTGTGTGTGTGTGTGTGTGTGTGTGTGTGTGTGTGTGTGTGTGAAACCATCCTCCATTGTGTGGCGTTGTTGGTTAACTGGTCGTCTCTGTCGTTTGACCTCAGCTCTGGGTCAAAGGGCGAAAGTCATCTCCCTCTCTCAGCCCAAAGTGTCTGGCAAGGCCAGGAACCCTCCTAGAGGTACAGTAGGCCACGCCCCCACCCACATCCCTCCACTCCTGTCTAACCAATCAGATCTCTCTAACAGTAGTGTCAGTGTGTTTGCCGTGGTTCCGTGCTGTCTGCGCGGACTAATGGTGTGCTGTTAGTGCATGCTGCTGCCGCAGCTCTGCTGTCTGACGTCTTGTTTGTCGTTTCCTGTTTGATTCTTCCCTCTGTTGAATGTCAGCAGCAATCAGAGTCGACGTCATAATGGAGCCATCGCTGAGCTAGACGTAATGAGCTGGGCTGGGTACTTTTTAGTCATTTCTGCCTTGATATACAGCATGGCTATCAGTAGCTGAGGCTATACACGTTAGTGTGTTTTAAAGGATCATTCCGATCTTTTAATGGCTGTTTAAAGTGGACAAGACTTCCACAACAGCTCTGACGTTTCCATTTTCATGTTGCGATTCTTCTGAAGACTCAGTGTTTTTATGTGTGTTTATTGCAGGTAAATGGGGCAGCATCCGGGGCAGCGGGCGCCTAAGTGCCTACAACCCAGACGTGGGGACGCGTCTGGCAGGGAAGGAGACCCCACAGCCCAACGGAGGGCCGAGCGAGGCGCTGTTTCTCCGCCAGCAGAAGGCCTACCTCTACATCATCGGAGACAAGGCCCAGCTCAAGGTAACAAGAGACACGCCGATGTTTTCGGGGTCAACTGTGATGAAGGGCTGGAAAAAGATTACCAGTATTGACTTGGACGGTGTCATTGCGTTCAGGGCGGGAAGCAGGACTCGTTCCAACAGTGGGAGGTGGTTCCCATCGAGGTGTGCGACGTGCGGCAGGTGAAAAACAGCTTCAAGAAGCTGATGAAGGCCTGCGTGCCGAGCTCCTCGACCTCTGACCCCAACATGAGCTTCCTGCGCTGCCTGGAGGAGTCGGAGTGGATGGCTCTGGTTAGTGCTCCCCGCTTCAGCGCATGCAGCGCTCATTCTGTGACCTCCGGGCGCTGTTCTTACCTCTGTGTGTGTGTGTGTGTGTGTGTGTGTGTGTGTGTGTGTGTGTGTGTGTGCGTGTGCGCAGCTACACAGGGTGCTGCAGGTGTCCGTGCTGGTGGTGGAGCTCCTGGATACGGGCTCGTCGGTCATGGTCAGCCTGGAGGACGGCTGGGACGTCACCACGCAGGTTTGACTCACACGCAGGAGCTTCGGCTTTATTCCGAAAAAAAACTGTGAGCGAGGCTCAAGAGTGACACGGCGCTCTGTGTGTACAGGTGGTGTCGTTGGTGCAGCTGCTGTCCGATCCGTACTACCGCACGTTCGACGGCTTCCGGCTGCTGGTGGAGAAGGAGTGGCTGTCGTTCGGCCACCGGTTCAGCCACCGCGGAGCGCAAACGCTGGGCAGCCAGAGCAGCGGCTTCACCCCCGTCTTCCTGCAGTTCCTGGACTGCGTACACCAGGTGGGTCTGCAGCACCACCTGTGAGGCTTCTGCCTTTTTTTCTAAGCAGAAATCCTGTTGTTTTAATAAGAGATATGGATGGTCAGAGGTCAGCAGATATCGGTATCTTTACTGTGTTTTATTACTGCGATGCACATGATATTTAAAAACATCTAAGCGCACATGAAGATCAGAATCCGACTGATAATACCGGTAGGTGTATTTAAATAATGCACTTTTAGAAAAAGTTATAAGCACTTTAAATCCTCAGTCCACGCACAATGAAAAATATAATTGAAAAATTAGCAACACAGAAAAGACACAACTTTAAAACAGCTGAGCCTAGAAGCAGTATATAATGATACATATGTTTTCCTCTTACTGTGTTTATGTCCAATGCTGTGTGTGTTTACCTGTACTTCGGACTTTATTTCCTGTTTTGCCGATCAGTGACGTGGGTTGTGCCCTCTTATCACATGCAGGAAGTGCGGCTTCACTTATCGTCAGTGGCCCCTGCTATCCGACACATCAGACGGTGGTGTCGTGGTTGTTTCCGCTCTCGGTTCAACCTGTGTGCAGTGCAAACGTAGCACCTTTGTAAAGAATAGGAAGAGGGACAGGATGTCAAGCAAACTCTTGACAACAGGTTAACCCCCCCACCCCCAGAGCTCATTGGCTATTTGAGCTTATTTATTTATCTAGAAACAGCTGTTTCATGTCATGATGCCAGACAAATCACGTTTACTGACTTGGACTTTAGATGACTATTGAGTGGGCGGATGCAAAGGTCTGGACCCAGCCCAAAATGTATGACTGCGCAACGTTGTATGTGTGAACACGAGCATGTTTGCAGTCTGAACCATGTCGGCGTCCCCCTTTTTGAACTGTAACCCTGACCTGTGACTCCCTCCCTCCCCCCACCCTCAGATCCACCTGCAGTTCCCCATGGAGTTTGAGTTCAGTCAGTACTACCTGAAGTTCTTGGCCTACCACTACGTGTCCAACCGCTTCCGCACCTTCCTGCTCGACTCCGACTACGAACGCATCGAGCTGGGTGAGAACATTTCCAAGTCTCTAAAATGCTGTTGTTTGTTTCGAGTAACTCTTCAGAGACTCATAGATGAAGTGTCTGTGTTCCTGACGAGCTGTGTGTGTGTGTGTGTGTGTGTGTGTGTGTGTGTGTGTGTGTGTGTGTGTGTGTGTGTGTGTGTGTGTGTGTGTGTGTGTGTGTGTG
Source organism: Cebidichthys violaceus (assembly GCF_023349555.1). NCBI lineage: Eukaryota > Metazoa > Chordata > Actinopteri > Perciformes > Stichaeidae > Cebidichthys > Cebidichthys violaceus. The sequence continues at coordinate 6,826,310 of NW_027176384.1, forward strand.
TGTGTGTGTGTGTGTGGGTGGGTGTGTGTGTAGGAGTGCTGTATGAGGAGAAAGGAGAGAGGAAAAGCCCTCAGGTCTGCAAGTCCGTGTGGGACTACATCGACCGACTCAACAAGAAAACACCCATCTTCTACAACTACATGTTCTCTCCTGAAGACGAGGAGGTGAGAGCGTGTTCTCTACACACACTTTAACCAGCCTTTTAGCTTTTGAGATGATACAGTGACTGCAAGTGACCAGCTACAGTAAACACAAGAAATGGGTAGTTCCAGTGTGCGAATTACCAGGTGGCAATCGGGAGGGGCATCCCCCCTCTAGTGTTATGCTGAAGTCTTAAACAGACCAGATTTAATGGATGGAAGCCAAAGGAACTTACTAAACAACCCTTGCACAAACACCACCAAGGCTGATAATGTTAAAAATAAGGCCACTCACACAACAACCACGCAACAATGATGTCCTGCACAAAATCCACACAGTACACGCGCCCCTCTCTCTCTCTCTCTCTCTCTCTCTCTCTCTCTCTCTCTCTCTCTCTCTCTCTCTCTCTCTCTCTCTCTCTCTCTCTCTCTCTCTCTCTCTCTCTCTTCTTAACCCGACTCTCACGCTCGGCTTCTTCTCATTCCGTCCTGCTATCCAAAAAGAGGAGAAACCATGTCCTGCCTAAATCCAGGTCACAAACAACAATGCATCAACAGGCTCTCCTCGTGCCACCTCTCAAAATATAGATTTTTAAAAGATTTTAGAGACTCCAAAATGTTGCTATTAAGGCTTTCAAATGGGTCTAAAGTTTCAGTCAAACCCTGTTTTTTTGCACACTAGGTATTTAGCTGTGTTGTTGATGGATTCAGGTTCAAATCTTGATGTTTTGGTGCAACTGTATTGTGTTATAAATATGCATAGTGACTGCCCCCTTCTGGTTGAAACACTTAATGATAATTCAAAAACAGCTGTTCATGTGTTGCTTTTTGTGTTCTGAAGAAATCATGGTGGAATTAGCAAGCTAACTAGCCCGCCGTTTAATGAAAAAAAAACAAATGCTTCATCTTCATCAAAGAGCCAAAACTCTGGGCTTTAGTTACTCTTCAGTCAAGTTCATTCAATGAACATCATAGAAGCAATGACACAAAGGAGAGCCATTTGTCTGTCACTTTAAAGTGAGTCATTGTGTGTTCCAGGTTCTGAGGCCGTACACCTTCAACTCCAACCTGAAGGTGTGGGACTTCTACATGGAGGAGACTCTGTCAGAGGGGCCGTCCTACGACTGGGAGCTGAGGGGCCGGCAGGAGCGCGCGTCAGAGGAGACGCCCGAGAAAGCCGACAGCGGCGGCCCCAAGTCGCAGCGCCACGTCGTGTGGCCATGCTACGACAGCCTGAGCAAGGCGGTGCCAGACGCCATCACCAAGCTGCTGCAGGACCTGCAGAGTCTGGAGGCGGAGCTTGGCCAGACGTCCGAGAAGTGGAAGGACACGTGGGATAAAATGAAGACCGCACAGAGAACTGAGGCCAAACTGGAAAGCAAGGTGAGACCAACGGTTTCATTTTCACGGGAAATACAGTCGACATTCTGCAGTGTTGTATTCAGGGGAGTAGTTGTGAATGCAACTCTACTTTACAAACAATGCTGAGGTCTTTGACCTCCACAAATACATTCTCAGCCTGTAGGAAACACTGCACACTATTGTAGGACTTTTCCTTTTCATTGGAACAGTTGAAGCCATTTCAGATAAAAAAACGTTTCAGCTCTTTTTGCCGAGTGAAGATGTTTAACCAGTGATCAAAGTCAATGATTTTAATGGGTCCTCCATTATGTCACATCTGGAACATAATGAACAAAGGAAGAGATTTCATACAATTGAATATTTTAATGATAGACCCTGTGTGTGTAAACCTAAACTTCTATGAATGGAACAAGACTTCCATCCATGTATCTTCTGAGATCTCAACTCTCTCAGATCTTTTTTTTTAAGTATCAAAGAGCGGATGTTGACTATTATCACACTCCAGTGACTTCAGCACACTGTTTACATCAATAAAAATAAAAAGAGATGTAATCGACTGGTTCACAGTAACCAGCTGTGTCTCTGTCACCATGAAACAAGCATTTATTTACTTACAGAATGTTTCAAATCAGGTGTAAAGATGAAGACAGATGGTGGGAAATGTTTTCCTCTGACATCTTGTGGTGAAAAAGCAGAATGCACTTACGAAATTAGAGGATCCTACTTTGGTGTTTGTATGTTTTAGATCCAAATCAGGTGTATTTGCATCACCACGGACTATTGTTAAAGTATACTGAAGGTTTTAGATTTCTGCTTCCCAGCATGCCATCGTTTAATTTTTAATATGTAAAGCATCGCTCCAAACTCTCACCGAACCTTTTCCCGTCTCTCCCTCCTCCACAGCCGTCGTTCTCCAGCTCGCTGCTGATGTCGTCCAACCTGAGCCACCAGCGGCGCTCTCAGGGCGTCTACCTGCAGGAGAGTGGCGGGGGATCCTCCATCAACCTGGCCCTGGACTGCGAGGCCAGCGCCACCTCCACCCCCGCCGCCGGCCGCCCCAGCACCAGCACGCTCTACAGCCAGTTCCAGAGCACGGAGAGCGAGAACAGGTCTGTACCCACGGGGGGCGCTGAGGGGAGGGCTGCTCAAGTCTTCTATTCTGAGCCCTTATTTATTTAATGTTACATTCATAAACCAAGACATCACTCGATGGTTTGGCAACTGCATAAATACCAGTGTCAGAAAAATCATAATTGTCATCTTTGCTTTTGATTATTCTCCCATCAGGAGTTTTGAAGGCATCCTGTTTAAGAAAGGAGCGTTATTGAAACCATGGAAACCGCGGTGGTTTGTGCTGGATAAGACCAAGCATCAGGTAAGACGGAGGGGTAGTTAGGGTCAAAGTTCAAAGCCCGCAAATCCTTGGGAAAAATTCAATAGAATGACTCTCTTAAAGCAATGAGCTTATAACGTCCTCTGTCTCTAACAATGCACCCCCAGCTGAGATACTACGAGAGCAGGCAGGACAAGGAGTGTAAAGGGGTGATCGAGCTGGCCGACGTGGAGTCCGTCATTCCAGGAACACCCACCATGGGAGCGCCGAAAAACATAGAGGAGAAAGCCTTCTTCGATGTAAGTTCACCTTAGTGTATATATTTAAATATTCATAAATCTTCATGCATTATTCCAAGATGGTTACCGCTATTTATGGCAGTCACACCAGCAGATAAATAAGAAGAAACCTGACTTATTGTGGTACATACAGCAGCTTAGTGTTGTCCTGTTTAACCACCTGCGTTATCAGGGTAACTAAAGGATTTTATCTAATTGTAACTGCCAGTGATAGAAGCTTTGTGGCCATTTTTTCACCGGTTTGTTGACAGTTCTTTTCATGCAGCAGGAGATACCGGTCTCCTAACGGATTCCTATTAACTCATTTTCATTATCATCTTTATCATGTCAGAAAACTGAAAATTGTCCATAACATTTCCCCAGAAACCAAAGAGACGTCTTCAATGCTTTTGCTCGACCAATAGTTAAAAAAGCCAACATATAAAAACCATGAATCGATGATCCAAAGTGGATGTCAATAACAATCTGAAGGTGTTTCAAGAAAAGGACTGATGCGTGCTCAAATCCAGCAAGGCATCACTTTGCTCCCTGTGGTCCGCCGCGTGTTGGCCGGCGTGTTTTCATGTCACCACTGTTTTCATTCATGTGCGCAGATCGCTGTAATTCATGTCTCTCCCATTGTCTTTCAGCTCAAGACGACCAAACGAGTGTACAACTTCTGCGCCCAGGACAGCCTGAACGCGCAGCTGTGGATGGACAAGGTCCAGAGCTGCCTGTCGGACGCCTAGAGAGGAGGCGGGACTCTTTAAGAAAAGAAAAAGAAGAAAAAAGGAGCGATGCACCCAGGAACGAATGACCACGAGCTGCGGCGGCCGACGGGGCCGATCCCAGCGGACCGGGGGGGCTTTCACCACTTAAGCTCCGTTCTGTTCGCTAGTGTCGAACTAATAACTTTGCGTCATCACGTTTCAGTGTTTTTGTTATATAAAAAAATATCAGAAAAAGTACAAAAAAAGAGCAATGTCCGTGAAGAACCACTTGCTGTCGTCTCACCAAGTAGCTGCAGCCTCTGTCACCCCCCCCCCCCCCCACAGTCTGACCACTACGTGCGCGTGCACGTCAACAACTTTATTGGAGCACGTTGCATTTCTGTGTGACGCGTCCTGTGGCTTTGACCAGCGTCAATATCTTTCCAGAACCTCCACCTGTAACCCGCTCTCCCTTTTATAGACACTCCGGGGAGGTTACGACGGAGGAGCTAACGGTCGGTCCACGAGACGGGGAGCCCGCCTGGCTACTCCCGGTCTACCGGAGGGTTCTACCGGAAACAATTCAACCCCGAGGAGCACACGTGCTCGCCCCTCTTTGCCGCTCACTGCCTGACGTAGCCTGTTCAAAGAAGGAGCTGAAGTTTGACGCTGCAGCTGCGAGGGGAGGCTCCTCAACGGTTCATGAAGGATTTCATTTTTTTCTCTTCCAAAATCTCACACATATATATAAATATACATATATAGACACATATATATACACATACGTATATATACGTATGTGTGTATATATATATATGTATATATATATATATATATATATATATATATATATATATATATATATATATATATATATATATATATATGTGTGTGTGTATATGTGAATAGCTGTGAAAGCTGTGATTCAGTCGCAGAGATCAAACCAGTCTGTCAGGTATTGAGTGTCGGTGAAACTGTCGCTGAGAGTGTTTACAAAGTAGACCCCCCCCCCCCCCCCCCCATTCCTCACTAAACTAAACTGCTCTTCACCCGCGTGTTTTTTAATCAGTAACGACCACTATTAACGTTCAGGTTTTTTTAAGGGATGCTGAAGGAAAAAGGAGGGATTTATTTTGTAGCGATATCTATAAAAAACATAAAACATAAAATCTATAGAAGGAGATCTGGAAGATTTAAGTGGAGGGATACTAATGAGCGGAGGGATATGGTTGGATGCTTCGGGTAGACTACGATTCTTTTAGAGACTGACTCGCCACAGTGCTCAAAGTGTCAGAAACCGGACGTTTGTTAAAAGTTCAGGTGTTTTTCAACCGAGGTCTTATTTTCATGATGGGACGGTCAGTTGGAGTTACGTGTTGGGACTCCAGCGAACAGCGGAGTAATGTACTGTATATCGGTGCGAGCTGTTTAAGCCACCCAAAAGCTTTCCAGATCAATTTAACCACAGAAATGTACCATCTAGATTAGCTAGGGTAGCTAACCTCAAGCTAATTTGTTAAAGCAGGAGCACCTGCTTTGTGTCGTATTTTTAGTGCTTATAATGTCATTTTTTTTAAAGTTTTATTTAGCTTCATCTGTTAACTATAGAAATAAGACTCGGGTTGAAAAATAGTGTACTTTTTCTTATGAGGATGCTGGGACGTGGTAAAACACACACACACACACACACACACACACACACACACACACACACACACACACACACACACACACACACACATGCGCGCTTCCGTCACATCGCCTCGTACTCGCGTGTCTCAGACATGAGTGCGAGTCGCTCCTCCTGTTTCAGATGCATCACACCACTGTTTCCTCCAGCTGCAGCTTGAACATGGATGGCCTGCGTCTGTCAGAGAGCTGCAGAGACACTGTATACAGCTGGAAGGTTTCAAACATCAAGTCACTTTTTTTAGTGGTTTGTCAGACTGCCCCCCCCCCACCCCCCTTTCCTCCACACACACACACACACAAACAAACCACTCTGACCCACACTTGTTAACACAAACCCTGCTATGTAAAATACGGTTCTACTGCTGTCTTTGTTGAACTTCAAATTTGAAATTGTAGATTTCTTTTTTTTTTGTGTCTAATAACTCCTTTGTATATACTACTCCAGATTTGTATGTAACGTTTATGCTAGTAATTTATTTAACTTGTCTCCTCAGTAAGAAAGTTCCTCAAGCACCACTTTATTTTTAAATTAGGAATTCAATGTGCCATTTGTTTATTTCTGTATTGTGACTAATGCTTTTTTTTTCTTTCTTTTTTTTTTAAATGTGCAAGTAAACCCTCCAATGTTTTTTTTTCCTTCTTTTTTTTTTTTAAACACGGTTGTCCATACGCAATACCATCCGTTAATGCAGGAGTGGAAAGTGGTGTGTTAAGTGGAGCAGGACGCCTCTGGGCTGCTTGGATGTGACGCTGTTGCTCACACACTGATGGGATGTTCTGGATCCAGGTTACAGTCACAATACATGTGGACAGAGGAGGTTCTCCTGGTGCTGACTGGGCTGCTGTTCGTTAAATAGTCAGTGACGACATGAGTCATCGTGACCAGTTGAGCTGCCGGATGTGCTGTATGTCGGTCTCCATAATTAAATGAAGAATGTCAGAAAGACCATTTAATATGCACGGTGTAGCAACAAATAGTTTAGAGATGCCAAACATGCAAATATTGTTTAATATGTATTCTGTATGTTTAGTACTTGATCGGGAGTGAATTGTTCAATGGCCTCTGGTTGAAGGTTTCAATCCACTTGTAACAACGGCCAACCGTGATGTCACGGTGTACTGACCCACCCTGCATGTACACTTCTACATCACACATCTACGGCCAGGAGAGAAGTAGGGCTGCAAACGCATGATTCACAGGTGATGTTTTTAACTCGCTTCCTTTAACCGACTAACTGTCTCCAGATGCTAACGTTAATGGTGAGGTCCAGAGCTCAAGGATCCTATGGCGTTTTCATTGTTGTCATACCAACAGGCAGACGGACCGAATCACTGCTTCCTCGGTTATAGAGACTTCAGCGTCCATGAACAGTTTACTGGAGGTCTGGTGACCACGAAACCTAAAGCACATAGCCAGCATCATACATGGTTAAGTTCCAGGTGACCGTGTCACCGCTTAAAGTAATTCTTCCCCCGAGGAACAGGTGGACCAAAGTGACAGCAGGAACCTCTGCAGCAGCCAGAACCGGCCCGTAGGAAGACTGTCCTCGTGTTCTGACTGCAGTCTGCATCCAGTTAGACCCAGCTCACCTTTTCACTCTAGTGTACTCCTCTCTCCAGCAGCTAACATTAACCACAACATGACGTAAAACTTTTTATTTATTTTTCTCCTTTTTTTAAAAATTAGAAATGACTTTCTGAGCCGGGTTATGTTGTCAATCATGTCAATATAGTTTTTAGAATCCAAATAAAAACTGGGTTTAAATGTTCATCTGTCTTGTGTGTATATTGTAAACTTGAACTAGTTTCACCTTATTTTTGTAGATCTTCCCAAAATATGAGCTATTTTAGAGTGGAGAAAGCATTTAGAAATGGCCTCCACACACCACAATACCTTTTGGATTCATTTAGCTCATTTTCAGACAGCCGTTTTGGTATGATGAAATATGTCAAACAAGTCATAGAGTTTGTCAGATAGTCATGCAAAAGTCACTGTAGAGTTGTAGGAGCCCAAAAGGACACTTAACTCCTCATTGTGAAGAACTATGCTGTTAGACTGTGGTTGGCGTATTTGCGCCCCCTTGTGGTAACCGTGACATTGCATGGTTGGTTAATTGGCACCTGTTGATTGCGTCATCGTAATTAGTAGCAGCTGTGCACAGGGCACACTGCTTCAGGACACCAGGAGTCAAACTAGTTTAAAATAACGTTACTTGTTCTTTTGATAAGGTGAAAGTTTAAGTTTATCTTCTTTCTTCACTTTGGGTTGCCGCGACATACAGTAAATTAACCCATAAACACGTTACCGTTCTTTTAATTAATCAACTGGACACCAAACCGTGAGTAACCTGCTGAATGAACAGAACTTGAGTTACACAAACATTGCTATGCACGTTTCTTGCTGATAGAAATGTGGAAAAACATCTACTAACTTGAGGCCAGGAAGGTAGCTGAGTGAGCTGCCGCATTAGAATACAAAATTGAATAAGAAAAGGGAGAACTTGAATTTAAAGGAAGGAAGGCCTGTCTATTAATACTGACGTCACAGAAGCCATGAACATAATGGATGACCTGCAACCGCTGCAAATAGGAAAACGAGTCCTGCTTGAGAGATCCTATTCCTAAAGGAAAAGTATGTTTTGACTGTCTCACCGGAGGACTTATCAGAAGAAGAGAATGATCTGCAAAGACAGACTGCTTGAATAAAGGCACTAAATTCAAATCTGATCATAGACACGCATTTCTGGATCAATGAAGCTCTGTGACCTTCTGCACAAGGTCACAGAGAAAAGAGTTTTCTTTCAAGGAAAGAAAAGGAGAATCCTGTCGCACACTGTGAGTCAACAGAACACAGCAGGAAGCAGTTTACTGGCCTTGAAGTGAGCAGTCTTGATGGAGAGGGATTTCTTTTTGACTCACTAGAATACACCCAGGATGAAATGATCCAAGATGGCACAACTTAAGTCTCTATCCCTCACAGCGAGTTGGTCTTCTTTATTTAGGCTGTGGTGGCATATCCTGTTTAGGTACCCTATCGCACACAAGCTGCTTCTCATAGCACATCATGTCAAAAAGTAGGGATGCACCGATCCACCTTCTTCAGTCCCAGCAGTGATACCTGGGCTTTATGTACCAGTGTTGAATCAATGAGCTGTATGCCTCACTGTGTGGAAGTGACTGGGGTCACTCTTATGTATTAACATCAGGCCTGACTTCAACATTGATTTCATAACATTGTAAAGCAAAATGTAACAAAAACAATGGATATAAATGTAGAGTTATCTACAAAAAAAAAGGTTTATTTCAATTGCTTGCTAGCAGTCGCACCGCTTGGCGCTCTGTTTTGGGCTCCGCCAACTCCTGAGGGAAATATCTGACTCATCAGCTGCTGACTGTCTGTGCTGAGCAGGCACTGTACAGTGAGTGATGATCTTAAAGATGCTCAAACAGTCCACAGAGGTGATCATTCTGTGGGTTTATCATTGCAAGGAACAACGTTTGGGAAAGTGGTATTAACACAAATATGAACCCAATTTGTAGTTTAGGGACTAAATCTGAAAAAGCTGCTGGTCAGGATTTAGTACTGAGAGAAATCCTCCTTTAAAAGGTTCACATGTCTTTCAGTGGGGTTGTATGAGGTACTTATTTATAGTTAGTGCTACTACCTGTGTTAATGTGTGACTTTGGAATTTTAAAGGGTTAGTTCAGATTTACCAAAGTCACACAATACAAACTAAATGTAGGCAGCAGCAGAGCAGCAACGTCTGTTCTGTGAGGTAAAAGAACTGTTGTGAACGGAGTCTGTGGCTTTGAGGAGAACAGCGATGGATGGAACAGCTTCTCAAGTAAACAGTGAAACTATTCTCAATAAAACCTAGTTAAAGTGTCAAAAATACATCCACAGCAGTAATACTGTCTGTGAAGAAGTACCTCATACAACCACACCAGCTGGTCTGTATCATAAAGTACCACACACACACACACACACACACACACACACACACACACACACACACACACACACACACACACACACACACACACACACACACACACACACACACACACACACACACACACACGTTATGTTGTTTAGTGTCTGACCTCTGACCTCTCTGTGCGTGTGCAGACTCACTCTCCTGACAGCTTTGTTACCTTTTATCATCTTTATATGGAGACCCGTGACCTGACCAGAGGAGCTGTGGGGGGGTGCAGGCTCCTTAAATGTACGTCTTATTCAGCCGGATCTTTGCAGAGGTGGAAAGACAACAACCAGACGGGCAAAGCAAAGCTTTTGGGATTAATGTGGTCAACCAGACACTTTTAATTTCAAATTTGTTTTTTAACAATGATCGTAGAACCTGATCGCTGTCAAATGATTGAAGTAAGTACACCAAAGAGGCCCGGAGCTCTGCAGAACCCAGACCTGCCCTCTTTCCAATCCTGCTGCTCAGAGACAAATAAGATTAAAACTTAAAAAAAAAAAAACACACACACACACACACACACACACACACACACACACACACACACACACACACACACACACACACACACACACACACACACACACACAGCGTCACTCTCGCCCTGTGAGTAAGTGCTTGGTGGAGAGAGAGAAAAAAGGAACAGACAATAGTAATCTCAAGATTGCTTGTAAAATTACTTTTAAATGTAGATAATATTTGTATATAGGTAGATAATGTTTGGTTGATTTAAGGGGGATAGCAATAAGAACTTAAAGGTCAATACAATCAGAAGGTCTTAGCTCACTAGCTAGGTCAACAGAGAACCGCTTACACATGCACTAAAAAGAAAAAGAAAAATTTTAAAAATCACAACGATCAAGTTGAGATTATATCCAAATTTAGTCTCTGACACTAGATTGATTCTTTTTAAAAAGTTGAATTTCATTTTTAAATATAAATGGCTAATTGACATTATTGCACATGAGCAAAAGACAGTAATACTATTAGAGCTCTGTTCAACGACCTGCCCCTCCACCTCCACCTCGCCCCTCCTGAAGCACTTGAGAACATTCAGAAACCTGGAGATGTTCCATCAACAGCTACCAGAGACAGACGAACGAAAAACGCAACCAAAGCATAAAAACCTTGATCTGAGGACAGACAGGACAGCCAGCAGAGATGAGGGGACAACACTTACATTGTGCTATAATGTACAGTAAATGGCTGCATAAGTGCTTTTTCTTAAGCTTGAAGAAAAAAAAAATGTTTTCCAAAAAAAACCAAAGTATTTATTGTTGAGGCATCATTAAAAGTTAGCCTGTGCTATCCATTCAGGGGCGACAATGTCAAATCCCTAACAATGGGATTCCAACAGCTGTGGGAGAGAAATCTTTCTGGACATAGAAAAATAATAATGATGATGGTGTTACCCCTCGTCGTTTCAAAGATCGCTGCTACATTAAAACCGCACGTAATTATGTGCAACATCAAAAAAAAGGCGCTGAAGATGATTCCTCTACACTCTTCTGTCTGTTGGTTTTGTTTGTCATTCTTTTTTTTCTCTTTTTTTTTTTTATACATGTTCCGCCGCCTCATTATTGGTGTTGATTGGCAGTGTCCAGGGCCAATAACGTGGCCGAGTGATTCAGTAAAAAAACACCGTAGTTGCAGTGAGGTTATTTAAGGGAGGAGTCCCTCTGGAGGAGGCTGACAGTCCACGTCACCGTCACTGATGGTTAGCAGTGTAGCTCACACTGGCCCGTTGACCGACACTTCCTGGGGCGGTGGCGTTTCCTCTCTGTTAGGAACAGAGGAACACGGTCACACAACCTGAGAGGAAAACACACGGCTACAAGGACCATCATCCCTCGCTGATCAATGACATCTGTGACCACATTAACTCTCCCCAAACGTTTGAATTAAACACTCAATGCTCTCTCTAGTTAACCTCAGACAGAGAAAAAAAACAAAAAACATACAGGTCACACTAACTTGTGTTTACCACAAAGTTTATTTTCTGCATAATTCAAAATTCAATGGAAAAATCCCATTGAATTTTTTTCGAAATGCTAACTTCTGGGTTTCTTTACAAAAATACGTCATCCCTGCAGCGCTCTATACAACTGTCAATTACTATTTTGTGCAGCTACACAGCTGGAAACACTTCCTGTGTGGCGCTTTGACTCCATTCATCTGAAGATTCAGTTTCTGGTCCGGAACATATCAGAAAATAGTAAAGAAATGCTCATCACAACTTCTTAAGGCCCAAAGTGATGTCATCAAATGGCTTTAGTCTGACCAATGTTCCAAAACGTAAAAATATTAATTCCATTACATTTCTCCAGAGTAAGTAATCAAAGAGTTAACTCCTTATTTCAGATGGTGCTGTCCCCTCTTACTCAATAAGTCCTTTTTATGCTTTGACTTATTTCAAGAAACTCATGAGCACATCTCTGGTAAACAAGATTTAAAGCGCTGCTTTTGTGTGGGAAACTCAAAGGTTGACTAAATCAACTAATTGAATAGTAGACACAAACACTTAAGAGCTTCTTTGGTTGAGGACAGCCCTAACACAACATAAACATACAGTGTCAGCAGAAGGGCACGTACTTCCTGTCTGTCTGTGTGGTGGCGGGTGAATCCTCAGCAGGCTGCTGCTCCGGCGCTTTAGGAGGATCTGACAGAGAGAGCTTCTCCAGAGACACCGGACTCTCCTCACTGCAAGACACAGACCAACGGCACCCATTAGTCCACTGTAGTACACTTCAGGTTCAAGTCAGTGTCTTTGAACTTTTGCTTCATTTTTGTTGACTCTTTGTTCTGTGGTCACAGTAAAAGAACATTTTCTATTTTGGGCTCAATAAACAAAGCATCCTGGGATTCACTTACTCTATCCTGGAGAACCGTAGCTGTGTTAACCTAATGTTTCTGACGCTCCTTGATCCACAGGCTTTTCTGTTAGACTCATACCAGTATCCCTCTCAATCCTCACTTATGGCCCACTAGAGGCGTGTGGTTGTGTATCTGCAGAGATCGGCCCTCTGCCTGGATTTTCTCTTTTCTTGTCATTTTGCTGTGTTCAGGACTTTTCTGGGCATCAGCCTTTGGACACTGGGTGTGCAGCACGCATCCAAGACCAAGCTACGTAAATGACGCGGACACGACGCCAAAAAAACTGGGGGATGTTAATTATTAACCATAACTGATGCCAACAGTAAGAAGAATCTAAAAATTCCACCTCAAGTGGCCTGCGCTAGAGTTGTCGCCAACTTCAGGGCTAACCCGAGTTAGCCTGTTTTGGGCATTCACTACAGCTGATGTTGAATGATTGAGCCGGCTTGTTAGGCTCTTCAGCCACAGCAGCCCTGCATGCAAGGCACTGATGTTGACGGTTAATGATCCGTTAACGAGTGGCGGCTATTGATCAGAAAATAGTTAAAAATTAGCATCATTCACTCATTGCTATAACTAAAACAGGATTTTTTTTTTTTTAACATTGTGTTTGCTACAAACTTCTTTTACTTTCTGAAGTTTCTGTAGAGAACCAGAGCAGCTCTCAGGATGTACTTTACTTAAAAAAGGCAAAACTGAATGAATCTAGCAATTTCAGATCCCAGTCCAGTCTATCATTACCTCAATGTGGTAATTATGTTTCAAATATAGATGTTTCTACACACAGACCGGCTGTTTGTGAGTGGACTGGTCACCAGAGGAGGATTTCACTGCTCAGCATCTGAAAGCAGAGCTTCCAGCTCAAAAGTTACAAACCTTTTGAGGTCAGCCGTCTTGCCGGGGGCGACGGCTGTTTCCGAGGCGACGGCCACGGCGGGAGGAGCAGCGCCGGCGTTTTTGTCGTCCTCCTCACTGTCGGATCCCCCAGAGGAGCTGCTGTCTGAGGCGACGAGGGGAGCCTTCCTCCCTTCTCCCACCGGCCAGGCTCCAGAGGAGGCGCTCGCATCTGCTGACGCAGAAACAAAGACAGAACACGAGTTTGTGTTTGTCAATCATGATGTGTGTTTGAAGTCGTTCCGGGGCTTAAGTGTGCACCTCTAACAGACGCGGGCTGTTGTCAAATGAGCTCTGATCTGAGGATGCAGGGAAACACTCACCTCTCTTTTCGGGGGTTTGTTTGGCTTGTTTTTCTGCGTCACTGTTGCTCGAGTCCACAGGAGAGCTGCACCTGGGATCACTCTCTGTACTGTAGACAATCCAGAGGAAAACAGCGTTAACAAGTGAAGAATGACACCATCTGAGTTTGGTCTGTAATCAATTAGTCAAACTGTAAAATAATATAATACAACTGTTTAATGGCACACCTCAGTCTACAGACGAACAACTTTCCACTGTGTGAAAAGACATGAGCTATTCAATAGATCATGATCAGTAAACGTGTGGATCATCTGATAGTCTTTACTTTTTAGAGCTTTTGTTTTCCTCCCAGTATTGAAGCTGAAGTACTTCAGCCATAGCACATTTGAGTTCACATGTCCACTATAAGTGACAAATGTTCAGATTTCTCTAAATGTTTACTTTTTTTTTTCCAATTCTAAAGCTTTTGGAGGAAGGAAGTTGTCCCTCTGCACACTTTAGACAAAGTTTTGAGACAGTTGTGTCACTACAGGTCAAACAATGTGAAATTGTCCCGTACACTCTCCGTACTTCAAAACTAAAACGACCGGAGAAACGACTGTCAGCATCTCAACTAGGAACTAGAAGTCCTTTATGCGTTTCCTGTTTGCGTTTGAAGAATCACGCAGATTAGACAAATTAGACCGATGGATTAAAAAAACAACCGCTGTGTTTGAGCCACAGCTGTTGTCCTTCGTGTTCACTGCTGTGTCACTGTGATGTTTGAGCTGGATGAAATGAAGAGGACATAAAGAGGTGGAAAAGGAGAGTGAGCATTTAACTTTAGCTGCAGGGTTTGTGTTGAAACTTTGCCTCTAATGTTTCTGAACATCTAGAAAGCACCACCCTGAGAGCAGATACTTTATGCCACCTGGAACAATCAGGAAATACATTTTCCATCACTGTTTTTCTTGAAGACCGACCAAGCAGACCGGCTAATGTGGGTCAACATGTTGGCTTCTCACCCGGAGAAAGGCTGGAACTCAGTGAAGTTGGCCCAGCCACTTCCCTGCGTCTCTGCTCCACTCCTGGATGAGTTGTCCCACCCTGCTGAGGTTTGGGATGCTGCGGTCCCTCCAGAGTCCCTGAAATGTGCTGTCCAGCCTGGACCTGGAAACAAGACCAAAGAATAAAAATGCTCTTTCAAACTAGGACAAGAGGCTGTCCTCAAAGTCCCTCGGTTTACATGAGATTTGGTTGTGTTCTGCGAGTAGCTGCTGTCCTCTGACCGACCTGTTTCTGATGTGTTCTGTGGGTAGCTGCTGTCCTCTGTCCGACCCGTTTCTGATGTGTTCTGCTCGCAGTCCTCGTCCTCATCAGATTCAGATCCATGGTCCCGCTCCCTGCCTCCATTCTCCATGCTGCTCCTGGAGCTTTCCTCTGAGGTTTGGGAGACCCCAAACCTGGTGGAGAGGGACAATGGATAGAAGTAGAGAGACAAAAGTGTTAACAGATAGAAGACGGGAACGCTTGGTATTCTAAAAACTGCTTTGACGGGATGAAAACTAGAAAACAACCAGGTTTACCTTGTTCTGGATTTAGCTTGTGTTGCATAGTTCATCTCCTTCTCCTCCCAAATGTCCTCTTCTTCTTCAGCATCATCAAACTGGCGTATCCTCTCTTTACAGCAGGCTTCAAAAGCAGCCGCATTGGCCTGCACACAAACACACATTTGAATGAAGTCAGTCTGCTTAGACAAAATACCAACATGCAGCAAGTTCTGTAGCAGTAACTGCAATATAAATATCACTGACAGTGAGAGTTTGATAGTTACACATTCTCTGATTAAGACCCAAACAACAGCAAAACACTTACACTATTATCATCAGCATCTAGATTGAAGTTTATTTCGGCAATTCTGTCAAATGTGGCGCTGAGGAAAGAGAAGATTATATTAAAATATTAGGTTATGAGGATTACTGTGGAACAACTGAACGGGTTAGGCAACAAATAATAACACACCTACACGGAAGTATTACAATAACACAACAAGCATCACATCAAATAGTTGAACTGAGAATGAATAAGATGTGTCTGGTGTGGAGGTATTGTGTTCTGTTCAGGTTGGGATGCAGAGTGATTCGATTCCCAGCAGCAAACCCTTCAAGGGACGGTTCACCCTGAGATCTTCCTTTCACCTGTAGCTCTATTTATCAGCCTAGATAGTTTTGGTGTGAGCTGCCATGTGTTAGATAAGTCGTAGAGATGTACGTCTTCTCTCCAATATGATGGAATTATAGGACACTCGGCTTCTGGTGCTCAAAGCGCCAAAAAAATACATTCGAAAAACTCATCAGCAATGTCTCTTTTCATAAATCATGACCGGATTACTAAACCTAATCCACAGATCTTGTAACTACACCCACAAACCGTATCACCACGCAAGGAAGTGTACATCTGCTGATGGACGGGAGGCTCAGGACAGAGCAAGATGTAGACATTAATGTCATCCTGAGCTGTACCGTTAGCTCAGTAGTGCTACGTGAGCTAGCAGTATTGGTTAGCTACAAACTATAAACACGAGCCATCTCACACCAAAACAACCAGGATTGCTAAACATCACTGCAAGTAAGAGGACCAATGTGTATTATTGATTTTGGGGTGAACTTTGAGAAGAGCAACGAGCCGCGTGAGACTTTTACTCCTTACTTGATATTTTCATCGTGCTCGCTGAACTCCTCGTCATTGAAGCCAAACTGATCCACAAAGTTGGCCGTCATCTGTTGAATCTGATAGTCAGAGAAGGCCTGGGAAGGTCAAAGGGTAACTTCTTAAGGTGACATCGTGATGGATATTTGTTTATTTGAAAAGTAACAGTGGTGTGTCACTTTGTCTCCATGGTGGCGTCTACCCTACCTGCTGGAGAGACAGGTCGTTGGGGAAGGGGCTCTCCATGTCGTCGTCTTCACTGGACGAGTGCATGTTGTGGGTGCTGACCTGCAGGACACAGTGCAGGGTTTGGTAAACTTCATACGGGACACATTTGCACATCTGGCTGCACTTTTAAATAACGAATCCTTTAAAAACGTAGCGAAGAGAAAACAAATGCTAGTATTTGTGCCTTGACATAAAACTCAGGATAAAAATGAGTTTCTTTTCAAGTTACACCAAGAGCATCATCCTACAGAGGCTTCATCTTAAGATGCATCCTAAAGGTCTTTTTGAATTCCATGCAGCAAATACACTTTCTTGCAATGCAAATAACCGTCTGCAATTATAAACACCTACACCACCTAGTTCAGTTTCCTCCTGTGAAGACATCATTGTCTGTGACCTCACTTTAAATCTTCAAAGTGATTGTTGCTCATCAATTAAAACAACACCTCTGACTTTTGTTGCTTGTATTCTTAGATTTATTAAATGATATTTGGAAAGAAGCTGTAATATCTGCTCTGACACTCTGCTGGGCTGCTCGGTCCTGTCCTTATTAACTGGCTGCTATGAACTCAGCGGGCTGAAACTGGGAGAGAAGAGGAAACAAGAGGAAGTTAAAAGAAAGCTTTGGACCCGAGTGCTGCTGCTGAGTGGCGTCTCACCAGCTCGACCGTGTTCCTCCTGTTAGTCTCTCTCAGCGTCTCGTCCACGAAGCTCTCCCAGCGACCTCTGCAGTCTTCTGGCAGCTCTGCAAACACAGGGATATTCATTTTCACTAACTTTTCAGTTAACTCCACTTCTGTTAACTCATTTTCAGCATCAGGCCGGCAGCAGTATCGGCTCACCTTTGATGAGGTCAGTGATCTGGGCCTGTACTGGTCCTTTCTCCAGGTTCTGGACCACCATGTTGGCAATTCTGGTAAGGTGACCCATGTTGCCTCTCCTGGTGCCGCCCTCACCCCTGAGATTCACAAATACGATTAAATTGGCACAAAACTTCACTGCAACACCACAACTATGCTTGTCACAACTAATCTGTAATACACTGATGTTGCAGCAAACTGTTTGCTGAGATCCAAGAGCCATGGTGTTCTGGTTCAGATCAGAAACAGTTACCAATCTAAATAGAAACATCAACTCGCATTAGCGCCTCCACCAACTGTCAAGTTACAGTTTACATGCATGTTTGTCCCAAATGTGTGTGAAATTGGCATTTATCATATGAATTCTCGAGCTATGGTCACGGTGACCTTTGACCACCAAAATCTGATGGCTCATCGTTGAGTCCAGGTCGTCGAACGGCATTTTGAAAAATATTCATTGAGGTTTTTGAATGAAGGTCTGTGGCCATATTTTATGTCATCATTACCCTGTTATTGGGGGTCATCAAAATGTAATGTAATGTATTATATTTTTAAACAAAACTGCGTTGGATGTAAAGAGATCCTTACTGTATCTTATCGTTCTCCTCCCAGGCGTCAAGGATCCTCTGTACCAGTTGACACTTCTGGAAGAGCTGAGGTTCAACAGAAACAGAATGAAGGGGAGTGTGGGAATAATTGCGAAAGAGAAAGTTTTGGGTTGATGGCAAAGTCAGGAGGTCAAGCTGCTAAAGCCACCTACATGTGCTACGAGGGCGTTGTGGATAGAGGCGTGTGGGTCACTGGTCCTGCCCGTCTCCATTGCCTCCTCCTGCACCTCAGGGCTGGATGCTGCAGGCTGCCCGTCGTGGTTCTGGAGGGCTGGGCTGGGCCGCTCCTCTGAGGAAGGATGGCTCAGGATTGCCGCTACACACAGCTCCACTTGGAAGTGCAAAAAGTTATTCCAGGAGTATTTAAAGAACAGATCCTATTCAGAGAGAAAGAGAAAGAGAAAGAGAGAGAGAGAGAGAGAGAGAGAGAGAGAGAGAGAGAGAGAGAGAGAGAGAGAGAGAGAGAGAGAGAGAGAGAGAGAGAGAGAGCAACGTCGGTGACATGCTGTGAAAGCCTGTGAGAAACAGAACTGTTAGCGGCCCTGAATTGACTGGACACCTCCCATACAGATGTTAATATGTACTAATGTCAGTTTTTAACACCACATAGCTCTGTGCCCTTCTAACATGGTTATTTAAAAAAGTGGTGGTAATATCTGGACCAGAGATGACTTCTCCAGTGACTCCATGCTGGTTAACAGAGGAGGGTTTCAATCCCCCATCTGCTGCAATACACACAAAGCTTGATGGTCTTATATGAGCTAGTCTTATATGAGCCTGCTCCAAATAAGCCCCACCCACTGCCCTTTGGTCAGTTGGTCTGATTAGGTAATCAGTGCTCCCCTGCCTCACGACTAACCTTGTGCAAATCTGACACAACAGATATAACACACAAAAAATAAAAATGTAGGAGGGCTCAGACAAAGAGGAGCTACAGAGTTTCAATATGCAGAGTCAAGCCAGGCTTTAGCCTACCAGTAGTAGGTCCATGGTGGCAAGATTGCAGAGCTCCTGGCAGATACTGGGGGCACTGGTCTGCAGCAGGGCGGCCACCAGCCGGGCCACGTGAAGGCGGGCGTTCCCCAGTGGCTGCTCGAGAAGGCCAACGGTCGTCAATATTGCACTTTTCTGCAGAGGGAATGTGAAAAGCACAATGTTGTTTTTGATGCACAAGAACCCAGAGTGTCAATGCTATAACTGTACCAAATCAATCAACTACTAATAACAGTGCCTATGTGTAGAATGTATTTGTTTCATGACTCGTCACTGCTCTGTGGCTTTACCTTGGGGGGATCCAGAAGAAGCTGCTGGAAGTCCTTTAAATGGGGCTCAATGGCATTTAAAATACTGCTGCTGACAGTGTAAGACCTTTCATAACCCTGAGAATACAGATCCATCAGCCCTTCCAACCTGGGACACACAAGGAGACAAAAACATTAGACATGAAAGCTCCCAAAGCTTACAGTGAAAAACCGGACAGGAAACACTTTGACTCACCCAGACCTCCTGGTCTCCAGTAAGGTAAGTAGCACTTGAGTTCCGTTAACAATGGAGGCCTCACTCCTCTCCCCCTCAAACATGTTCTTGAGGAGCCCCGCTACACTCTCCTGCCTGAAAGACAAGGGTTTATCTCAGTAGCAAGAAGACCCAAACTGATAAGGTGTTCTCCTCTTATTAAAGATCGGAAATTATTTAGCATTTCTTTGCTATTGTTGATACTAATGTGTGGAAACTCATGGGTGACGTGTTGTACACCGAGGACGCATTACGAAGGACACAAACTCAAACATTCTCAAAAATCTAAAGTGTTGTCAAACAGGCTGTGTCAGCAAAGCCTTGTACACAGAGCAATCATTTAAAGAACGCTGAGCTGCACACTGGGAGTCAAGGACGACATCGGACTGTTGCCGTATGTTTACAATCCTTGCTTGTGTCGACATGTAAGAGCTCACTTCTTTCCACGTCTACCGTCAAACACAAAAAACACATGAAAAGAACCTGCCAATTATGTGACACCATTAACCAACAGCAGATGGGAAGCAGAGGGTTTGACTAGCTTAGTCATCAAACAAAGCCGATCTGGTGCCATGTTTTTATATAGTTTCTAGTGTACTGCAGCCGGATAAATGCCAAGTTTTTCAATACACACTCACTCTAAACACCACAAGCCACTGGACACTCGAACCAACAGGCATTGTAAACTTACGACTCTAGTACAGCCAATAGTGGGTCGGCCTCCATATTCTCCTGCATCTGATTGGCCTGGTCTCGACTAAGGCGGATGATGTCACAAAGTGTTTGGGATGCATTTGATTGTCTCTGAAACGTAAATCAATGAATTAGAAAATCCTCATTAACTCCTTTAAATAATGTTAATGCATGTGTACAGCGTTATAGCGTTTCAATCTGACAGAGAGAGTATCATGACAACATGGTGACAGGACACTCACCTCCTCATCTTTGCCAGTATGGATGAGCTCTGTGAGTCTTTGTACCAACTTCTCCTCGTTCAACCACTTCAGAAAAAAAACAAAACGGTGTTACATACATTAAAAGGTGCTCAATACGAAACTCAGAGCACATCTATTGCCTATCAACATGGTGACAGACTAAAATGCACATGCGGCCGGCCCGGCTATGTAAACAGGGCACAGAGGGAGAGAGAGTGACTACACATTACGCCACTATATATCTTTTATAGACAATAGTTATTTGCTGCTGTATTGATGCTCTGAAATATCGTATGAAGAACCTTTAAAGGCTGGTGTTTACTTATGGGAAGTACAGTAGCGCTTACATGGAGGACTTCCTGCCTTAAGGGGGCGGGCTCCACACAACTGATGAGGCGAAGCAGCAGGTCCATCATGGCAGAGGCATCAATATGTTTCAGCACCAGACCAATGAAGCCTTCCTTTTTCTTTAGAAAGGTAATCACCTGGAAAACAAAACAAAGCGCTCGATACTTTTGATTCCACGTAGCAGCACCAGGCTGGGTGAATCTGAACGTGGGACTTTTAAACGTCTTTTCCAAAACACCAGATTTCTGTTTCCTACTGTACGTCAGTGTTTTACTATCCAGTACAATGGATTAACAGTGCTTTTGGTTGCTTGATTACAAATTAAGACACCGTTGCTCAAGCCACGACCATTTCCAATATACCTGTTCGGTTTTCCTGGCAATGAGATTGCCGATGGTTTTGCTGAAGAAGCTGGCCAGTAGCGGGTTGAGGGGTGGGTCCTGCTCCAGGAAGTGATAGAGCACCTCAAGGAGAGACTCGTCCGCGCCCAGCTTATCGTTTATGATGGACACATCTGATGTCAGCAGCTCACAAGCCACGTTGGGAAACCTTACAAAAAATGTAATACAGAATTGATTATATTAAACCTAATTTTAATGGTTCCCATGGAGAATGGAGCAGTGAACTTTGTAACAAAGTAAAATGAGTAAAATCTAAGCAGAAAGGGTTACTGAACACATCAAGTAGCTACAACTCAAAAACTAATGTTTTTTTATTTTATTTTTAAGAGAAACGATGAAAGGACGTTACGTAAATTTAAAAAACCACATCGTTAACAAGAACAAGATCTGATTTAATAAAATACTGCCCTGATGCCTCAGTGTAATGAAAACTCCTGGACCAAAAAAACACTCAAGAGTTGAAACACTGTGTCGAGATGTCTGGCTCCTGGTTTCTCCGAGGCTTTAATAGTTTTCTATTCATTTGATTAAATCTAGTGTATTGTTTGCATGAGAACTCTTTCAAGTTATCTGATCAAAATAAAAACATAAATTCTGCCTTGTAATTATAATAGTTTATAATTTTTTAATGGTGGCACTGACTATAACCACACGCTGTCTTTTTCACCATTCACGTGGTTATCCCCGGACCCCTCACTATTCCCCATCATCACCTTTAGTGGCCCTGAGGACTCACTTGAAACGGCTCCGCTCCTCCAGGTCGGCGGGCGGCTCGGTGGTGATGAGGCTGACCAGCTCCTGCATGCAGTGGTCCTGGGAGAGGAAGAGAAGCAGCCGGCGATTTTGGGCCTTGCACTCCTGCAGGACGTCATCCTCCTCCATCAGCTCTCTCAGCGTCACGTCCTCCCTGTCCAGCAGCTGGTCGATGTGGGAGGTGGTGTGCAGGTCGAACTTCCAAAACATGGTGGCCGCTGGGATGGGGGACACAGCCCTGAGCGGGACAGCAGAGGGAGGAGAAAGGGACGTTAAAGGCAAAAAAACAACACAGAGGTGAGGAGGGTGGGGGAAAACAGAAGGCCCAGCATTAGCCAGAACAACAAAAGAAAGGGGTAGGAAAGGGAAGAGTGGAGGCGTAGGTGGGGAAGGAAGCAGGGGAGAGAGATGGATGTAAACAAAAATGTACAGTAGAGTATTAAACCAATAATAGCTGGAACAACAAGACAGCACTATCACTTGCTGTAAGTCCTTTTATATCACAGACTATGTTTGCATTCATTAAATAAAAATAATTGTAAAAAGCAATTATGATCAAATTAAGATGGATTATTCCCATTTATGCTATTATTAAATACAGGAGGGTAACTGATGCTGTGATGTAATGTGGAAGTGACATCTTCAGTCACTAATCTAGCTGTGCTCTAGAGAATTTAAACGTAAAGCAGGAATTGAATACATCTATTGGCAACTCATGTAGCCAGTTCACTCAAAATACTATGTTGTTTACAATAAGGACAACAGTTGCATTATTGTGCTCAAGGTAAATGTAGTCATGGACTGTGCACTAACAAAAATACCACATAGTAAACTGCTCACACGTACCAGTGGATGAAATGTGGATATCTTTAATCAGACCTCCCCCACGGGCAGGCAGGCATTTGTGTTTGTGCAGACGACAGAGAGTGTGGCGAGGCCTGGCATTTATCAGCATGGGTCTCCTCTTAAAACGCAGGCCTCTTTAGGAGATGAGACGCTGAGAGGCTCACCATAACCTGCACCACACCAAACACAGCAGACATTATTACATCAACTGTGCAGCAAGACTTCAGAAGAAATGACATTGTGTTAATAACATCATTTTAGATCTGCATGCTGTATGTGAGAGTAAACATGAGGAAGAGTTTGTTCCATTAAACAAACAAAGTCACATGAAAAACATGTAAAAATGAACGTATTTATATATATATATTTTTTTATTTAGGCCTACTCCTTGCAACAATATCATTTAAGAAAAATAAACAAAAAAATTGTTGTAAATGTTATCTGCATGGGTCAGGGGCTAAATTTAATTTGCACACATCCCCAATATTAACCTGTTCAACAGCTTCACATACGTTTTGGTGGGTCTATCATTATACTATCATGTGAAATGCATCTTACATGACGAAGAACAGCTAGTTGATGCTTTTGTGACAACGCAAGCATGTTTAGTTTGTTTTTCCTTGTGTGGTTACCGTGGCAGTTAATCTAGACAACCCAACACACCAGCAGTGAAAAACAAAAAATGTACATCTGCTGGCTTCGTCGAAGCTAACGTGTCTCTCAGAGCAATGTATATCACTGTTGATCATGGAAGTAAAACTGAAGGGGGAAATCGAAGCGCTTCCTCCTTTTTTGTTTCCCTTTTTTTTTTTGAGGACCCTTTCATGCACATGCAGCAGCAGCAGCGTCCATCTGGCATACATTTACAGAGTACACAAGTGCAATAATAACCCGCCGAACGCTCCCTGTGGACACTGAGCAGGAAAGCAAATGCTTGACTTTACATCCAAAATAGAACCCACCAGAGGCAACCTCAACAAAAACAGTCTACTGGCACAGTTAGACATTGAAAAGAGGAACAATGGCACACACTGAGGGCATACATGTGGATGTTGTGAGCCAACAATACTCTGTAATTAGGCAAGTTAAAAAGCAGTGAAATCTAACAAAAGGAAATTCTCCCTAGACTTTTACATGAACTCTCCTTTACTTGCTAAATGTAAATTTAAAAGACGCAACTGGTGGCAACTCAATGTTTATCATGTTGCACTAGATACTTATTGACACACAATACCAAACGATCAAACAATCTGCAATGGTGCACTTTTGAGGACAGTTTTACCCTGTTGCTGCTTACTTGCACTGAAATTATAAAATGATGTGGACAGACCTGTATCTCACGTTTGATACACAGACCATAGTCCCAACATACTGAGAGTTCTTTATGAGTATAAAAAGCCAGTGACTTTACTTACGTAAAAAGGTCCTGGGGTTCTTCCATTCACGTTATTGATTACCTTTGGGTTTGTTGACTGTCAAACAAAATAAGCCATTGCTTCAGACTTTGATAACTTGAGATGGGCACTTGACTTTATTTTCTAACATGTGATAGCTAATGATAAATTATGTATCTGCATCACTCCTTTATAATATGTTGGTAGGTAAGGAAGGGGGTCCCCCATTTATTAAGAGTCAAACAAACAATGAGAGACACACTGGTGTGTTGTTAACGCTTAACTGAGCTACTGTAGTTTTGGCATGAAGTGCACATCAACTGACTCGCAGTAGGAGCTCAGATTTCTGTTTACTTCAACTCCAGTAGAGACATCACTACCAAATAATACAAGATTTAAAAAAACAAGGTAGATTTACTTTACGGTTAATTACAGACGTCACAGCTGTCGTTTAAGCACTGGTCCCTTTCTTCTTTATCCGCCCGTAAGTAACTTACACATGAACCTAGAAACTAGCAGATCGTCGCTGTTGGCCTCAGCTAACTCCCAATGGCTGCACTGAGGAACAACTTAAACTACTTCTAGCTCGGTAGTTACCAAACAGCAACGACATTTAAATAACTGCATTATAACGTGCATATCGATGAGGAAATGAGTTACGTTTATGTCGATGTTGCTCAGCTACAACTGTTAAACATAACTTATCGACTATGTTACGTTAACTAGCGTTAAGTAATCGGACAGCTAAACAGATTCCTACGGCAACTTTAGCCGATTAGCCAACATTAGTTTCTTAAACCACGCTAACTATTAACTGGCGAGTTTAAGACACAAAGTTAAGCAACCAAACAATTTAACGTTAGCTAACGTTACGTTAGTTCCTCCTTCCCCCTGATTAGCACGTAAGCTAATGTTAATGAGCTACTTAAAGTTACCGTGTAACGTTACTGAGCTCAGTTAGCCAACTTAAATAGCTCTTCAACTTAGGCTAAACTTTGTCAATGCAGCAGTAGAGTTCACGTTAGCTCGTTGCTCAAACTCATGCCGATCTGTTCAAAACTTACCTTTGATTTGATTGCTATTCCTTCCGTTTGTATTAGATTGTTACTGGAGTTGTTCGTCCAGCCGCCAGCTTCTAAGTCACTAGCTATCCAGCTAACTATGAGCTAGCTGTGTTAGCTCACATATATTAGCCTGTGAATAGTGATTTGTTTTGAAGAAGGGGTCAGTCTGCGACAGGCTACAGTTAGCTAGCTCAACTTAGCTAACGTTAGTCAAATGTCTATGTCTAAGTCTATCAAATAAACAGTTCCCAAACATTAATGGCTACTTGACGTTAATAGCAATAGCAGTTATTTCAGATAGAGTGTAAGTTTTGTACTCACGCACAAAGTAATTCAAACGCGGGGCTAAGTTTAGCATGCAAAGCAGGAAAAACTCAGTCATATTTTTCGAATCAAAATGGCGACATGGTTACGAGAACGCGCAGTAGAGCTCCACGGTGCACGAGCATTGACTTCAGACACTGAACACAGCAAAGCATGTTGGAGTACTGAGTGATGCGACAGTGCGACACTGTTGTTTTACATGTCAAATTTAGCTAAAATAATGTTTCTTTAGGGACCTATCGATGTGCCATACCAATACTAAGTGACCTCACATGTTATGGTATTCTTACTGTACAATGTTATATAGTTTTAACACAATTCTAAGATGTGGGTATGTAGGTTCCAATGTACAGAAATTTGGGTCACAATTATTTATTCAAATAATGAAAATACTGTTCAAAATGAATCACACAGTGGGTTGCATTGTATCATAGCCAATACATTTATGCGTTTGTTTTATGTAAATGTAAAGTTTAAGTTACACTCAAGCTTTTTTCTTTGTTGAGTGCCATTAAGTTAGATATAATATATGTAATACTCACTATGAGGACGTACTTTAACAAGTGTTTTGTTGCTTAGTCTAACCTCTAAACTAAGAGTATTAAGATATATTTTGTATATTACACATTGTGGATTACATTTAGGAGAGTAAGATAATCAGGGCAGGCAGATAGTAAAATATCTATATTTTAAGTTAGGTGTAGTGATTTGAAAGGCAAGGTGTTTTGGCAGCAGTCACCAATCGAGTTGTCACTGATTAAATAAATAAATATTTCTTTAGTCCATAAATTATAAGTAATGACAAATTTCTACAAGTTATTAGTATGGGGTCTGTAATTATTAGAGTGTATAAGTAACTGAATACCCACTTGTGAAATTCAACCCCAATGATTACATTTAAATAGCACTAAATTAATTAATTTGTGTACTCTAAACAAATAATACTTGATATGAACTTTTTGAAAATGCATAACTTGAAATTACCTTTTGTAAATTTGAAAGAGGGAAATTCAAACCACCTAAACTCAGATACATAGTTTCCAAAATTAATAGTGATTCAATTTCACGATTAAGTGTTCAGTTCCAAATGTGATTTAAATCCATATTGCCTTGCTTTGCAAGTGAGAGAACTCCTCTCATTTATAAGATTGTTTTAAAAAGTTAAATCTACGTGATATAGCCTTCTCTAAAAAAACATTCACCCTAATATTATATCAGCAATGAATGATAAACAATATCCTTGAGTTTGTGGTTTCATAGTTAGGAAATGTATACTTTCTATTGTTTCTTTTCCTCTTTATTGATATTGTCTTCATCTCTCACCTTCTTCACCTCCCTTCTTATTTTCCTTCTCTCCTCTGTTACGTCCTTTCCTCTCGCTTCACCTCACCAATTCTCCTCGCCTTCTCTATCCCACAATGCATTGTGTTCACTCGTTGGATCATGGACCAAAGCGGTAAGCCCAATACCGAGTAGGGCGGACGTTAGCAAACTTCTTTAATGTGATATACTCTTACTTCGCAGTTATATTTGTTGTTGTATCATCTCTTCAAATAACGACACATCATCCTCCCCCTACACTGTTTCAGCGACGACGTAATATGTTGTTCCAGAGTAGCGTTAAAGCTAGCGTGGTTCAGGCTAACGTTAGCTAGAAACTAGCTAGCGATGGAGTAACGCTAGTTACGTTAAGTTATAAATGAACATATAAGGTCACATGCACTTTTCACAACAAGTTAACACAGTTACTACCGTATATTAAATGGCAAACGTTGCATTTCCACATGTTAGTAAGCGTAACCGCTAGCTTCGATTGACTTGCTCAACGTTAGCATAATGCTAATTAATCTAACGTTAGCTAAGAGCTGACACAACTAATTGCATATCTTAAGAACGTTTGCTGACATTTAGTGAAAGTACCTTTAGCTTATTGTCGTGAAGGCAGACCGTTCAGGCCACAATACATGATATCAGTGTAGCTGGTTAATGCTACCCAAAGTTACTAGACATTATCAGATGTGTTACTAACTTTGAGTGTGCCATTCTTGCTATATCCCAATGATATAGCAAGAGTGATTATTCTTCTCCAGTTAAATAAGGGCTTGTCATTTTGTAAAGTAACTTTGAGCCTTGTAAGGTGCCTCTGTCACACGCTGGGTCTCGGTGCTTGTTGCCCATCCTAACTTAGACCATCATTTCCTGAAAGCCAATTCTAAAAAATCGCCTATTCAGTCGGATTCCCCCTTTTCCACTGGTCATTTTAATTATGTAATATTAACAAATTCATATCAAACGGGTGCACCTCTGACTAATTGTTGTCATTTTCTTTTGAGTACGTGTTGTATTGTATAGTTTTGTAATAATTACATTACAAGACTCTAAAGCAGTGTTTTGTATATTACCTTTTTCCCCAGCAGACAATGATCTTCAAGGAAGTGATGGCTCTGGGAGTTTGGGTGGCCCAGATGTCCGCAGACGAATCCCCATCAAACTCATATCCAAGCAGCCCTTAAGGAGCAAACCTCCACCCCGCACGCAGAGACCCAGCAGCCGGCCATCTAAAAGTGAGGGTGGAGAAAACGGTAGGCACATTCTGCAGTAGCTAAGGGTGCTTTCACATCTAAACCATTTGGTTCGGTTTAAACAAACCCGGGCCTGTTTTCCCCGTAAGTACAATTCATTTGGGCTGATATGAAAGCTGTCAATCGAGCCCTGGTGCGAACCAAACAATTGAACCTAGGCAGCCTGGAATGTTGGGTCTCAGGACGCTTCCAAGCAGACTCTGGTGCGTCTTGTTTATGGTGTGAAAGCAAACTAACCAACCACAGGATTTTATGATAGCAGACATGTGATTTTAGCATGATTTCAAAAGTTAAACTACTAATAAATACTGATCGTGAAGTTTGTTCAGGAAGGGATCTACTAATCTGTAAAATTATATATATATATATATATATATATATATATATATATATATATATGGCTGCAACTAACGATTAGTTTAATAATCGATTCATCTGATTTTTCGATTAATTGATGAATCGGCGGGGAAAAGGCGAGTGAATAAAACGTGTCTTTAGTCTTGCAAACTATACCACCCCTGCTTTACTACTGTTATTAACGAGCTAATGCTAACTTGTCATGCTGGTCAAGCTGGATAACGAGTAAACAGCTGCACCAGAAGAGCTACTGGAGGGACGTTATGTTCCTCACTTCAAAACGGAACAACAGTAGGATTCTGTAGTGACTTATCCTGCTGTTGAACTCCCTTCCTCCTCCTCAAGGACTCCAACATGTTTACGTTTTAGGTGCTGAATCATCACCGTGGCGCTCCCGTGCCATGCCATGTCGCTTTTGCATATCTTGCAATTAACACACCTTTTCGATTTATTTAGTGAGAAATGCTCCCACACCTTGGATTACTTAGGTCATACTGATTTCTCTGCCTCTGCCGTGTGGTTCAGAACAACGTTACGGATCCGATGGTCTTTCCTCTACCTCAGCTCTGCTCCGCGCTCAACTCAACTTTTTTTTAATACTCAAACATCTCCGCGACTTATTGAGTGGCGTAATAATCGCGCAACGCAACAAATCGATAATGAAATTCGTTGCCAACGCTTTTAATAATCGATTTTATTTATTCGTTGTTGCAGCTATACACTGATTAATAAATCAAAAGCTGGTAAAAAAAATTTTGCTTAAATCAAACTCTGTACTTTGTCAGTCACCAGAGTTGGATTTCCCCACGTTGGTCCTGATGATGCAGGATGACAATCGCTAAAACTGTCAATCAACAAGTTACCTTTCAGTCTGTAGAACTTTATGTTTACTCCTCGTACTCGTTGGTAAAATGTCAGTGTGAACATGAACTGCACCAGAACTAAAATGCATCAATGTATCACTTGTCCCCCCTAAATCTGGCTCAAATGAACCCAGCTACAGCTGTGAAAGCACCCTAAGATAGTGTTGTTGGTGTCTTTCAGTCAGTGATGGTAGTTCTCCTGTTTGGCCATATGTCAGTTCAGTTCGTTATTGTCCCACTGGGTGAACATGCAGTGGAGCACAAACGAGCAATGACAGTACTCACGCAAACAACAAAGAGGTGTCATCATGATGTGTAAGACTTTTGCTGTGGGTCAGTCGTTCTTTAACCACAATGTTGGCGGTTACTCGTATGTATATGACCATTCTAATAAAAGTGTTAGCAGTTAATGTAATGAGCAAAGTTTTAGATGTCCTTGTTTTACTTGGATTTTCTTAACTGGGGGTCTCAGGACTAGGGTTGGTATAAAGTGTCATTTCTAAAAGAAAATATAAATTGGGATTTGAGTTTCAGTAATAACTGATATTTTATTGTGTCAATGCTCATTTCCATTTACACGTAAAAATTACAAAATCACATTAATTTGCATTCGCAAATATGGGACAGATAATACAAAAGAATCAGGATTACATTTTGAGAACAATGTAAAAAATACGTAAACCAAAAGGAAAAATCTTTGGGGAAAAAAGAATAAATAATAATTTATAATAATAAATAAGATTGACAGATAAAATTATAAGTACAAACTAAAATAAAGGAGACAAATTTAAATCAGATTCTTGGAATAGGTGCGTATCACAGTTCTTCCTTATCTATCTAACTCTTTCCTATTTTCCTGTCCACTAATCTTCTTTCACTCACAGGTTCATTAGAATAATAAAACTGTATAAGCTAGTTCAGGGGTCACTAATAGGTGGACCGCGGTCCAGACCCAGATCCCAGATGTATAACTGATGGATAATTGAGAATTACCGTATTTTTCGGACTATAAGGCGCACTGTGAATTAACGTGTCTATGTTCACACATAAACCGCACCGGATTATAAGGCGCATTAAGCAAAACAACACAGTCCGGTAAATCAAACTTTATTCAACTCAGTTGTAACAACAAATACCGGTACAGAAAAATACACTCACTTATCGATTCATTCCTCTTCCACAAATCCATCGAATTCTTCATCTTCAGTGTCTGAGTGAAACAGCTGTGCGATTTCGGCATCAAGAATGCCCGAATCCCTCTCGTCATTTTCCGAGTCAGTCTTGTTGCTGTTATCGGTACTTGGCTGTTCAGTGATGATTCCAGCTTTCGTGAAAGCTCGGACGACGGTTGCGACCGATGGTTACTTGTTGTGCTTATTGATCGATTTTGACTTTTAGTTTAGACATTACATTCCTGTTACGGGGCCGATCAGGTAGTGACACAGCGTACCGTAATGCTCCGAATATCCATTGAGCGGAGCGGCTTCGTTGCTTACCAAAGTCGTACTTGCATATTTCGACAGATTTTTGAGCGCATTGTACCACATAAAATCGATCAATAAGCACAACAAGTAACCATACATAAGGCGCGCTGGATTATAAGGCGCACTGTCAATTTTTGACAAAATTTAAGGATTTTAAGTGCGCCTTATAGTCCGAAAAATACGGTATACATTTTGGCGGAGTGATTCTATTTTAACCTGCACAGCTTTTCTAGCCTTTATGCCACTCAGTCAGCAGTCCAGGAAACACACCGACCAATTACATGCATTGTAAATCATCTCACGTGACGCTACTAAGGGTACATTTCAAGTCTCTTAATTGTCATTTCCTCGATCCTCGCTTGAACCGGAAGTTGTTCTGCGCCGCCATATTGATGGCCGTCCCAAAGCTCTTATTTAGCTCGGAGGAGCGAGGAGAGAGGAGGGATCTCTGAGGAGCCATGAGCGAGGATCCACGAGAACAGGCTTCCAGGAAGTGTTTTAACGGCAGACACGCCCCCTCATTGGTCATCAGTTATGTGATTGGACGCTGCAGCCGATCGGACAGATACGATTTTTTTCAACACGTAAACAGTGAAGACGAATCGCAGATTAAACTCAAACTTTATATTTGAAATGTTTTCTGATTCAGTATCTGGATTAAATATGTTCATTGTAGATCTGAACAACAAAGGGACCACAAACAACTTTCTTCATTTGTTAGAAAGATTTGTCTTTTCATGATCTGATATTTCCTTCAATAACTTTTGTTATGGATACAATTAAAGTCAGAGAGAGCTTTTTACATCATTTATCATAATTGTCACGTGAGGCTGATCATTCCTGAGGGTTTGATGAGTTTTATCATTTAAGAGAAATCATAATCATATTCTGGGTTATTTAATAATCATTTCACAATCACAATTTCAGAACGTACAGACACAAATAAGTCATAAATATGACAAACGCATTCTGCCGTAGAAATCGATCCTGTGCTTAAACAGGACACCGTTTATTAAAGAGGTAACAGAGAAAACACCGCTACAGTGATGATTACTGTCTTTATTAGTTATTATGATCATGTGTGCAGACACAAACTATCAAAAGTCTCTCCAGCTGTTAAAGCCGATTGACAGTTGATCCAGCTGTGATCAGCGGCCGCCGTCATCAGAAACGGACGTCGCTTCACGTGACGCTTCAGAGGAAAGGACGTCTCATATCTCTTAAAACATATTTCCTTGTTCCTCTCCTCGCATGGTTTCCTCCATGCATCCCTGGTGGGAGGGACTAAGACACAAGGAAATGACCCAAGTGAGGGAAACAGGGATGTAATTAAGAGACTTGGGATGTACCCTAAGCCAATCAAATGTATGTATTCTGAAATGCATTTGAGCCGAGTGAGATTTGCACACAGAGACGGGGGGAGAGAGAGCAGAATCAGAACCGTTTATTGCCATGGTATGTTGAACATACAAGGAATTTGACATGATGGGAGGTGCTTAACATTTAACAATCAACACAGTGCAAAGTATATAAACATATTAAAATTTACAGAGAAATATAAATTGAAGTATAAAATAAGCAGTGGGAGAAGCAAGTAAGTGAGTCGGAGAAGCGATTTCACATGGCGTGCTCTAAAAAGAGAAAACCGAGCTTTTAACAACGAATGGACGGACTATTATTTGTTCATTTTTCCTGCTGGCGCTACAAAACCACTCTGTCTCAATGTTCATATACCGTGGCCATTAAGCGCCAATGTGAAACGCCACTACGAGACCAAACATGAATCTTTAGACCAAACATACCCACTCGGATCTGAACTGAAGGCAAGATGTTAGGATGTGTAGAGATTGTTTATTATGAAGTTGAGTGAGACCATTATGATGTGAAATGGATTTAACAAAAGAAGAAAAAAGTTAACTCCAGCCACATTCTTTAATTTTTCTAAAATCAAGCACTTTATTTTAAATATGGAAGTTTTTCAATAAAATATTTTTTTTGTATTTTATTTTTAGATGGAGCCCTTATTTTACTTGAAATGAGAGAAGAACATTTATTTATTTATTTCTATGTATTATTTATAATCCATACAGTTACATTTGAAAACTGAGAATTGATCTTTATTTAATTTGACAGTTGTTGACTACACAGAGACGTTGTCACTAGTACTACTTGTGTGGGTGGGGAGATGGGGAGATGGGGAGATTTTCTCAATTTGGAAATTTAATTGAATACCCCTGAGCTACTTCTTTAAATTACTGTGGCGACATCATGCAGTTTACCTTTGCACCACCAGAGGGTGCCAGCGTATCACCCATAGTGACCAGAATTGACCATTGACTGCAGCCCAAATAATCTACCAAGATCTTGCACAATATAATAGTCTCCTCAATTGTTGTATCAAATGGAGTTTTACATTGTGACTGACTTTGCCACCTTTTATGTGAACTTTCAGTCAATGTTGATGTGAATGCTATATTGACCAAGTAAAGCTGAGTTCTCCTGCTCGCTGAGCCGTGCCAGCAGTGCCTACATGTCATTATAACACGCTCTGAGGAATTTATTGCTTCAATCTACTACGTTTACCACATCCACATAATATGTGAGGGGTTTTCTCTTTAAGGGTAAGTATCTCCAATTAAGGCTGCCTTGTTTTCCAATAACACTTTAAAGTGTATCATGTCAAAACCTCAAACAGTTTGTGTGATCTCCGAGAATGAAATACATTTTAGTTGTTTATATTCTAGAGGTTTCCATACATTGACATCTGGTCACAGCCGCATCAAGGTCCTTGGTCACTGCTTTGGAGACAACTGAATTAGACTCTGTTTTTCTGCATTACATCATTAATATTTGTCTCTTGTGTGTTACAGATAACTTTGGCTTCAAGCAGGAGGAGAGGTTTGATTGTGGCGCTAAATCTGGTGATGTGTTCGCAACTCAGAGGAGATTCCCCCAGGCACTGTTTTGGGACTATAAGGTACAGCACCTGTTGGGAGTAAAACGACGCAAAAGCAGCTGCAGCGTTTAGACAGATATGAATGACAAACATCACTAATGTCTTTCATGAGGTACATGACGTCTCCCCTCCAGACCATCAGAAACGTTTTCCTGATATCTGGTTTAAACAATTCTCTCCCTAGTGTTCTCGGATTCAGTCTCAAAGTTTGAGCAAACAAAAAAAAGTAGACAAATCCTCAGTGGTTGTATCCAAGTAACTCTAAATGATTGTGTTTTAATGGTAGTTACCTGTGTTTCTCTCCCTCTTTTTTCAACAGTTAAATTTGATTGGAGAAAGGGATGAAGTACCAATTCACTTTTGTGATAAATGTGGGCTTCCTATCCACCTATATGGACGAATGGTACGTATTATCGTTGAACTGACCTTTCTCTGCAGGCAGACACAGAAATGTTCATGTGTAACTCTTGTTCTCTGACTCCTCAGATCCCCTGCAAACATGTGTTCTGTTATGACTGTGCTTTGCTTCATGAGAAGAAAGGAGATAAGATGTGCCCTGGGTGAGATTTTAACCATTTCAATGTGTTTCAGTGGATATGGCAACTCCTTCCAGTTTTGACATCATTTATTATAAATGCAGGATTTTGAGTGGTGAATCGCTAGTGGTGTAACGGACTGTAGTTGATCTGTGGTCATACGGTTCAGCACACATTAATTACACACGCAGATTAAAGACAGTTTAACCATCGTAGTGTGAAATAAGGCTTTACTGACGCCCTGATAGCGCTTCATTGTGAACAAGTCCTTGTTTAAATGGGCAGGAGGAGAGATTATAACGTTGGCAGCACCTGAGCTAACAGCTAACATATGGCGGTTCTATTGAGTTACATTATGATGCATTCATGCTCTATTCAGTAAAAATGAGTGTTGGGAGAAGGTAAATTATAACGTCATGATGAGTTCAAATGTAATCATATAAAATGTGGTGAGAAACTTAACAAGTCCAGTTGTTTGAAGGAGATGTTTTCACAGCAATATGAAATGGATATAAGAGATGTGTTTATGATCTGTTTAACTTCCGAAAACTAGCTCTAAGCAACTTATAAAAAGTAAAGCAATAACATGGAATTTGTGATGGTCTTGTATAGCAGCTTAAAGTTCTATTTGCTGTGTGTTCAGCCTCACCATGTTCAACTGCACGGACCCGGTGCAGCGCATTGAACAGAGCCTGCGTGGTTCCCTCTACATGTGCAGCGTCGTGCCTGGATGCAAGCGCACCTACCTGTCTCAGCGCGACCTGCAGGCCCATGTCAACCACCGCCACATCAGGGCGGCCAAGTCGTCCGCCGGCCGACAGGAGCCCGTGCACCTGCCCCCCCAATCCGAGGTCTCTGACCGTTTCCGCGTGCATCCGCCTCACCTGCCCAAGAACCACGTTCACCTGCCCAACCCGCTCCAGCACAGCAGTCACGACCCCTACAGTCAGCCTCCCCCACCCACAGCCCACGAAGCCCCGCCCCCGACCGCTCTCGGTCCCGAGACATTCCGCATCTCCACGGTGACGACCCGCAAGCACAGCAATCTCATCACCGTGCCCATCCAAGATGACTCTTCCTCTCGGGAGCCCCTCTCTGGTGGACCGGGCCCCGCTCAGCCACCACACCACCACCCGGGAGACTATCCTGGTCAGCCCCCTGTAGTGTCCCACTCTCACCACATGATGGCCCCACCGCAGCAGCACTTCGGCCCCCCACCTCCCCCTCCTCCTCCCATCAGCCACCCCATGCAGCACCCTCCCCAGGCCTCCGGTACACCACACATGGTTTACAACCAGGCCCCTCCTCCTCCCATGTCCACAGCTCCCCCACCAATCACTCCGCCGCCAGGGCACATCATGGGCCAGATGCCCCCCTATATGAACCACCCGCCCCCAGGACCGCCACCACAACACAGTGGCCCCCCAGTCAACGCCCCCCCACCTCATCACTACAACCCCAACTCCATGCAGCAGTTCCCCGAAGACCAGGGAACCCTCAGTCCCCCGTTCAGCCAGCCAGGAGGGCTCAGTCCCGGGATGTGGCCCGCTCCGAGAGGGCCCCCACCACCACGAATGCAGGGTCCTCCCCAGGGCCAGATGCCTGGACCTCACCACCCAGATCAGGGCCGCTACCGGCCTTATTATCAGTAAACTGCCAACTGAATGAACGGGCAACAGCCTGCTTCATTCTGTTCCATGCCACTCGTCTGAATAATGTGATAGTAGACCTCAGGGTTTTAGGACTTTCATTTTGATAAGACATCACCCCCCCCCCCCCCCCAAAAGGCAAATGTGTATGTGCTGCACATTTTAGTTAAGTGTACTGAACTTCCCGCTGAACAATTGAATTGGAATAGACTTTGAGAGGAGCAGCAATGTCCCTTTTTTTTTTGTTTTATAGCGTATGGTAAATATTTCTGTATATATGTCAGCTGAATTCACACATATGTACTGTACATTAAAAGACGCCAACTATGTCTCAATAAATTTTTAACGGCAGATGTGCATCTCATCTCTGTTTGATATGACTGAAGGGTCACCAGCTGATTTGTTCGCCATGGAGGCTGTTGAGAACAATACTTAGCATTTTAACATTCAAAGCTTTCTAAGAGGACATTTGGTTAAAACCGGTTTTATGAGGGAAGACCCTTTTTAAAAATACAAAAAAAGTGTTACTTTATCAGACATTCTGTCCGTCCCTAAGAAATGTCTGGTTCTTTCAAAGTTTATGTCCCCAGGTTGAAGTTGTAGCTAACATAGTTAGCTCTAAAATGCTCTGTTTGAACTCTGTCTGGTGTCGTAGAAACTACAGGTCTGCTTACTGGTTACCAGGGATTAGCTGATACATTGTCAGCTGTTTGTCTTCAGGTCCTTTTTATTGCTAACCAACTTTGTTTAGAAAAAGGTTTCAAACCTAGTTCTGTCTCAATATCTGAAGTGCAGTGACACCTTTGTTTATCTCAGCCTATAGATTTAGCTTTTGTTTATGAATATTTTTAGTTGTCTTTGATGAACCTTCGGATAGTCCCAGTGGTTTGAACTCTGCTACACATTTGTGGAGTATTTGAGATGCATTTGATTGACACAATGAACACATTTATAACCTCATAATGCCAAATTATTTCGTATCCTCGTTTTATATAAAAAATATATTTATGTTATGCATTTATTTTTGGTAACCGTGCGTAAAAGGACAGTAAAGTAGCAACAAGTAACAGACTGGATCACCTATAAAAACATGACTTCAATGGACTTTAACCTAAACAGCATTTCAAAATAAAACTCACTCACTGTATACACAAAATAGTTGTTTTATTAGTTGTGTTGTAGTAGTATGAAGAGAACAGCATTTGTATTAAAGGAATGTTCCTGGAGACGGTTGCCCTCCTACAGTTTGCTATCTGTTAACTGAAAAAAAAGAAAAAAAGTGAGCGGTGTTGGTTTTCAATTATGACAGTTACAGAAATACAAGTTTCTTTATGAATTGTATTTCACTTAATTTCTTTGATTTGTTTATTATTTATGCTCTTTAAATCTTCCATACTCGTCTAATTATATCAAGGGAATTCAACTTTTTTTTCATTCTAGTGACCTTTATGAGCTCTCCTCCGGAGTCTAAACCTGACATCTCTCCATGACTGATTGTTTCTGTGCTGGGCTTCTGCATGCATAGCTAGTTTTCTTAAGAAGACGCTAGTATTTGTAGCATAAATAGCTTCCCTTACCACCCAACCTTGACTTTTGTCCTTGTCCTTGTCCAGCACATGCAGCATGGCGTCATGAAGGGTCGGGAAGAACATGGAGGTCAGAATGTCTTCGTCGAAGAACGTACAGCTGTGTAGTTTCTCCATGATACAAGCTGTCAACACACGGGATACGGTGTTATGTTTTTTACTATTCACCTTGTGCTCAGTGTACGTGTGCTGTCACTGAATCTAAGATGAGACTCACCATCACAAGAAACAATGTAAACATCCACATCAACATGGATGAACTCTTTGAGTGCCTGTGGAGAATACAGTGAGTTTTAATGTGAGCAACTGTCACTGTATAGAGTATAGAATTATGTAATGCAGCTGATGAGAGATGTATACAATGGCTCTACTTTATTGCAGCGACAGTGTTGACCACCTACTTATTTGGAATCTATTCACATATGGTGAACAGTGATACAAGCGATCTTTGGGACGTCTTGAACAGAAAGTGTCACAGCAGAGTGTTGCACCAAAAGAAAACAGCTCAGAAAACAATGTTTATGGAAGTTGACTATTTAAATTTGACCTTTGGTTCATATTGTTACGGCTGTTTTTGCTGTATTGCAAACACTTCCTGCTTTTCGGTGGTGAACCGACAGAAGGCTTTTAGTATGAAAGAGTACCAGGAACAGCAGTTAGAACTTATTTCGGGCTGAAATAATTTATCAATGATCAGTTCATCAAAGGAAATTAATGGGCAACAAACAATTTTTATACTTGAATAATTGTTTAAAGGTATAATATGTCACTTTTCAGCCTTAAAATGTCTAAAAACAACTACACCTGTGCTATATATTCTGTTGAGTTGTGTCCTGTCATAATCCCAAATGTTTCAATAAATCTTCAAACCCAGGGAAATCTTAAATTTGAACCAAGGTAACGGTGCGTTTCATTTGGTCACCTGTCAGTGAGGTCATATCCTCTTTGTGCAAGCGTCTGCGTTGTGGTTGTCTACCAGAAGCTGTTGTTTTTAGTCAGTTTAAAGTCACATTTTTACGGTTTAGATCATGTTCAAACCGGAAGATAGCTGTGAGTCATCTGGATCTGAAGTTATCAGAGAAACAAGCTGAGCAAGCGGCAGCTCAGCAGGGACGTCCTGCTTCTGACTTTTAAAAAGAAACTGCTTTATTCAATTTTCCCGTTTTTAACGATAAAAACTTTACTCGTCTTTGATTTTAAATAGAATTTTTGGGTTTCATATTTTGGTCTGGCAATTTGAACACGGCATCTTGGGGTTTGGAAAGGCATGATTTTTTTTTTTTTTACTTTTCCAACATTTTATAGAGTAAATGTCTAATTGATATAATATAATCTGTAGATTAATTGATAATAATCAGTAGTTGCAGACCTAGTCTTATTCATAGAGACTGCCACCTTCTCGGTCTACACCGCAACAAGTTGACAATAGTGTTTCAGTTTTAAATAATGTAAGGGAGGAGAGGTGAAAAAGCAGTCCCAGTGGACTGGTTGGATGAAAAGGTGGAAGTGGATACTGTGACATCCTACACTTTCTTCCGCCTCACTAGCATCTATTGAGCTCCAGTATGTTGGAGCCTCCTGAATGACTCGGTACCGTTTTGAGTCCCTTCAGAGCCGAGATGTCCAGGAAGGACACGGCAGAGAAGTCCAGGATCAGGCTGTGGAGGTCCACTCTGGGAACAGTGACGTCACCGGGAAGCTCGCCTCTCCAGTCCATCCGGAAAGGAAGGTCCTTGAGGTCAGAGGGCCGATCCAGCGCCTCATCAGTCCCATCAGTTGTCTGGCAGAATACATCCCTCAAGCCTCTCTGATTGACAGATGTAAGAAAGTAGGCTTAGAGCTTTTGGGGGAAGAACACTTTGAAGTAGTTTCTAGTATATTTGAGGTCTCACCTCTGTAACATCGTCCTCCTTTTTCAACAGTTTCTTGATTTTCCTGAGAGCTTTGTTCCTCTTTCTCAAAACCCTAAGCGGATTAAACCCAACCTGGAACAACAACGTCTTGATTATGTTCATAGAAATGTCTTTTCTGGGATGCAGAGCGGATGTTTTGTACATACAGCGTCTACCAGCTTGTCCCTGAAGAACTCAATATTGGCGAAGAAGATAGGCGAGGGCATCCTGAAGATTTTCACTCCCTTTGGTTCGAATATCTGAGAAGGGAAGCGTCATGATAAAACAAATGTGATTCAGAGAGATGTCGCAACACAAACTGAAACCATTCAACAGTGTTTAACTTTTTGGATTTTCATGCATGTACGATTTTACATGCTTACATGCATGTAGTCTTTGCGATCTTTGTAGAGGTCGGTCCCTGGGATGTTAGCTAGGACGGAACAGCGGGGGCTAAAAAGATATGAAGAGGTTTAAAATTGTTTAAAAAAATACTAGAATTAAACATCCGTCAAATATTAGGCAATAAAGGACACTGTTCTTTGTACTTTAGATTCCAGGTATCTAGGAACACGTGGGGCTTAATTCATGTTTTTTGAGCTGCTGCTTGGATTTCTTTTTCTTTTTTTTCATCAGTTTCTTGTTAAACTTGAGTCCCCACCTTTATGGAAGTGAAACAGTAAATTGGTGGATTGCCCCTTTAAAGGGATGCAAAATGACTTTAACTGCTCTATGCAGGGTGTTGATAAGATTTTTCATCCACTGCTTTATATCAATTTTTTCTTGTCATTGTCTCCGCCAGATTATGTATTCAGTTGTGGATCTCTGCATCTGTCTTGTAAAACGTTGTTGA
This sequence comes from Cebidichthys violaceus, assembly GCF_023349555.1. Classification (NCBI taxonomy): domain Eukaryota; kingdom Metazoa; phylum Chordata; class Actinopteri; order Perciformes; family Stichaeidae; genus Cebidichthys; species Cebidichthys violaceus. The sequence continues at coordinate 6,866,604 of NW_027176384.1, forward strand.
CTGCGGACTCTTTGCTACTTTTCTGCTGAGTGAAGCCAATGCAGAAGTGTCTTAAAACTTTTATTCTTGCTAATGGCCAGCATCACTTGTTTTATTACCTCATTAAACATTCTCAATGTCTCAATCTCTAGTTTCAGGTCTTCTGCAATACAGCATGATGTTCATTTAGTAAATTATGGTCCATTTAGAGTCAAACAGACCATAAAGCAGGGTACGCTTTAGCAACATGCATAGCAACACTATTGAAAAACAAATTCTCCCATCATCAGGACATTGTGATTATACATGAGAGCACCATACAAGAGGGCTGCCATCCATACGAAAACATCCACATTTGAATTGAACTTACTAACCCGACCAGCCTTTCACCAATCTTTGTCATCAGCAATGAATTTAACAAATGCTGCGAAGGCAAAAAAATACTAGCCAACACTTACTGCTAGTACCCCAAAGGTGGCACGTGTGTCTAGGGTATCCTAGCTAAACACACAGCAGGGCTGACAGCCAACATGAAGTGTTACGCTGTGTAGTTACGCAGTGTAGTTACGCAGTGTAGTTACGCAGTGTAGTTACACAGAGAGCTGCATAAATGAAAATGTATCTGTTGCATGAGATGTTCCGGTGAAAAACGTCTCTGATAAGTTTGCCGTCTGGCCTTTAATTCGGTCGTTGAAATTAATATCAGCCTTAATTTGTGTGATTACAATTGAGTCCTGAAGACCACGGTGAGCAGTTCCACCCCCAGGCCCACTGCCAGACCAAGATCCAGTCCCAGCAGAGTGGCACCCAGACATGTTCCCATCCACACCACCTGCAGACAAAAAGCTGAGGTCAAACATTGAGAGAGGACAGTAAATAACCACGTAAATATGGTACAGTTTGGCTTTGGCAGTGAACTATGAGACAACACCTACACAGTCTGGTTTGTCCCTCCTCCACAAGTACGGGATTTCTCTGAATTGCATCAGCATGCCCTTCAGGTTGACGATGACCAAGGCACCCAGGACAGACTGGAGTGGGGGCAAATATTAAGGGTATATGTAAGGGGGTAAAAAACTGACTTTTGACATAAAAATGTATATTAAAACAATTAAAATGCTATACATATTGGCATAAGCCTTTACATTACAGAGATCAGTCTCACCGTGGGAAGTGGTTCTAGCAGGAAGCCAAGTGCCACGGTTACGATCATCGCCATCATGGCTGAGATCAGCCCTGCAATCTGCATTTGTAAAAAGAACAAAGAGTTAATGTTTCATTTGAACAAGCCAATGAAAGAAAACAATGTCATATAAACCAGATCGTAACGTTGCAGTGAACCTTTTTGGAGACCTGGACCTTGGAAATACCTGCATGTCGTGAGCTAGCAAAAGTTTGTGACCCAGGAAACAGTGAGGTTTGTTTTCTGACCTGTGTTTTGCCTCCCGAGCTCTCCTGCACGGCCGTCCTGGAGAGCGCTGTGCTGGCTGCAAATGATCTGAAGCTTGCGCCAAATATGTTGCTAACCCCAAATGCAATGAGCTCCTGGGATGGAAAAATGTTGCCTTTTTAATTTGACTTTGATGATTCTGTTTGACCTACTTTTATTCATGCAGCACAGGAAAGCTCACGTCCAACCATGAGATAAATGCAATCTTCAACGTGATTTTATATCTTAATGACCAGAATTATGAGGAGTCTTATTCTGGTACTTGCATGGTAGCTCACCTGGTTCCCATCAATGGTGTAATCATGTTTGATAGAGTAGACTTTGGCCACAGAGAAGGCAACAGCAAACCCCACTATGGCTACAGGAAAGGCCTCCACAGCACTCTCCTGGAGGACTTCCATGTTGGGTGCAATGGGAGACTCATACCTGCAAGATAAATTGTGCATTCATAGGATCTGAACGGTGGTGGACTGTAGCACATTTCAAGTTAAAAAATAGTGGGACATATTGTCTGCTACAATTATCTAACAGCTGTGGTTACTAGTTACTTTTCATGTTCAGACTGTACAAACGTGGCAAAACCCTTTAAGTAAAGGAGTTCTTCCACCACTGGATCTGCCTGATTTTGACTTACTGAAGATGTGTAGAACTTGAAACTTACCCACTAACCATTTTGCCAACAACGTCAACATCATATCTCGTCTCGAAGTTGAACCCATAGGACACCCCACAAGCTATGACAGTCTGTGGTAGGCAGGAAAGACACCAGAGAGACAAACAACTTTCAAATCCCAGGTATTCCTTATATGCTGCATTACCACTGTATTTTGGGTTTCTACTAGAACATGTTTACATGCGTTAATGTTAAAAACAACACATTATTTTTCTCATACTGTCCGTTTGAATATACCTGTATTCCCCCTCTTTGTGAAAAGCTCCGTTTAACGCCTGTCTCTTTAAAATTCTTCAAAATCTGAATGTCGTATTAAATCACATTTCTTCTGATATGGGAAGCCCACAAAAAGCATGGTAGTCTTATTTCACAGTTTGTGGGTTGGCAGGTACTCCAGACACCCAAATATAAGTGCACAAGCACTGAAAAAGTGAGTTTTTCATGATATGTCCCCCTTTAAAGTCTCCCTCACCATGACAACTTCAATGGGGATGGGAACAGGCAGCTTGGCTTTGTATATGTCATTGAGCTCCTTCACGATGAACACCATCGCCATGATCAGTATGGACATCACCAGGTCACAGATGTTGGTGGAGGTTATCTGGACAAAGATCTTCTCCAGGGTCTGCGCAATTGAAGCAAACACTGTTTACTCAGCAGAAATGATCACTTTACCCAAACTAGGTGTTGAGATATCTGTGAATCTTTGCCAACATCCTAAAACAACGGAGCTGAGTGGAATTTACCTGCCAGTTTAAGCTAGCTATCTGGTTTTGCTTGTGCTCAGAACAGTAGCCTAAAGACTACGGATTAAACAAACAAGATACAAAATGTGAATTGGTGGATTTTAGAGGTGCTGGTAGGTCTTGGTAGATGAGCACGGTGTGGACAGAGTCAGGCTAGCTGTTTCCCCGTTTCCAATTCTTGTGCTAAGCTACAATAACTGGCTGCTAGCAGTAGCTTCATACAGCACAAACTCTTGACATACGCGTATTTCCAAAAATATCAAACAATGACGAAAACACTTGGAGTTGCCAATCTAGTTCCAAATTTAAAATTGCATAGATAATATTACCATAACTGTCAGACACATCCTGGACTTACATATATGACAGAGAGTGGACCGCTGATGCCTGGAACGGTCAGCCCTAACACAAACTTGAGCTGGGACACCAGGATGTGGATGGCAGCTGCTGTGGTGAAGCCGGACACCAGAGTGTCGGACAGGTACACAACAATAAAGCCCACCTGCAGAACACCCATTGCCAGCTGCATAGGACAGAAAAAAAATTAGATGAAGAAGCTTGAAAATTCTACCTAGAACACACAGTATGCTATGCTATGCTATGGAGTCAGATCTACCTGGAATATCCCCATGAGAAACGTCACAGAGGAGGCCACCAGGACTCTCTGCTGGTCCTGGGTCAGGCCCTCAAAGCCAGTGATGTTGGCCGGTGGTCCGTCCTCTGGGACCAGGCGAGTCACCACGGCTCCCACCATCAGGCTCAGGACTGGGAAAGATCCTGTGGGTGTGGAAGGGTGGGGAGACACTGCCATGTTACACTAAATCTTATCTCCTCTTGTCAAGATTATAAGGTCCATAACTTTTCTCAACGGGCCTTTTAAAGTGAGATGTTTATGCTTGATAACAGAAAACCTGTTTTAAACTTGAGGACAGTTGAGGACAGTTTGTGAAGAAAAAAAATTAAATTGTGGTAAACAGAGTTTTGTTCCAAAGTGCTACACATTTAGGCAAATAAACTGTTTTTTTACTTGTTATAGAGAATATATATATTTTATAGTGACTCAGCATTGCATGACATACCTACAGATATATGTCTTGAAGTACCGAGGAAGAAGTATATTAGCATGGGGAAGAAAGCTGTGTAGAGGCCGTAGCTTGGAGGCAGCGAGGCCAGCAGAGAGAAGGCCAGTCCTGAGTGAGAACACAGCAAAACAACACACAATGAAGATTTTAACAATGGGTATTTTGCATGTCAAATAAAGTAAAATTAGGTAACTAAAAGAAGCGAAATCAGTGACCAATACTTGTTTTTGAATGTTGGTATTTAAATTAGATTGAAACGTCTGGTAGATCAAATTTGGTGTAGACCACAGACTGTATATAACAAGTGGATGTAGTCACAGTGACTTCACACTTTGGTTTGTAGGTTGCTGTTTTAATGCCTCAAGTTTTGGCCATCTTGTTTTTTTTGCAACCAGAAGAGACACAAGAGGGTGGAGCTAAGTGTGACGAACACTGAATAAGACATATATGGGTGAACAAAATGTTACAATTAACTTTCATGAAGTGAAAACTCACTGTGAAAGAGTTAAAGTTCTAAGATGAAAACAGGGACAATCCCCAGACCAGACAACACCGTGGTAGCAACCTGTCAATCACAAGGTAGCCCCGCCCTAAAGCTTACCCTGCTTTATGGTCTGTTTGACTCTAAATGGATTCTCGAAATTGGCTTCACTTTTAGGATCCAGAGGTCGACCAGTTGACCAAAACACTCAAGAGTGTGCTTTACTTTGTATTTAGTTGACACTTTTTATTTAGTAGATGCTTGTAATGACCATGCAAGTGTATTAAACGTACTTATCTATTCTATACAGCTGTTCTGGCACTTCCTTATGCTACTGTGACTCGTTCATTTCCCTGTATGGGATCCATAAAGTTTAATCTTATCTTAATCTCTCAGATGCAGCAATGATTTTAAATACTGTTGCAAGAAGCCATATGAGAAGTCCTCTTACATACAACACTGTCTGAAATGAGCAAAATGCTAATTTAAAAAAGGAAATATCTTGTTGACGGTTACTTCAATGGGTAAAATAATCTGAACACAAAAAACACTCAGATTATGCGTTTATATGCAGTGTTTCTAACTCTGCAATCTACATTCTTAGTCAATATTCCGTGAAAATGTTGATACGGTACAGCAAAAGTAAGGGTGCAGGTCTAGATGATAGATGTACGTATAAGTCAGCTGTTTTTTTCTTAAGGAAGCATGGCCACAATTTTTTTCCTGAAGTTGGCCAAATGGATTTAGTTTTTCGGAATGCACCAACAATGCTACTGCAGGACTCTGCAGCCACAGACTGAAGCTCTCACCTTGCATAATGGCCACCAGTCCAGTGCTGATCCCAGACACCACATCGCCCAGCAGCCACTCTCTGACTCTGTAGATCCTCATCCAGCCGATGACGGGCAGAAGAGAGAGCGCCGCATTCTTGACACGTTTTGAATCACAGCTGGATTTAACAGATATAAAAAAAGCTCTTGCACTTTGTTTCCTAAAGTTAGCAAAGAATTTCCCTTAGACACAATTTTTACTAAACCCTCAGTCATAGACACTTATTTTGCTGGAGATTAAAAACAAAGATTAAGTCAAAGACGAGGATCTGAATCTCTAAAGAAGCAGGGTTCTCTTACGTCAGGTACTCTCTAGCATTATCGAGGATGGTTTTGCGTAGCCTGTAGACTTTCTCATGATCTTCAGCCAAGCTGTCCTCTGAGTACACAGGTCTGGCCACCGCATATTGTTTCCTCAACGTCACCATCCTCACACCTCAGGTGCCTGGGGAATGCTGGTCTAATGTCAAAGGTTCTGGAGGAAAGATCCCGAAGAGAACCTTTGCCTGTATCTTTCCTGTGAGGTTTATCTGAGTGTATCTAATCTGAGATCAATCTTATCCCTGGTCACTTGGCTCCTTTCAATCATTAACACAGATTTTATGAATCATTATGTTGATATGTCATCTCATATTCTTTTTGTTCTTTGGTGAAGACACCTTCAAGCTGAGATCATGGATGAGCGGTCCCCCAACATGTTGAGATTTTTGTTGTTTAGTTAGTTTCAGTGAGGAATTTCAGTTTGAAATGTTCATTTTATTTTAGAAGTTTGCCTTCTACATAACCTAAGAAAATTCTGAAAATTCAGCTTAGGAAAACGAAATGTATATAATACACACTCCATAATCAGTGGGAGTTTAAATGAAAAGGGACAGGCCAGGTTGCTTTCCTGAAGTTTGTCAAAAAAACGGAAGCAATGAGAGTAAGAAATGCAGCGGAGATACTTGGGTGAACTTGCAACAGTTGCACAGCTTTGTAACGTGGTCATATTTGACAGTATTGGTCTTAATGGTGCAGCAGCCAATTTAAGGATATCTATTGAACATCGCCATTTCTTTCGGCATGGCAACATTTTTCAAAAGTGAAGTCCACCGGTGGTGACGTCACTGCAGTGTCATATCAAGTTTCATCACAAGGTGTCGAAGAGAGGCCAAAGAGAATATTTTTTTTTATTTTATAACCCTCAGATTTTGAAATCAATCCACAATCAAGACCTTCTGCATCAAGGGGTACAGCAACCTTTACCTTAGATCAAGTAGACAGACAGGAAATATTACGATATTATTATACAGGCTCAAGTGTCCTGTGTGGTACTCCGATTAAACAACAGAACAGAATGAATAACTGAAATATATATATATATATATATATATATATATATATATATATATAAAATACAGAGATCGTTGTTACGACATGGCTTCAACATCACGTAATAAAGCAGGAATCCCATTGAAGCTCCAGGAAACTTGGTTTGTTAGTATTTCTCTATAACATTGATATTAGATATTAAGTTACTGCCTTTTATTTAAAAACTACGTACATTTTCCCAAATTTTAACCTGACTCGCTATTTAGTTATCAACATATGATATCATAGAGAAATACTTCAAACTAAGCTTTAAGGCCCTTATCGTGTCCGCTGATATTGAGGTTTTAGTGGTGCATATTCCCAGATTCTCAAACGAGGCTTGGGTTTGTGAGGAATTTTAAGTTTTAAAGCATTCCTAGTGCTGGATATTATGTGTCACAGTGTGGTTACTTGGGAAGTGTTAAACCAAGGTGTGGTCATTGAATGTATATTGAGTGTCTGTGATGGGGGTTTGAGGAATGCCAGGAGGTGTCAATCTGCGGGTGGAAGAGGGTAGTTCACTGAGGTTTCTGCCCAGGACAATGGGTCAGGATCCAAGGAGGAGCTCATTGGACTTCAGCCAATTGTGGAACTGATCGATAGGTTGAGGAATGCAACTCTGGGGGGACAAAGGAGCTGTTTGTCCCCTGAGAGAATCAGACTTCCTTCGTACCATGGGGCAGATACATCTATCTGTCCTGTGGTATGAACGGGGTCTCATATTTCTTGAAATATTTTACTATCGATAGTGTAATTTGGTTTGTAATTGTATAGCTTCTGTTTGTTATTAAATATCTTTTGATTTGATTGTAAATCGGAACCAGCTGGTTATTTGATACGACTCTGTTGACGAAAAGTACAGTAGAGAGCGTGAGCTGCGGCCTTCCATAGCGAGAGAGGTAGAATCCCAACAGGTTAATCAACAAACCAGTGCAACACAGTAAACTTACAAATACAAATACACAGAAACATTGAATGCCATCATTTAGAGTGATGAAATATTTAATTCCGTCTGTCAGCCACGGTCTTTTTCACATTATTTTAGAGAACAGTGTGCCGGTATTTATTCTCATCATCATGAAAATATAACTTTACAAAATGTAAAATAAATTGCATCTACATTTCCTACAAATCCACTATATACAGTACAATTATACATACAGTATAAAAAACATCTGTCACGGAGGGAACTCTTGATGAGGACTCGGACGCAGGTGTTAAGGTTCAACTGACGATCTTTTATTTTCAACAAAAAGGCTCAGGGAAATCCCTGGAAACAAAACCTCTTTTAGCGAGGCAGGAAAACAAACTAACAAAGCGGAACTAAAAACTCCGATTTAACTCAAAGAGCAGTAAAGTTAAAACGGCAAAAGCCAAACCAAAAATCACTTCGCAAGGAAGGTATAATACTACAAATAAAAAAGCTCTGATTCAACTCAAAGAGCTGGATGATCAAAATGGCATAATGCAAAACAAGGTTGCTCTTACAGAGGAAACAAGAAACAAGAAACAAGAAACAAGAACGGGATAGACAATACTAAGGCTTGGACTTGCTGATAGCATGAGGCGGGTGTGCAAGGCAAAAGGACATGACACACTGGCACAGGACAAGGGGAGACGCAGACTATAAGTACACATGAGGGAAGTGGGGGAACAGGTGGAGACAATCAGGAATCAGGGAAGACAATCAGACTGGTGACACATGAGGAAGAGCAAAGAACCTGAAACGAGAGGAGAGTTAATTTCCAAAATAAAACAGGAAGTCACAAAACAAACGTGGAGACAGGACAAAAACCCAACTTGACATACAGGTCTGACAACATCAATACCATGGAATTTCTTTTTACATTACAGTAGATACTGTATATGTAAACTTAGATCGTCAAATGTATAAAAACAGTATCGCGTTATTTACTACATCAGTGTAATGCAGCCTACAGCACAATCTGTAAAACAATTACTCTTTTTGTCTTTGGTGTTTTTTTGGTCTTTGGTTTTGGTGTTTTTTTTTTCAGACATCATCGTCTTCTCATTCAGAAGTTAGAACCTGGTTTCTGGATCTGGAGCCTGTGGGTGAAGAAGGCACACAGAGTTATTGAACATGTGTTCCATCACAGCTTAAAGTGGCACATTTAGGTTTAAAATAAAATTCTGTCCACACAATTTTTTTTTTACAAAAGATCTCCATCCACACCAGAACACAAAAACGACTCGCCGGGCCTATGGGTGGCGATAAAGGCTACGTCAGCGATACGTCAAATACCAGATAAGAAGATTGTGATGCTCAGTGAGCTTATTTTCCTTTGTCAGTGTCAACTAATAGTCAACAGTAGTAAATCAATAGCTAATTATTTCTTTATTTGTACAAACTTGATATTTGGTGCCATGGCAAAAACTAAAATTGACTTGTGTGTGGATCGACGACGAGGTGGAGTTGCTCTTTAGAGTCACTTTACAATTGTTATGACCTCTCCTTTCCTCCAGGGCTCTGTGTTCTGTTCGCTGTCTCTTTTCTGTCTTTCATGATCGTCAGCTGATGAGCTCAGTTTTACATGTCCAAACGGATACAAAGTAACTGTTTTTAAAATAATCAACATCTTAAAATAAGTGGGCGCGAGTAGTTGAAAGCTTGTCTATTGCCACTTTAAAGAAAGAATATGTCTGGATAAAAGATGTCTAAGTCTGGTGTATTATGTAGTTTTTGTCACAAAAATAAACCAAAATAGATTAAATGAAATAAATATAATCGAAATAAATTATAAAACTGCAAATTGCACACAGTATAGGATATGATACGTACATTTCTGTCTCTGCTCCTCAAGCTGCCTCCAGGGTGATGGACCGTGACCGTTGTTATAATCTGCAGAGCATCATGCAGCGTTTATTACTCTGTGCATATCCACAGCCCTAAAGGCTCCTCCGTACATCAATATTATTGTATCATGCTTTCTTTCTCGAAGTGAATACGCATCTTTCTTACCCTGTCAAAGTCCGATTTCTTCTCTGTGGACCCTGGATGCTTCTCCAGGATGTGCAGCATGGCGTCGTGCAGAGTCAGGAAGAACATTGACGACTGAAGTTCGTCGTCAAAGAAGCAACAGTTGTGCAGTTTCTCCAGGATGTAAGCTACAGCAGGAGGTTAGTCAAACACACTTAGACTTATACGCATATTGTTTTTCTTTACATTCTTTACACATTTCAGAAAAACTAATTTTTTTCTGGATGTCTCCAAAAAAACATTTTATTGTGTATATTGGAAGTGACAAAAGCAACTTTTAACTTTAAATACTGTAGTTTTATACTCACGATCACAAGCCACAATGTAAACCTCAACTTCGACCCGGATCAGCTCTTTCAGCATCTGTCGAACAATAAACCAAGTTAGATTAAATGAAAATAATTATATTAGAGTAAATAAAAAGAATAGATTAAATGAAAATAAATATAAGAAAAAAAGATAGAAAATAATAGAATAGAAATAGATAGAAAACTATCGTTTAAGAAAAATAGCGTAAGGTGCAAAGTAACTGCTTCTGTTGCTGTCGTGATCGAACGTCTCACCGTTTTCAGTCCCTTCAGAGCGGAGATGTCCAGGAAGGAGACAGCGGCAAAGTCCAGGACCAGGCTGTGGACGTCCACTCTGGGAACAACGATGTTGGCGGGAAGCTCGGCGCTCCAGTCAATCCGGGCAGGGAGGTCCTTGAAGTCAGTGGGCAGGTCCAGCTCCTCCATGTCGCTCTTATCCTCTGACTCCTTGATGGGTTGACATGAGGTGTTCAGGAAGCCTTTCTGCAATGGAATGAAATACTGTTTGTACACTTTCTCTCTTGTCTTTGGTTCACACAGAGCCACATCTCAGTACATGATGGGTGAAAGACAAAGGAATGCTGCCTGGCACAGTGTTAGCAGCATTGCAACCTTCTACATTCAGGAAGGTTAATCTACTTCCAACTTCGGGACAAATATGATTACTTTATTATTTTACCTGAACATGGGGGGGAATTGTACTTATTAGGGTATAACTGTACTTTGAAATATTCTACTTTTATAGACTTTTATAGACTCAGCTTTTAAACAGATGCAATCATAACCTGCATGTTGTAAACGCTGTGTGACGAGTCGTAGTCGTAAACCAAACAACAAACCGTATGCACAACACGTCGTATCATGTTCACACATTTACTTGCATCTGAGATAAGTGGAGGTGAACTTTGCCCCATCTGCAGAGCAAATGCTATCGCACTCCAAGTCTTTTAAACTAAAGTGTTTCAGCATCAATATGTTAATGAATATATTTATTTTTTTGTATTTCTACACTGCTGATTTGAATCGATGTCAAACCAGAACAGGAAGGGACAATAACAGCATGAAAAAGAGTGAAAGAGTTTTGCAGTTGTCACTGACCAAGGTCAAAGTCATTACTCACTGATGTCCACTGAAGGTCTCCCTTCTTTAGAAGTTTCCGGATCATCCTCACTGCTTTGTTTCTCTTTCTCAACACTCTGAGCGGGTTAAATCCAACCTGGGAACACATTGGTGTGAATGAGATGCTGTGTTGCAAACTGAAGTTCAGCATTTTGGATATGAGTTAATATTTGTGAACATTTGTTTTATTACATCAGTCAGTTAATATTAATAATGATAATAACTTTAATCATACAGCCCTATAAAAAAAGAGTTTACAAAGTGCTTTGACAGATAAAGCAATAAAACAGAAAGCTCAACAGTGAGGTCCAACAAAGCAAGACTAACTAAGATAAGAGTTAAGCCCTGATAACAGCACAATAGATGAAACAAAACAATTGATACAAACTAAGAAATATAAAAAGAATAAGAATGAAAATAAATAAAAAAAAATATATTTTGTGCCATCCAACAGTTGATATCACTAAGACAGTCTAAATTAGCTGGTAGGCTTCTCGGGTCATCAGGTCTCAAGGGAAGGTATATCTGTGTGTCGTCTGCGTAGCAATGAAAAGAGACATTGTGAGACATTGTTGGATGATTTGCCCAAATGGGAGCATGTATATGGAAAATAAAATTGGACCTAAAATTGAGCCTTGCCGTTCACCACAGGTAATGTGAGATGTAGAGGATGAGAAATGACCTATGGTGACTGAATAGCTTCTATCTGAAAGGTAAGAATAAAACCTACTCAGTGCAGTGATGCCACCCCAGGCTTTAATTAAAATGGCATGGTTACTGTGCCAAAGGCTGCACTTAGGTCTAACAGAATTAAAATCAAACTCTCCCCATGTCGGCTTCTAAAAGGAGATCATTGGATTGAAGCGCTAAAACTGTTTGCTGAACTTAAGTTTGAGAAGAAGCAAGTTTTTCTTTTAACTGCTTTTGATAAATCTCTATTGAATCTTTCCAAATCTCATAAAATAAGTTTTTTTCCATTTTCGTTCCTTTCCCCCTTCAGTCTCTCTTTAATTCTTGGGTGGATTTGTTTAGCCAGGGCTGGGGTGTTCTATTTGAGTTTTAGTCTTTCAAGGGGGCATCAGAGTCCAGGCCACTCTGACAGGTATGATTAAAAAGGGAGACCAGCTCCACTAAGTTAAAATGAAGATTAACCTTTTAAAAACGAGGCCTATTTGCAGGCCTCAGCTCGAATAAAGATAAGAAATACCTAATTAAGTGTATAATTAAATAAAAAAAAATATATATTTTTTTTAATATATTTTTGAGATGTGAAAAGTCATGGAAATATCAGTATACATGTTACAGGTTAACATAAGATAAGGATGGAACACAGCACAACTTGGAAAATTCTAAAACTCGCCCTGGAAAAAGAGCAATTTCAGGATATTGGTTTTTGGAAATTATGGAAATCCAAGATTTAAAATATTCCCAGCTCTTATAACAACTGATAAAGGCTCTCTATACACAGTTATACATAGATACAGTGAAACATTTATGATGTTCAATGAATCAAAAGACAGAAGATTTGGACCTTTTTTGAGTGTTTTAAGCTCTTTCTAAGCCCTTTTTAGTTGTTTAGTTTATGATCACATACTGCTTCAGATTCAGCCCACTCTGTTTAGGGCTGTATCTCAGCCCCCCTTTCTCCGATTTTCACCATTGAGACCTCCTTCGAACCGTAGGAGCCAATAGAATTGCCTGGAATTGAAAGCTAGATGATTGACAGCACTATTAGCCAATAAAGCTCAAAAACGTCCCATCTCTGAAATCTAATTTGCTGAGCTTCCAACCCTCCCAAGAAGCCGAGGAGTGTCGGAGAGACACGAATCGAACGGATTCACACGGAGCACATGCAGCTGGACATACCAAGCAGTGGAAGTACGGAGATATTTAATTTTTTCGCTGAGATTCGATCAAAAGTGAGTACAATATTCGATGAAAGCTGTGTGACTTTTTGTGTTCGAAGCTGAATATCTCTGCGATCGTTTACCGGAGAGAGAAATGGAAGATATGTCCGTAATCTCCGTCAAGCGGACATGCTTTTTCTTTGTTGTATGTTCGTAGGTAGCACGTTGCTAACGGAGTGTAGCAGCTGTTTTCTCCGGTCTTTTCCAGTCATATCGAGTATGATTTATGATATTTTGTTATTTGTTTGCTTGGCTGATGGGAGATTTGTTTGTCTCATGTAGAAGTGACCGAGTTCATGTTGTTCCCAGGACGCTGAGGTTTCTGCAGAACTATAACATCATTATATTCGTTCTTCGTGGGTTCTCTGCCAGTTACTTTTAACACAAAACTCTCTAAGTTTGTATGTACTCTGCGTCCAAATGGGTGACCCTCGGGCTTAAAAAGGCCCTTTAAAAAGCAGTGTTAAAAAGCTTAGAAAACTTGCTTGCAGACAGAGTTAAAACTATATTAAAAAAAGTTCAGTTGTCACTTTTGTACTCACAGCTTCCACCAGCTTGCTCCTGAAGAACTCAATGTTGGCAAAGAAGATTGGTGATGGCATCCTGAAGATCTTCACTCCCTCTGGCTCATATATCTGGAGAGAGTAATGACCTTTATGCCCAAATCATGACATGGTAAAATCTCTTGACTTTAAAATGCACAGGGATGATTCTTATCAACTCTCTGGTTCCCAGAAAAACTACAAGACATTTTTATGACATCCCTCCTCTTGCTCATTCCAAAGAAATCAATCAATCAATCTGCTCCCTTGACAAATCGTGTACAAATCCTACAAATCCTCCACTCCGATATTTGTCCAATACTGGTAGCTACCAGTAGCTGGCTATCTTAGCTTTGCACAAATACTGGATACAAAATTAAGAAAAAGTTTATCAGACTGTAAAACAAACAAAAAAAACCTACTAGTTCCTCTGAAGATCACTGATGAACACATAATATATCTTGTTTTTTAGCTTAGCTAACTAAGTGTAGCCTTATATGTTGCCGACCAGTATGGAAATGGTACACACACACACACTTACGTCAACATAATCTTTTCTGTCTTTGTAGATATCAGTTCCTTTGATATTGGCCAGCACACTGCAGCGAGGGCTGGGAAAAAAAGAAAAGATATCAACTGCTCAGGAAACAGTTCATATATTCCATTTATCAAGTAGATACTTACAACTGAGCCCTGAGGACCACACTGATCAGCTCCACACCGAGGCCTGCAGCCAATCCCAGATCCAGCCCCAGCAAAATGGCTGCAATACAGGTAGCTAACCACACCACCTAGATGTAGATGATGGTAACAAATGGCAATATAGCATCTTTTTTTTTTTACAGGTAGCACAAAAGACTATAATAAACATTCAAATGCAAAGATGTTTGGCTTTTAAAACGATCTTTGTGAGTCAGCGTGTGAGAACGTACACAGTCTGGTTTGTCCCTCCTCCACAGGTACGGGATGTCTCGGACCTGCATCAGCATGCCCTTCAGGTTGACGATGACCACAGCACCCAGCACAGACTGTTAAAATAAGGGGTCAAAGATCAGATTTCAGCCAGTCCAGACTCCAAAGACTTCACTTGCATGTTGGTAGAAGATTTGAGGTTTACCTTCGGGAGCGGCTCCAGTAGGAATCCAATGGCCAGTGTGACGATCATCACTATGAGAGCTGACAGTAAACCAGCCACCTGACAAAGGACAGAGCAGGTATGTGAAACAACAGATACTTGGTTCCCTGTGCTGCAACATGTTGGTCCCAGTTTGTTATTATAAACCACATGAGATTATTAGTCGAGTATTATACCCCCCCGCACAAACACTAGAGGTCATCATTGAGTACATTAGTGGTCCCTCACTGTGACTTTAATGAAGTGTCTGTACTCTAGTTTCAGGGAACACCTTTTATTACGTAAATAATTACATGGTCCGGTTAAAAAAAATGTCTTTTAGCGAAATAAAGTTCTCATAGAGTATTAGTGTTTTTGTAGGCCAACCCATAAATTAGCATTGCGCTGGTTCCTGTTTCCAATCTTTGTGCTAAGCTAAGCTAATCAGCTACTGGTTCTAGCTAACGTGACGTATACAATATGTGAGTGGTATCAATCTTCTCACTGCCTATCTATTCTACTATGCACTGTACGTGAGTAAATGTACTGTAGATACATTCTACGCTGGTAATGCAATAAAACTTCAACTTGGCTCAAACTCACTGGATTTTGTTTCAGATCTGAATAAAACTTGACTGGTGTAAGATGTTTTTGGTTTGTGTTCGGGGTTTATAGGTTAACATCGTTTGTGCACAGGCCTACGTACAGTTGTGGTCAAAAGTTTACATACACTTGTAAAGAACATAATGTCATGGCTCTCTTGAGTTTCCAGTTATTTCTACAACTCTGATTTTTCTCTGATAGAGTGATTGGAACAGATACTTCTTTTTCACAAAAAACATTCATGAAGTTTGGTTCTTTCATGACTTTATTATGGGTTAACAGAAAAAGTGACAAAATCTGCTGGGTCAAAAATATACATACAGCAACATGAATTAGCAATTTTGGTGACTTAGAAAGTTGTGTCAATGAAATGAGCTTCATAGCATGGCCTCTTAACTTCTTGTGAGTGATTATGAGTGACTACAGCTGGTGACTTCTCTGAGGCCATTTAAATAGGGCTCATTGGATACAAACGCCCACAAACGCTACAATGGGAAAGTCAAAGGAGCTCAGCATGGATCTGAAAAAGTGAATCATTGACTTGAACAAGTCAGGAAAGTCACTTGGAGCCATTTCAAAGCAGCTGCAGGTCCCAAGAGCAACAGTGCAAACAATTGTTTGTAAGTATAAAGTGCATGGCACTGTTTTGTCACTGCCACGATCAGGAAGAAAACGCAAGCTATCACCTTCTGCTGAGAGAAAATTGGTCAGGAGGGTGAAGAGTCAACCGAGAACCACCAAAAAGCAGATCTGCCAAGAATTAGAAGCTGCTAGAACACAGGTGTCAGTGTCCACAGTCAAGCGTGTTTTGCATCTCCATGGACTGAGAGGCTGCCGTGCAAGAAGGAAGCCCTTGCTCCAAAAGTGGCACCTTAAGGCTCGACTGAAGTTTGCTGCTGATCACGTGGACAAAGATAAGACCTTCTGGAGGAAAGTTCTGTGGTCAGACGAAACAAAAATCGAGCTGTTTGGCCACAATGCCCAGCAATATGTTTGGAGGAGAAAAGGTGAGGCCTTTAACCCCAAGAACACCATGCCTACCGTCAAGCACGGTGGTGGTAGTATTATGCTGTGGGGCTGTTTTGTTGCCAATGGAACTGGTGCTTTACAGAGAGTAAATGGGATAATGAAGAAGGAGGATTACCTTCAAATTCTTCAAGATAACCTAAAATCATCAGCCCGAAGGTTGGGTCTTGGGCGCAGTTGGGTGTTCCAACAGGACAATGACTCCAAACGCACATCAAAAGTGGTAATGGAATGGCTAAATCAGGCTAGAATTAGGGTTTTAGAATGGCCTTCCCAAAGTCCTGACTTAAATCCCATTGAGAACATGTGGACAATGCTGAAGAAACAAGTCCATGTCAGAAAGCCATCAAATTTAACTGAACTGCACCAATTCTGTCAAGAGGAGTGGTCAAAGATTCAACGAGAAGCTTGCCAGAAGCTTGTGGATGGCTACCAAAAGCGCCTAATTGAAGTGAAAATGGCCAAGGGACATGTAACCAAATATTAGCACTGCTGTATGTATATTTTTGACCCAGCAGATTTGATCACTTTTTCTGTTAACCCATAATAAAGTCATGAAAGAACCAAACTTCATGAATGTTTTTTTGTGACAAAGAAGTATCTGTTCCAATCACTCTATCAGAGAAAAATCAGAGTTGTAGAAATAACGGGGAAACTCAAGAGAGCCATGACATTATGTTCTTTACAAGTGTATGTAAACTTTTGACCACAACTGTATATAGCCAGCCAAAGGGTAAAAGTTGAGATTAGGGTCAGGGGTCAACAATGACGTTGGGGTCAGGATAAATTAAGGTTTAGATTAAGGTAAATAAGCATTTGGAGGTAGTTTACCTGAGTCTTACCACCTGTGCTCTCCTGCACTGAGCTCCTGGAGAGGGCTGTACTCGCAGCAAAAGACTTGAAGGAAGCTCCAAAGATGTTACTGGCTCCAAAAGCTATCAGCTCCTACAGAAAACCAGTCTTTTCATTTGAATCCTGATTTAACATATTTACTTTACGCTCTTACTTTTGCGTTATCACATACCTGGTTTCCGTCTATGGTGTAATCGTGTTTTACAGAATAGACTTTTGCCACAGAGAAGGCAACAGCGAAACCCACTATGGCCATAGGAAACGCCTCTACCGCTGTCTCCTGGAAGATGTGCAGGTTTGGTGCCATCGGAGGCTCGTACCTGAGAATAGATGTAAGTCTGTTGTGCTAAAATGTTTCTGTAGTAGTCAATGAAAAAACTTAAATTTCAATTCCACCTCAGATAACATAGTTCACACACGTGTCACACCAATACTGATGGGTGTAGTCTTTCACATACATGTCTATTGCTGTTTTTTTACACCCTCATTATCTTTGCACTGTGAGTGTCATGGTCCATGAATAAGTCGGCTCTGACAGATAGTGAGAGACCCAGAAACAAATGTGTTTCTAAATGTTTTCCTGAAGCAGTTGCATTGAGCCCTAACGGCTGTTTGAGACAGAATTTTTCATGTATTCTCTCAAGTAAAATTAATAGGGAACTGAGAAGCTTAAAAACACAGTAGCTAACTTCTAGTAGTTAGTTTTCTTATCATTTATCTAGATTTAGAAATTGCAGTACAAAAGTCTGAGATTTATGCCTGCACCTCAAAAAAATTGGAGGTGAATGGAGCATTAGTTTTGGTGTTCACAACATCGAAAAAATTACGTTTTAAACCGAAATTAAATTCTATCATTTGGCATGATGGATAACAGCAGGAGCACCGACGGCAAGTTCAACATTTCGGTCTGGGTCTAGTCCTATTGTCTAGAGGTGCCGTCAAGCTTAATTATCCCTGTTGGCATTGCTATGCACATAAAGATACAAAATCCCTTGCTTTTAGCTGAAATGTCTCACCCTTTTGGAATATGGCCGACAACATCAATGCCGTATCTTGTCTTGAAGTCAAACGCATATGAAACTCCACATGCAATGACAGTCTGGAGGAGAGAAGACACGAGTCATCAGGGCCCGACCGATTGGATTCATGGCAAAATGAGAGATCTCCATTAACTCCCGCTGATGTGAGCTGTTTCCTTGAACTGACATGAACGTTTTTTCTTTTAAGTGTCATAAATTATCCCATCCGATTAATGATTGTTACAGACGGCACTCTTCAGGCTATTGAGAAATATATATAAAAGGATTATGTTGCTCAGTGTAGCTCACCATGATAACCTCTATGGGGATGGGCACCGGCAGCTTGGATTTGAATCGGTCGTTCAGCTCCTTCACGACGAACACCACCACCATGATCACCAGGGAGATCACTACGTCACACACGTTGGTGGAGGTGATCGTATTGAAGATGATCTCCAGAGTCTGAAAGACACCCAAAAAAACTAAAAGTCTAACAAATGAATGCAGACAGCGATGAACAGCGAGGAGGCTGTTCCATACTCACATATACAAGCGCGAGTGGACCACTGATGCCTGGCACGGTCAGCCCTAACACAAACTTGAGCTGGGACACCAGGATGTGGACCGCAGCTGCTGTGGTGAAGCCGGACACCAGAGTGTCGGACAGGTACATGACAACAAAGCCCACCTGCAGAACGCCCATCCCTAGCTGGAGGAGACAGAGAGGTGGGGGTGATGATGTGGTGGTATGTGAAAAAAACCCTATGACTTCAGAGGTCAGAGGGTTTGCAACGGATCTGGGAGGAGACTCAGACCCAGATAAAGTGTGCTTCACCTGCATGATACCGGCGAGGAAGCTCACAGAAGAAGCCACCAAGACTCTCTGTTCGTCTCTGGTGAGGCCTTCAAAGCCTGTGATGTTGAGGGGCGGACCCTCGTCCGGGACCATCCTGGTGACCACCGAGCCGATCATCAGACACAAGACTGGGAACGGACCTGTGAAGAGAGAGACAGAGAGAGCAAGAGACAGAGAGAGAGAAAGAAAGAGAGAGAGAGAGAGGATAGCAGATTAGCAGAGTTGTATCCTTTTGAGAGCAGCTGTGGCCGGGAATACACACACACACACACACACACACACACACACACACACACACACACACACACACACACACACACACACACACACACACACACACACACACATACATAGTGGCCTTACCCACTGAGATGTGTCGGGAGGTGCCCAGGAAAAAGTAAACGATAACAGGGAAGAAGGCGGAGAAGAGTCCGTACCAGGGAGGCAGAGAGGCCAGCAGACAGTAGGCCAGACCTGAAACACACAGAAATGCACATAGAACACACATTCACTTGACATATCTGACTGTTGCTAGCTACGGTTTCTATATCACCCGCATTTATAGTTTCAGTACCTACAACACCGACGTGAAAATAAAATGAAAAAAGGTTGATCTCTTTCAAATACACTGTCTGGCCAAAAAAAAAGTCGCCACCTGGATCATCATGCCTAGTGCCTACTGTACAAGCCTGTGGGGGCAGTGCTATGATGTGGGGTTGCTGCAGTTGGTCAGGTCTAGGTTCAGCAACAGTATGTGCTCAAAGAATGAGGTCAGCTGACTACCTGAATATACTGAATGACCAGGTTATTCCATCAATGGATTTTTTCTTCCCTGATGGCACGGGCATATTCCAAGATGACAATGCCAGGATTCATCGGGCTCAAATTGTGAAAGAGTGGTTCAGGGAGCATGAGACATCATTTTCACACATGGATTGGCCACCACAGAGTCCAGACCGTAACCCCATTGAGAATCTTTGGGATGTGCTGGAGAAGGCTTTGCGCAGCGGTCAGACTCTACCATCATCAATACAAGATCTTGGTGAGAAATTAATGCAACACTGGATGGAAATAAATCTTGTGACATTGCAGAAGCTTATCGAAACAATGCCACAGCGAATGCGTGCCGTAATCCAAGCTAAAGGCGGTCCAACGTAATATTAGAGTGTGTGACCTTTTTTTTGGTGGCGACTTTTTTTTGGCCAGGCAGTGTATATCGCCCCTGTAAAAATAGAATGTTTCAGATTTTTGCTTTTGGTTATGTGTGTAGTGAAGAAGATATAATTTAAAAATGTATGTTGGGAGAAAAAAATCATGTATACACAGTACATTTATAGAAGAAGTCGTGACGTGTAATGAATATCAATAAAGCACCTGTTGTGAAATGAATTACTATTAACATTACCATTGCATATATAAATGCTAAATAACCTAAAACAGAACTAAAGGTAATTGGCTACAGGCTATATATATATATACTACTGACTTACTATATACAGTATATATATATATATATATACGTATATACGTATATATATATATATATATATATATACGTATATATATATATATATATATATATATACGTATATATATATATATATATATGTATATATATATATATATACGTATATACGTATATATATATATATACGTATATACGTATATATGTATATATATATACGTATATATGTATATATATATATATATACGTATATATATATATATATATATATATGTATATATATATATGTATATATATATGTATATATATATATATATATATATATATATATATATATATATACGTATGTATATATATGTATATATATATATATATATATATGTATATATATATACGTATATATATATATATACGTATATATATATATATATGTATATATATATATACGTATATATATATATATACGTATATATATATATATATGTATATATATATATATACGTATATATATATATATACGTATATATATACGTATATATATACGTATATATATATATATGTATATATGTATGTATATATATGTGTATATATATGTATATATATATATATGTATATATATATATATACGTATATATATATATGTATGTATATATATGTATATATATGTATATATATATATATATGTATATATATATATATACGTATATATATATATATACGTATATATATATGTATATATATATATATATATATATGTATATATATATATATATGTATATATATATACGTATATATATATATATGTATATATATACATATATATACTGTGAATATATATATATATATATATATATATATATATATATATATATATAAAAACAAATAAAAGCTTTGTGTAATAAGCTAACCACTGGGGTGGTTATCATATATTATAAGATTAGACACAAGAGTAAATGATAAAATAATGTAGGCTGAAGCCAAACAATTTCAAAGATTTTTTTAGCATATATACAATATAAAAATGTTACCATATATTATTTTGATTACTTCTCATTTTTATAAGGTGACATTTACAGCTGCTGATTCTGTGCAGAAGTAAAAAATAAAGAATTGTCTGTTCTATTAAAACAAGTTGACCTCCATGAATAATGTGGGAACCCTCCAGGCAAATCAGTAAACACGATTCTACAGATCTCCCCTCCCTTGGAATGTTCACACACACAGAGTTTTATTTTTTTTTCTTCTACCGATACCAGCGCTGTGTGATTGAAGATGCATTTGTCTCCTCCCTTTGGTTAGGTCATGCCGTGAGAATGCGGCCCTCTGATAAAAAAACGTTTCATCTTCATTTCATCTCTATCAGACCGGTCGGAGTGTGTTTCCAGCATAACATGCATCATTTCTCTGCTTTCCTTCCAGTGTGGAAGGACCGCTGACATCACAGTCCTTGTCACTGTTAACTGCTGGTCTGTGGACGGCTGCAGACATATGATGTACCAATAATTTGGGACTTTTAAACACTGTGCTGAGATGCAGCACCCATCCAGGTTGTGTCAAAATGTGATTACTGGTATCAGATTTATATATATTAGATACTCAGGTATTGTCCAGTGTGACTTTCTACCTGTTGTCCAGTGTGACTTTCTACTTGTTGTTTTCCATAGTGATGTGAGAATAGAGAATTGTATTTGAGCTGCTAAGATATGTTTGAAGGACTTAAATCGTCACTTTGCACTCAGACACTTTAAAGTGAAACACTTTGCAGGCAGCGAACGCTCACCTTGCAGGACAGCCACCAGTCCGGTGCTGACGCCGGACACGATGTCACTGAGCAGCCACTCTTTGATCCGGTAGATCTTTATCCAGCCAATGACCGGCAGGAGAGAGAGAGCCGCGTTCTTGGCTCGTTTGGCGTCACATCTGTGCAATGGCACAATAGCAGAAAGATATAGAAAATCCATGTTGAACACTCACTGCCTCTACAGCTCCAGGTTTGTCCACCTGCTGAAATCTTTGAAAAAAACAGGCTGAAGATCTTCAATAAAGAGAACGGGGTCAGATGGGCCGCTTTTCAAACTTTTTCTGCCACTATGACAAACTAAAGAAATAAATTGTTAGCATACCTTGCTGGACAACTTCTCACAAGTAATTTAAAATGTTCCCAAACAATTTCTAGCAAGGTTTCACGCTCCTCGTCCTTGTCTCTAGGAGTTCAACCAGAATGAGAACCAAAAGTGAGTACAGGTGATCAACAATGTGCTGGATCCGTTTGGTTCTCTTATGTGTTATATACATACTTATGCACTGTGTTGTGCTAGTCATTTTTCTATTAAAGTAAGTGGAGCAAAAGTTAGATTTTACTTCAAAATCTCACATCGACCATTGTAAT
Source organism: Cebidichthys violaceus (assembly GCF_023349555.1). Lineage (NCBI taxonomy): Eukaryota > Metazoa > Chordata > Actinopteri > Perciformes > Stichaeidae > Cebidichthys > Cebidichthys violaceus. Next base: position 6,889,393 of record NW_027176384.1, read on the forward strand.
TTGACCTTAATTTAAAAGTAAACGTAGGTTTTAATACTGTGGGAAAAGTAGAATAAGAAGCACCACTCAAGAACCAAGAACAGACTGATTAAACCCTTTAACTGCTCCTACTTATCATGTTAAGTTCATCATCTTAAACTCCATAAAGGCAAGACTTCAAGTGTTAAATTGTGCAGCGATGACAAATCAAAAAGCATTGCGCGCCCCTTACTTGAAGTACTGCTTGAAGTGGTCCATCATGGTCTTGCGGTGCCTGTAGACCATCTCGTGGTCCTCTGCGAAAGACTCCTCCGAGTACAGCGGCCTGGCCACCACGTACTGCTGAGCTCCTCGTCGCATCATCTCGCCTCTGCTGCCCCCTGAGCACCGCTGCTTCCCCTCTATGTGGCTCTGAGATCCAGTAATCACATTAGGGTTAGGAAGAGCGTCCTGTGTTGCCTTTGAACATCACTTACTAAACGATGTAAACATAAAACAACAAAGGTCCAGGCTCCCCAAATGGAGACAGGGCACATGAGCCAGGTCGGGACCTGCACTGTTCTGTGGGAAGGGTGGATGGCTGGTGGGGGGTGGGTGTCAGGCTCTGTTTGAGCTCTAGAAACAAGAGCACCGGATCCGCCGAGATCAACCAGAGCCCGAAGTACACCAGCACCTCTGGAATTCCAGCTCCTTATAAATATCCTCTGATTTCAAGGATTTTGTAGCATTTTTCTTTTTCCCAGTAACTTTTACCCTCATGTACAAGTACAGCAGCATGTCCCACATACCTGACGGTGTCCTAAACTGTCTCCAATGCAGACTCTCCACTCCTCTCTTTGTCCTCCTGCCGCTCCTGGAGATCAACTGGGACTTCTGACGGCTTTGCCATCAATAAGTGCCACCTCTGCCGCTTATCACGACTGTAATTATTAACAGCAATTATGATGAAGTCCCCATTTTGCGCAGTGACTGGACGCCTGGCTTATCCTTGACCATTGTTCGTACTGATATCTGTAACCTGCAACTTTCAGTGGAAACTTTCCGCCCCCGAAGAGCATTAGGAAGATATTGTACCGATGGGCAGGATGGGGAGGATGTGGACGGGGACAGGATCAGGACAGGACAGGACAGGGCAGGTCATTGTTATGAAGTGGAAATCAAGTAGCTTTTCAGGATAGAAACACTGCTAAAGGTCAGCTGTAGCGCTCTTGCACCTCAAGGGTAAAAATAATCTGCAGCAGCCGAGGTTGTTTGAGGAAAAAAATAAATCCAAGAGTTGTATTCCAAGATTCATATATCCAGGGTGTGAGGAGACACACTGATACCCTGATGATCAGGTTCTCCGCATGAACCGTAAATGCATCACAGGTCAATCCGTGAGTCCTCTTAAAACCAGACCGACCTTTTAGGTTTTTGCTTCTTTTTTGGGAAAAAAAATTAAAGAAAAAAAGAATGGAAAAAAGAGAAAGTCTTCCTTCAAGTTGAAGGCAAAACTGACCCAATTAATAAGAGAGAGCAGAAACTGTGTGTGTGTGTGTGTGTGTGTGTGTGTGTGTGTGTGTGTGTGTGTGTGTGTGTGGGGGGGGGGGGGGGGATATTGGAGTAATGCCTCCACATGTTGTTTGTCCAGGATCAAGTTCAGGCCGGGTTCAAAGGAAATGTGCGAACCCACACATGAGTACATCTCTTAGTGAAAATACAATCTCCATTTTTGGGGATTGGACATTGGATAATGGACATATTCCCTTTTTTTTCATCAGACAAGTGATTTTTAACGTGTGCGTATTTTCGACTGTGGATGGGTGCTTTGTTTTCTTACTCACTGAAACAGTAACCCCTGGGTAAAACACAGCACACAGCACATACAAATGACTATAACAAACTGGTGTGATCTGATTGCAGGCTTTGATCAGGTGGTTTCGGCCAGCCTTTGTTCTATCGCAGCACGCTCAGTGATGGATGACAGTGCAATGATTGATATCTGATGGAATGCTGCTCAATGATCTGCTGTAGATAACACCAAGGTCAGCCACTTTCCACTTGTCATGAATTTATTATTTCCATTGATTAAATAAGAGACTGAAGGAAAGAATGTGGGCATGTGCATTCACTGTGTGCCAAATTAATAAACTTAAAATGTTAACAACACATATAAATATCTATAAAATTCAGACTTGTGCTACTTGAGCTTTGTTTGACCCAGCAGCAGCAGTGAAAGTGGTGCGCCTCAAAGAGGAGTTAGGCCCTGGTCTCAGAACTGTCATCACACTGGAGATTGCAGGCCTGATGTAACAATTCAATTTGTGCATTTGATGATCATCAAATATTATTTACCTTGTGCATGTTCGCCGTATTCCTTTCTTATCAGACAAGACAGAATGTACTCTCACTACAAACAACTGCCAAAAATAAAATATCAGAGGACAAGTACAACTTGCAACTTCAGCCCACAGAGTGTCCTGGACTGTCCTGCTGGTGTGAGCAGGATGTGGTGAGACACTGTGACATAAGGCATAAGACTGAGAAAAACATACACTGTCTAATTGTTTATTGCTACTGTTTGAGAGTGAAAGCGAGGCCTTTGGGACTTGTTGTCCAACAGGGAAAGACAGAGAAAACGAAAGAGATAGAAACATTTGACAAGCCCAAAGCTTAAAGTGGCACTAGTTTTCAGACGTGGAGTTCAGTTTGTCATGGAGAGTACTACACAATCTGTGAAAACAGTTGTGTAGCATCGTCTGTAGCTCTGGAGGAGTTTTCTTAAGTCTGAGAAAATAACCCTGCTGATGTCATCAGGATGGAGATGACACATTTTTAATAGAAAACCCTCTTCACAAACTGAGGCGCAGCGTTTGAAAGACGTGGGCTTTTACCAAGCAGCGAAATTCTCAATGAATACACTTTTGAGTTGCATTGTGGGAAATGAAGGATCGAATTTTTTGGAGCTTATAGGGACTAAAAGTCAAGATCTCTTTTTTCTTTTCTTTTTTAAATGTCTCATAACATTTTGCAAGCTTGAAACTAAATTACTGGAGTGCCTCTTTAAAATATTGTTGTATAAAGAGTATACTCGTAAAAACATTAACATTGGCTACATTACTTTGATGCTCTATACTGAGAACCAAAGTGCACATTTCATATACCACCAATGGAAGTGAAACTGCTCTTCATAAAGGAAGTTTTTTATATTATGAAACAGTAAAGGGAGTGCACCTTTTACCTTGTTATTCCTCACTTAAATGGAATACCACTTGCCGTGAACAAGCATTATCATTAGCTAGTAATAAATATACAAGTGTAATATTATATTTGTAATCTAACCCCTTAACAAAGTAGCAGAAATACAGCTTAATTTTACAACAGTTAGTTTGGGTCATAAAAATAGAGAGGAGTAAAATGGAAATTCACGTTCAAATCAACGTAAGAGGGCAGTCAGAGTGGCGGCCATTTTTATGTGCATCGTTGCCATTGTGACCGTTGTAGCGGGCTAACTTATACTTATACTTAACTGTATAAACTAAACCATCTTACAGCAAGTCACAGACTCACTGAGGTGAGGTTTTGCAGTAGCGACTACAACGAGCGGTTGAGTAGTAACATTACGAAGCGCAGTGGGCCTGAGTAAATGAATAACATGTAACAAAAAAATGCTTCATCAAAACACTCTTGTCACAGCAAAGGAAAGCACATTGCTATTGCCAGAAGACTTTGTTCGGCTCATTTTCCTGTAACCAGTGTAGCATTAAAGCATTGTGGAATTAGCAAGCTAGCTAATTAGCTGGCTGGTGGCCAGTGGCAGAGCTCTGCCTCACACCCCACGACTCCGTGTGTCCTAGTCCAGAGTTGCGTCCGCTCTCTTCCTGCGACCACACTTTGCAAAGTGATCCCACAGAAATACGTGAAATGACCTCGACCTCTTAACAGTGTATTATATGCTAGTGGTGCGTAATGTGTTAAAAAAGAGAGTGTTAAGGAAAAGATCACATTTATGCTGTAAAACATCAGCTATCTGAGTATTAACAACACTTATTGTACACTGTGTTCTACTGACAGGAGGGTAGGAAGTTCACTCACACATACAGTTTTGATTCGACAGATAGAAAAGTTTAGGGGAACCCAAATGACCCACGATATATATTTGACTAAAAAAAATAGTCAGGAAATTCATCAATGATAATTGTTCCTTCAAGTAATTGTCCAATACAATTTTGCACTAAACACTTTCAGCAACTGAGGCTTTTTTATTGCACAGACTTTAAACCCATCACAGGCAATAAATAACGACAACCAACATTGGAGATTGTGTGCAGAGATTACAGATGCAATCAAAGACCATTAATGACAATGGACCGATAATGAAGATCAACAGCAGATTTTGGCTCCAAACCTCCAGTTCTGGAGTAAATAATTATTAAGTTAAGAATTAAATTTATTTTAGTGTTACATGAAGATGCAAAGAAAATGTAAGTATTGAGCAGTTAAAATGTCACTTACTGATGCAGACAGGTCATCTTATGATCAGGCCTCCAAGTGTCTTTAAAGTATAAAGTCTTTTTATCTTTGCTGACACACTAGAAGCAAAAGTGTTCACACCAAAATGAGCATTCACCATGGCACAACATATTGCTGGGGTATACATTTAGTGTGTTTTCTTGGGGTTGGTGTGTGTGTGTGTGTGTGTGTGTGTGTGTGTGTGTGTGTGTGTGTGTGTGTGTGTTGTGGGAGAGAAAGTGGATGTGAGCATGTTTTCTTCTGTGACTAGTGTAATGCAGTGTCCTCGCACAGTGGCTTTATAGCAATCATGTTTGAGGAGAGAGTAAACATTGTTCAACCATTAGTGGAACAATGTCGAGGCCTGGACCTACAAAGCTTTCCACCCAGGAACGAATGCCAACAAGGGGTACAAAGTTTACAGGTTCACGTGGGCCAAGAAAGAAATCGATAACAGTGAAAAACAAACATGTTGTCATCCTACAATGTAACCTCAAACCCACTGAATTTAGATTTAAATATACTTAACATTACATTTTAAATGTAGTCAAATGTCAGGGGGGATTACAAAGAAATGTGTTAAAAAAAGCAAGAGAGATAGAGACAGGGCTCAATTGTTTCACTTCCAAGTAATTAATTCCAGTATATTGAAAGCATAGTCATTTAGTCAGTTGAACACATTGCTGAACTACATTTATTTTCCAGTAAACGTATTAAAAAGTAGGTAGCCATAAAATACATCGTCACCTTGGAAACTGTACTGTAAATGGTGAAATGTAGTGTTATTGTTGCACAAGTTGAAAAAGAGTCATACAGTCAGCTAACGAACTCTTTTCTGTTAAATAGATTACATCAAAGTTCGCTAACATTAGCAAACTTTACTAACGGTAATACTACACCACAAATGGCTGTAGCGGCAAAACCCCTGTGATTTATGAGTGTATTTAATTGGGCAAGAGCTAACCCTTTTGTTGCTTATGAATTCAACTTTTCATTTGTAAGAGGAATGGTGTGTTATTTTTTCATACAAAAAGTAACGCGGTACAAAAGTAGCCATTTTCTCCAAGCCAATATGAGTCTGATATGCTACGTCAGCACGTACAGCGTACAACACTACCCAGAATTCCCATCATACTGTCAAAGTGCTTTACACAGAAAGCTGTTTTGGATCACGGTAAGCAAATTCACATGAGCAATTTTTTTTTGTTTTGTTTATTGTTTCATGTGTCATAATCATGATCATTTAACAGAATAGTAGGCTACCTTCACACATCCTGAAGTTTGCCATGTCAGAGTATTTCAGTTTAGAGACATGTCAGGTTTAACTGTCAGTGATTGTCGGGATGATAACTATCTCTTATCCTTCTTCAGGGTCAACGAAATTAAACGTGTTGTTTTTAATAAAAGTTGTCTGAATCTGAAATCGTAATGTTACATTTTCTTGAATGGTCTACTGTTGTAAAAAGTTATTAAACTTTTAAAACATTGTAAAAATGTAAATAGCTCAAGATACATTACATAAAATGTTCACAATTACATATTAACACGTACATTGTCAGAAATCTTTTATAAAAGCATGAATAATATAAACAAGTCAAGTTTACCATTGTTTTACTTCTGAGCCAAATGTGTGTTGCTTTTGTCCCGACTGACTAGGTCAATAATAACAATGTGCAACGTCCATTTAGCCTGTTAAGCCCTAAGCCTTTTTGTAGGCCTCTCCTCGATTTTTGCAACCCATAGCAAAGAAAGTGATTTTCATCTAAATATAAGGTGTATTTTAATAGTTTTGGTGTTTTAATAAAGGTAACACTTGTGAAATTTGTTCTGATTTGTAAATATCCGCATTTATGTTACTGGTTAAGAGAACATTAAGATGGAACACAGCACAAATTGAAATTCTTTATCTCCGATTATAAATTAATCCAATTTTGATAAGATATTTTTTTTTAATGTTGTAGTTGAAAGCTTTAAACCTCTTCAGATCATAGCCCAATGGGTTGGAAGTCTCTCTGCACAATGTTTTCTTTGATAAAGTGAAGCATTCAAGAGCTAGAGAGATTAGAGTGCAGAGATTTCAGCCGAGGTCAACCAAAATGTCATTTGGTTCCAGCTGTTCCATTGTAATTTTATATAGTATATAATTATATATTTCACTTCTTTTATGACTAATAGTGTTCAATCTATAATATCCTCAGGGTCAGCGGTGTTTTCAGACGTCCGGTGGCCCATCAGAAGGAGGAAACAAAGTGTTTATGCCTCCAACCACAGCCGCATGGTGAGCAGTCCTCAACATGAGATGAGTGGTGTTCCATGTTTATTCTTTTGTTCCTCTCCAAGCCCTTGACTCACACTCAAACAAGTGTTGGAGGACGTTTGTCCGAAAGGAAATCAACATTGAGCTTTGGCCAGAAGATGTGGGCTGACTTAACAGAGATGCAGTGATCTTAAAAATAGCCAGTGGGCTGTTCGAAGGTGCTACATTTACCCTTCAAGCATCAATACATCGTTACAATATTCATGATGTGAAAGCATGACCTTTGTACTTTGTAACCACTATAGGTTGGATTTGGGGAAATGCTGCTCTACTAGTTTTATGGAACAAAACAAGAAAGAGGGAAATATGGTCTGAAATAAAATAGGTGTCACGTGTGACCAAAGATGCTTTGATTACAAAGCATTCTTCTGGCGTCTTCTGGCGTCTTCTGGGAAACGCTTCTCATATGTGTTCCTCACACTCAGTTTCATCACTTGTTTCTCCTAATTTTAGTCAGTCTTGTTTAGTTTTTGGAGAGCTAAAAGCCTGCGTTGCTCTGCTCTATATTTCTTGCTAACGTGAAATGAGCATTCTAACCAGCTATCCTCCTGTCTTGTAATACCACTTGTACCTCGAGAGGCGATAGTGAGTCGCTGTATTGCCCAGCCTGTCCTCAGTCCAACATGAGAGGACCAAGAAGTAGAACTGCCCCGAGGACTTGTCAATCACGTTGAAGCTGAGCTTTGCGTTAGCTGAAATGAGTTGCTACAGCCATCTTCATCTCCTGGAGCCACCACCTGCCCTTCGATGGGAGAAAGAAAGGAAAATACAAGCCGTTAGTTTCGGCCACTTTGGATTCAATCCAATAAAGCAACTATCGGAACACACAAAGACCAGACGGCCTCGGATAGTGTTACAGTAAACACACAGATAGCTAACGTGAACTAAAGGCCGACGCCACACATGAACTATAAAATAGTAGGGTTATTTTGACTGGCTCTCCGAGTTTTAGCAGTTTGGTTGATTTTTGCATATTTTAGTTAGTATTTGGCTTTTCTTTTTTTTAAATAACTGAGGACTGTAAATTTAAATTGTATGGGCCAAGCAGTAGAGGTGAAATGCTGTCCCCTATTTGTTTGAAACATGTGGCCAGGAATTACACTTTAACTCACCGGACCCAAGACCAGCACGGGACATTAAAGTGATGCAGCTGTAATCTTCTAATATTCGAGCGTGGAAATGTTCTTCCTGAAAGCTTCAAGGTTGATTGGCTTTCTGTTTTCAAGACAAGGAAACAAAGGCTCTCAACAACTTTGTTTTGCAATGAGTTTTGAAACATGATTCATTTTATAGACTCAGGGCTATTGTCAAGGGTGCCAAACCATAAAATCATATCATTAAACAGATATTGCCTACCTTGGGACGGTATTTAATCAGTGTGTGTAAGCCAATATAAGGCGGAAAATGTCTGCACTTAGAAACTCACTCTGACTGTGTGATTGTTGGAATTCATTACATTGGAGACATGGCTTTGTACTCATTCTTTATGCAGATTTGAGGCTTTTACTTGTCCTTTATTTTTTTACTTTTTCCCCCAAGTAGCACAAAGAAATAAACATTACATCAGTTCACAATATTGTTTATAAAGCAAGTCTAATATCTTAACATATAGGGTAAATAAAGCCTTTAGCTGCTACAGAGTGGTTGCAAACACAGTTAGTTACAGTTCCACATTACCAATGACTTTCAAGTAAATTAAATTTCACAAAAAAAAAAAGCTAAAGAAAAATACAAATGTGTCCCTCAGAACTTTTTCATCTTTCTTCTCCCATTAATCATCTCACAATCTGTCAGATTTATCTTGTGACCCAGTGATAGGCTGAGAACTACTGGACTAATCTAACGTCACAGTTAGCTAACTAACTGTTACGTTAAATAAAGTATTCAAAACAGGCGGCCCCTTGAGCTGCTTCATATAAATTCTACTTAGATATTGTATCCGTTTAAACGATGTCATACATGATAAATAGTTATTGGCCCATTTTTCTACATTATGAGTACATTAACTTTTGATACTTTAAGAATATTTTCATATTATATATCAAACAATACATGCAGCAATCTTGTATTTCCTCATATATTGTTTGTGTTACTACAGTATTATGATTAAAACCTCTAGTCTAGTATCTCCTCAAGCAAGCTAACGTTTGTTAACTCTTTGACTGTTATTGCTCCCTTGTGGACACAAAGTGCTAATACAGAAAGAGAGATTCTCAGTGTATTACCTCAATTCATTAAGCAAATTTAGCATTAAATACCATAAACACAGTTAGTTACAGTTCCACATTACCAATGACTTTCAATAAATCACATTTTAAAGAAGCGTGAAGGCGCCTACAGTAGTTTTGTAAATGTTGTCGACATAATTGTGGCTGTGTAACCTGTAGATTTTTACTGACAAAAGCACCAGCTGCAGCATTCAGCGTTGCAGTGAGGAGCCTTGAAGTCCTCTTTGGTTGGACGTGTCTTCGCTGATCTGTCCTCTATCTTCCCCTTGAGGTTTTATTACCTCCACAGGGACATAACACATGTGGAGTGTGTACAACTGGGAAATCTGCAGTGGTGCTGAAGTCAGTCAGACCCGGCTGGAGTCTTTCTAAAGGGACTGGCGCTCGGAAACACTACCGCCTTTGTCCACTGGGGGCCGCCAAAACTGACACAATATGAAAGAACCCCGTAGTAGCTTTAAACTCCACTATATTCTAAAGAGAAACATTTGACAATAGTAGTTAGAAATTATAGTTAATTTGCAAATTTGGATTTGACATACAGAACCTACTGAAAGATCAAAAGTAAGATGCATCACTATAAAATGCATTAAAGTATTAAGCAGTTCATATTTACTCCCTTTTAGCTGCTACATGAAAATGCTGTTTATATGTTAACATTGTAATAAAAAAATGTAATATAAAATAACAGTGACAGGGGCCAAAAGCTTCATGACTTTTATGACGACACCAAAATTCTGTACAGAGGCTGTTGTACATGTATATTTGATGTTAGTTCAATTCAAAGCACTGGACTCATTGACCGTTGTATTTGGAGTACATCCACATTACTCCGTTTACTGTAATTAACGTTAAGTCTGAAAAATAAAACTTATTAAACTTTCCATGAACTGTATCTGTTTGAGTTTATAGAGGAAGATTTGAGAGAAGATCTTAAGTATCAAACACATACTTACGATCATTAAAGACTACTTTATTACTCTGGTTGCTTAGTTACAAAATACGACAATCTACTTCCTGTTTACATCAGCGCATGCCCAGTGAACGTGACGAGTCACGTGATATTCGTTTCCAGGCGTGTAATATGGACGGAGATCACTTCGGAAACGATGGCTGAAACGCCGTGTGGATGGAGATCGTTTTTGTTTGAAAACGGAAAACGGAGTAATGTGGATGTAGCCTGAGACGCAGTGAGCGTGGATGTTTTTGAATGGCACCATTGTGATTGCAATTCGTTCACCTGCCACGTCAAGTCCATCATCAGCTACTCATTAACACCTTCCATCTGGAGGGAGCAGGAAGTGGTCATCAGGCTGAAGGCCAAAAGACGCAGGGAAAACCCACCACGCTAACAATGTTCCTCCACTTCTTATTCAAGGAGCCATTAATCCAGATTGTTTTATTGCCTCACAGAACAAAACAACACTATAAAAAATGCTTTGAAATCAACAGCTGACTTATTGATTACTTCATCACATGCTCAGAACACATTTCCCTGTACGCTGTTTTGGACTTTCCAGACACTCCGGTGTGCACAGAAAGGTGTATTAGTGTTGTTGCAGCACTCTTCAGCAAAGGTGGAAAGTAACTAAGAGCATTCATTCAAGTAAATTAAATTTCACAAAAAAAAAAAAGCTAAAGAAAAATACAAATGTGTCCCTCAGAACTTTTTCTTCTTTCTTCTCCCATTAATCATCTCACAATCTGTCAGATTTATCTTGTGACCCGGTGATAGGCTGAGAACTACTGGACTAATCTAACGTCACAGTTAGCTAACTAACTGTTATGTTAAATAAAGTATTCAAAACAGGCGGCCCCTTGAGCTGCTTCATATAAATTCTACTAAGATATTGTATCCGTTTAAACAATGTCATACATGATAAATAGTTATTGGCCCATTTTTCTACATTATGAGTACATTAACTTTTGATACTTTAAGAATATTTTCATATTATATATCAAACAATACATGCAGCAATCTTGTATTTCCTCATATATTGTTTGTGTTACTACAGTATTATGATTAAAACCTCTAGTCTAGTATCTCCTCAAGCAAGCTAACGTTTGTTAACTCTTTGACTGTTATTGCTCCCTTGTGGACACAAAGTGCTAATACAGAAAGAGAGATTCTCAGTGTATTACCTCAATTCATTAAGCAAATTTAGCATTAAATACCATAAAGTACTGTATATGAACAGCATATTACATCACGCTATCTGTAGTTTTTTATACTTTTACATTGTGAATGTGATATTTTGCTGGCTGGCAGTTTGTTTGTAATATTGCGTGGCTAAACATTTCTTTAGAGGGACAGTTCACCCCAAAATCAAAAAGACATATTTTTCCTTTTGATATGAGTTGCCTCGTGTTGGATACATGTGCTGTTGAGATGTCTGCCTTGTCCTGAATAAAATGGGACTATGCTCACAAATTCTGTGGATTATCTTCAGTAAAATATATGTAAATATGTATTTATGATTGTGGGGTGAGCTTTCTCTTTAATGGAACATCACAGAAGGACCAATGTATCAGTATGATCAAGGATTTTTCGAAATAGGTGTCTAATATAAAACCATTCAATAATAAATGAGATACAAGTAGTGTGAAATGGTCTCTCATTATCATCACGTTTTGTGAAACCAAGTCTTTGTCAGAGGGATGTGGATTACGGTGGCTGGAGGTAACATATAAGGGTAACATATATTATTCATTCCAGTAAAATTCTTTTTCTTTCATTTTAGACGACGTGAGGAGGGAGCCCCGTGACCCGGCGTCCTGCTCCCTGCCCCCAAACAGACAGAGATCCACAAGAGACGAAGACCTCTCACTCGGACTATTTTTGAGTTCAATGTAATCAGATTTAGATTTCATTATCGGCCCTACTTAAGTACGGGAGCCTAAAAGGGCCAGAGAACCCCAAATGGTCACTGTTTTGACAGTCACGTGGCTTAGTGAAAGGTAGTTATGACCTAACCATGTTTTTATGTTCCCGATCCTAGTCCACAAGTCCTTATTATGATTGAGTTAAATATGTATTATATTGCCTTTCATTATGCTCCTACATATCTGAATAAAATAAATAAAGAAGGACAGGGGCTGGGCGTCAAAATGTGTGCCATTTTTTCTGCCCAATCCATCTAAAAAAGGCTTTGCCTATGTAAGAAATTGTAATTGAACAGACGCCTAAAATATATTTAATATGAAAGTTCATGTAAAAATAAGGGGGCTATCAGGGGAACATTTTGAAAATACAGTTTTTGATGAATGAATGAATTGAAAGAAAATTAACTTATGATATGCGGACACTTGCTCAACAACCATACATTTTGACTTAACTTTAACATTACATCTACACCGCTTCCATAGGATTACTACTCGAAGTCTAAGATCTGCCAAACCCTAAATAACAAACAAACATTATGTTAAACTGAAAGTCACGTGACAACAAAGCGTCGGTAATCTGGGAAGGTAAAGCTCCGGCCCACGGCGTTTAGGACTACAAACTGGCCTGAGTGCAAGAGAAGAGCGCATGCGTTAGGATCAACGCTCATATTTGCAGACCGGAAGACGAAAAGAAAATTCAGTGCAGAGTAACTCATCCTTTCAGGATAGTCTATATGTGTATCATTATAGGTTGCCTCCGACTGCTGTCCTACTCGAAGGACGTTGCTCTTGTTAAACTTCAACCAACTCCAGGAGCCAGTTAAACTGTAACTTCATATTCTCCTTCAGCCGGCAGCATCCCCACAGGAGCTGGAGTGCAAAGGGTACGAATCCCGTCTTTACTAGCATCTTTACGTTAGCTTAAATGATGAACTGTGGAGAACCACAAAAAACAGAAAAACTCACCTGTCACAGCGAGGATAGCACAGTTGGACACTGGCTAATACCTGTAACCCCAACACTGCTGTTCGTTTTTTTTTCTTTCTTGTTTTCTCACATTTCAAAAGTATGAAGTCACCGTTTGTCCTTCATCATCATCATCGTGTTAGCTAGCTAACGTGACGGAAAAGGGAAGAAGCTCGAGGCTCTCAACCGTTTGTGAGTCAGAGACTTAATTGAATCAGGAATCACATAAAAAAGAGTTTAAGTCCCCCCTTTTTCTGGGACTGAAAACCCAGAGTTTCTCTCATCTCAGGGTTAAGTAACTCACTAAACCTGCTCATTGAAACAGGCCCCACATTACAAATATATATATATATATATATTTTACATGGAAAAACCACATACAACACTGAGACTTGCACAACCTAAGAAAGCATTGTCGTCATCCATTTATCTTGTAACTAAAACATTAATTCATTCTGGACAGCAGTCAACATCCGAGTCCAACTGCACTCCTTTTACATAAAGTACAGACTTAATTCCATAGATGTGGATGAGGACGTGTGGTCCCGGGACTTTGAAGAGTAATGTTCTCCACCCTCTGGATCTCACCGTAAACTGGCATAATATAACAAATATTTGCTAGAAATCTGTGAAACCATTTACTCAAAGGTGGTAACCTTTCAGATCCAACCGAAGTCTCTCTTATCAGCACAAGAATACACAAACGCAGAGGCCTGGGTGGTTATCGTCCCTCCCACTCTTGTTATCACCTAAGTAGTGATACGTAATAAGTAGTGAACTAAAAGGCAATGTGTTGGAACAATGATCACGTCTTTTCTTTTGCTTCTTAGCAGACAGGTAGTGCAGACAGACCGATGTACTGGCCAGAACGATGAGGGAGAGGACAAAATGGTAGAGATAAACGACACCGGAGGGACGGATACTCCGGCCGCCTCAGTAATGGAGCAGGAAGAAGCCTCAGCTGGAGAAGAGGCCGACTCACAGACGGCGTACAGGATAGAGCGCCCGGTCTACGACGAAGCCTTCATCAGGTCGCAGCTTCTCACCCGCAAAGAAAGCTCCACCACCCTCTGTCAGAGGCTGGCACATCAGTTCCGGTGAGTTTATACTGAGCATCTGCCTCTGGATTTGTCCTGCTGAAGTGCCCTTAAGCAAATAATTGATTCAGTGGAGGTATATCTACACAAGTCAAAAAGGAAACACTCCTCCAGGGCTCAATCAAGTCTATGTATTTCTGTATATGTAACTCGTAAAATTGGGTGCTGAAGACGGTGAAAAGTATTGGATCTGATAAGCAATGTAGATGCAATAAAAATACATAATAATTGCTAATGAAAACATGGAGCCATAGAGCAAAGAAGTCTGCACAGCTTTATGACATGCAATCTAAAAGTCTGGTATCCACTTGAATGCCATTCAAGATTTTAAATGTATTTATTTGTACAAAGAGAATATGCATCATAGAGGATTTTGTAGTGCTATCATGTGCTCACATTCACACATGGTGACTTTGTTGTTCAAATACTTTTATTGATTTAATTTGCTCAAAAATCTTGACATTTATGCTGACTAGGAAAGTGCTGCATTTACACTATTTCCAAAAATAATGTCAAATAAAAAAGAGCTGGAGAGAAAGGAAGAGAAATAAAAAAATAAATTAAAATATGCACTGTAATTAATGATTATTTTTCATTAAATCTCCCAAGTCATTTTTTTTGTTTAATTGACTTTCGGTTTAGTCTTTTAAAATAATATGATTTGATATTTGATGAACAATGATACAAAGCAGGAACAGTTTGTTGATAATTGATCTAAATGATGAAAAGCCGATTGATACATTCATTTTATTTTTAAGACATTTCTTTAACATAAAGACATTTGTGGTTCACAGATGGATATTCACACATGTGATGTTATTTAACAGTTTTCTCCCCCTAGATATTTGGGTATGCCTGTGATTACCTGTCCTCTGGCTTGTGGTTGTGTGTATTTGAACAGTGAAACACTGTTCATTAATACGGTTTTCTTCTGAGAAATGACTCAAGGCCTGATTGTCTGCATTCAAAATAATTTTTAAATCATTTACATTTCTGCCCTCCCGGTGTACAAACAGACGACCTTTGAACTTCCGTGCTGGTATATGACTTCTCCATCTACGCTACCGCAGCAGTTCCGACCTCGTAACATTTGGTGTCTGAATATTACAGAAACATTTTCAGGGAAATGTGAACACAGATGCACAACATGTTTTCCAATAGTTGCAGTGAGGAATAATTCCAGTCATCATCCAGAAAGACTTTCTGTAGTTAAAAATATGCCTTTTCTGGAATGGGCCTTGGGAAGTCTGTTTTATTATTATTTTTTAATTACTGACCGAATCCGCTTTGTCTCCGTTTTTATAGGTGTTCATCACAGAAGGCCAAGGCGGCAGCTTTGAGCTTTCTGCCTATTCTAACATGGCTGCCATCCTATCCGGTCAAGCAGTACCTGTTTTCAGACCTGGTCTCGGGTCTCAGCACGGGAGTCGTGCAGCTCCCTCAAGGTCAGTGACCGGCAGTCCTTTTCAGACATGCAAAACATTTAAAACATCAAATGAGGGAAAACCATGTGGAAGAGAAAGCCCTAAAGAAACACTACCTTTACTGATTAATGAAGCCAGAAATGTTATGTATTCCAAGGTTTTGTGCAGTAGCCACAAGCTACGTGTGGAATGACATGAGGGTGACATGACATGAGGCTGCCTTCAGCTCCCCACTGTCTTTGTTTTGGTATCTCTGTAGCTCTGAGCTTGTGGGACGGTTCACTCTATTTATCTCTCCCTCTCCTCTGATCCACAGGCCTAGCCTACGCGATGCTGGCTGCTGTGCCTCCAGTTTATGGTCTGTACTCGTCATTCTACCCCGTCCTGCTCTACACCTTCTTTGGCACGTCCAGGCACATATCCGTAGGTGAGAAATCAACTGAAAGCCTCTTACTTTTGGGTCATGAATCTCCTCGTAGCTGGTGTCTGGTTCCACCTGCTGTGGTTGGAGTTAATATGGAGCTTGAAGGAGGCAGCAAAAAAACAAAAGAGACACCTGACAGATCCCTTTCTACCTTTTGTCTCTGTGTGTGTTGTTCTACATTATATACCAAATGCGTGTCAAAAGGTTTTGTTAATGCAACTGATCGCTCCCTGAGCCTGCCCCCTTCGTTACTGTCGTTATCCCTGTCAAGCTTTCTGTTCTCATGCAGCAGAAACAGTTTACAGTAATAACAGTGAAACATTGAGAAAACTTGTCTTTGGCAGCTTTCAGTAAGAAATGGCAGCTTAGGGCAGTACAGTGATGAAAGCTACAGTTTTTCATTTCAATCACAAATTCGTATTAATCGTCCTCATGACATTTTTTTTAGAAACAAGAGGTCGACTTCTCATTTCTAGCCGGGACAGTATTTTTCTGGCTGAGATGACAGCTGTTGCTGGCAGGTGTCATTAGTTGTGGCTGGTCAGCTTCTTTAGCTGCTAACATCAGTCTAACGTAACCTGTCACCCAACAAAATAATGAAGTTGGTTACCAACGTGGTCCTTGGCCTTGGAAAAAGTGCCCGTATAGTACTGTAGGTGGTGAGCTAGTTAGCTGGGCATGCTAACCAATGTTGCTCACGTTAGAGCAGATGAACAAACTGTTTAATTCATTCCTTCCACTTGTTTTTGGAAAGGGTTTGAAGAACAGACTCTCCTTGGAACTTGGCCAGCCTGTGGTGCAATATTTTTAGAAAAGAGGTTCCTGTAATTCTCTTACCTCATGTTTTTGTTTTTTTAAATAGTTAATCTGCCACTACTTTAGAAGAGGATCATAACAATGCTAATCCCGTGTTGTTGCCGTTTTGTGTTCTAAATTAATGGTGGATGCTGTTAAGTTGTAGCTTTTCACCGAGCCAGGAACAACACTATGATGAGCCTGTTGCTCTGTCCCACACACCAACGGGCTCCAGCACTGCTCTGGGTATCGGCTCAATGAACTATCTGAAGATTCACAAGTTACAGTCGGATCAGAATCATGAGATGGCATGTGGAGGAAATGTTTCCACTAAGTTGTGATAACCGTGTCCTCAGCTGACACGAGCAGCAGGATTGTGACATTTCAGTCCTGACATACCACCCGTCATCTCGAATGTCAATCTCATAGCTATGAGTCCATCTGACTAATGGGCCCAATAAGCTAAACCTGCTCCACCTTTTTGAAACAACAGGTCTGATGGGAAGTGAACAACAGGAAGCAGGTGGGGGTGCACTGTAAAAACGCTGTCTCTGCCCAAAAATGAGCCTGATAGCAAGTTGCTGTGGAAATGATGACCCTTAACTTCTGGCAGAGAGTGAGAGGGAATAACTGGGCTGCTGTTCAAGTGCTGGGCAAGATGGCCTTTATACACACACACACACACACACACACACACACACACACACACACACACACACACACACACACACACACACACACACACACACACAGTGCATGACCCCACAGTCACGCTGGACTAGATTATTTTACTGAACAGCAGGACGACAAAACCAAACACGCTCCACGATGTGTTGCTGTGGTGATTAATAGAATATTTTAAATAAAATGATTTAGTGTCTACTATTTTATTGTAGTATTGCATGTAGCTATAAAATGGACATTTTTCTTAATGTTCCATTGCAAACGTTTACAACCTTCTCTGTTGTGAGGGAGCTACTAACATCCGGCTGTGAGTTCTGTCGTGGAGGACGACAAAAAGTTCAAATGTTTTATCTTCAGCTGCTGTCTGTATTCTCTGCAGGCTTATGCAACCTAATTTAACCGGTTTGGTTAGGTGCTACTCTTCCCCCTTTTTCCTGCAGTGAGGGCCAACACTGATAATAGACTGTTCCTGTCATGACCCAGATACAGTGAATGCAAAGCCAAGCTTTATCTGCATTTATGTATATCCTATAAGCATGAATCCCCACACTCCTAGCTGTGTTTTTATTATGAAGTGAGAATATAGGAGGTAACAGGTATATTTACACGTTTTATACAGCTGTCACAGTTTGGAAGTAAATCTGTTGCTGAGTAAAAGCTCTTATTACTGTGTTTGTTCCCTCCTGCTGATTACTCTCTCTGCACTGTACATCAAGTGCTGGTGGTGGGAAAAAAGACTGTCGCCAAGGTGTTCTAATCCCACCGTCTAACCTTTAAGTCAATCTGACGATAAACCGAACCTCAACCTTTTAAACAAAAGACAGGATTTGAAGTGAACAACAGGAAGCAGTTGGCTGTGAAAATGATGACCCCTTTAAGTCTGGCAGAGAGCGAGACTGAATAGCTGGGCTGCTGTTCAAGTGCTGGGCAAGATGGCCTTTTCAATCAAAGGGATACTGCCCGAATCCACAGTTACAGTGGACATCATGATACTGTTCAGAACCAAGCCTGCTTTAAGTACTTCCACAATTCAGCCACAATGCGTTTTGACAGATGACTGCTCTGTTTGTGTGATCTGTAGGCACCTTTGCAGTGATAAGTCTCATGATCGGGGCCGTTGCAGTGAGGGAGGCCCCAGACTCCATGTTCTACGTCCTGCCCGCCAACGGATCTAACGCGTCCGCCGTCCTGGACGTGGAGGCTCGTGATGCCAGGAGGGTGCAGGTGGCCGTCGTGCTCACAACGCTGGTGGGAATCATCCAGGTGAGCTTCGAAAAACAAACCGCCGCACTCAGCCGGCAACTGAAAGCTGCTGTTGATTTGGCCTTCAACCCCCCCACATGGCGTTAAAACTTACCAGCACAGTGATACAGCTTGCTGAAATCTTCTCATGCTCAGAAATCCTTGTTTACCCAAAGCGGCAGGCTGTGTGAATCACTGTTGGTGTATCAACACCGTGATTTCATGTTTTTATTTGAAACAAAACTTTGTGGCTTGTTCTTATCCCCTCACCTCTTTCTTTCTTTTAGTTTGCTTTTGGTCTTCTCAGGTTTGGCTTTGTGGCGATCTACCTTACAGAGCCCCTGGTGCGAGGCTTCACCACAGCTGCAGCAGTGCACGTCGTGGTCTCTCAGCTGAAGTACCTGCTGGGTGTGAAAACGCAGCGCTTCAGTGGGCCCCTCTCTGTCATTTATGTACGTTTCAATAGCTTTCTCAACGTTTTGTAAGTGGAAAGAGCGCAAGAGGTGCCTCCTCGATTGGGGATTTATGACAATTCGATTTTTTACTGCCTTTTTTTGTAGGTGTGGTTTTGTTGTGTGTTTTGCGCTGATTGTATGCATCATAAATGGTTCCACTCTTGCCCCAGAGCATCAAGGCGGTACTCAGTGACATCACCAGCACCAACGTCTCCACCGTCATCCTGGGCCTGGTGTGCATCGTCTTCCTGTACGCGGTCAAAGACCTCAACGAACGCTTCAAGAAGAAGCTGCCCATCCCCATCCCTGGAGAGATCATCGTGGTCATCGTGTCAACCGGCGTCTCGTATGGACTGTCCTTATCGGGCGACTACAAAGTGGACGTGGTTGGGAAGATACCAACCGGGTAAGTTGATGCATTCTCATTTCTGGAATTTAGAGTGTATTTCAGTCGTGGGAGTTTACAACTGAGAGATCCGGATCTAACCGATGAACTTAGTTCATAGTGGATATGTGTCATATCTTAAATGTATTGATTTTGTAGTTTTAGGCTCTTGTTCAACACATCAAGTCGTAAAAGGAGCTATTTTGACGTCGCAGCCCAAAAAAACATTTACACACTGGGATAAGACGAGTGTTATCTTGTGTGTTATCTTGTGTGTTCTCAGGCTTCTCCCTCCTGCCGCCCCGGAGTTCTCTCTGCTCCCCAGTTTGGTCACAGACTCTTTTGCCGTAGCAATTGTGGGATTCTCAATGGGCATCTCACTTGCCAAGACCTTCGCCCTGAAGCACGGCTACAGCGTGGATGGCAACCAGGTGAGTCTGGACATCTTGGGCCACGAACGCTTACCTGACAATTTGTGCGCTTACACACACGTATGGTGGACATGCACCAAATTCGGCCAACAAACGGAAAGACGTGGTGGAACCCAAAACGGTGCGGTTTGTTCCGGCTGGTGGACGAGACTTGGTTTTGTTTTCAACATGGCGGCCGAATGACAAACTTTCTCACGTTACAGCTAAACATTACACTAAAATATGTTTCTGACAGCATTTGATCCGAGGTTGGCGAGTCTGCTGCCTTGCGATGGACGGACTTCATTTGCCTAAAGTTCAGTTTGAGTCATGATTATGCAAATTTGAGATTCGCCGACTTACCCACCATGCAACGCGCGCTCGCCTCTCTTGCTCTCCATAGAAGATGAATAGGATCCGTCATCTTCACATATGTCAACTGATTTTGCGTGTCTCCTCTCATCGGTGCCTAAGGAGCTGCAGAACACGTTCACATCTTTATTCCGTTTTATTTATTTGAATGTTCTGAGATAAAACCTTTGTGTTCTGCTTTCAGGAGCTGATCGCCCTTGGCCTGTGTAACTTCATCAGCTCTTTCTTTCAAACCTTCGCCATCACTTGCTCCATGTCGAGGAGCCTGGTGCAGGAGAGCACTGGTGGAAAAACACAGGTAGCACTTAGACAGTAGTGATTATGCTATCTCGCCTGACTGAATTGGTATTGTAAAACAACGATTAGAGTGAGACAATGTTGACACAATAACGCCGTGTCTTTGTGTGTTCAGATTGCGGGGCTGCTGGCCTCTCTCGTGGTGCTGCTGGTGGTGGTGGCCATTGGTTTTGTCTTCCAGCCGCTCCCTCAGGTGGGTGACGCTTCCGCTGATGGCGCACAGCTTCTTGTCTGGCAGCTCTGTGTCACAAGTGGAGCTGCAGACACTTTAATTTTCTTCTCAGTCTGTTAAACAAACAGTGGCTGATGGCTCCACCGATACAGAATTCAAGTCACAAACACTAGTAAATGCGTCATGTTTCACCTCGTAGTCTTTTCTAATGACTTCCTGTATTGTTTTGTTCTCCTGTCGGTTCGGTTTCCCAGACTGCACTGGCTGCCATCATCATGGTGAACCTGTTGGGCATGTTCAAACAGTTCAGAGACATTCCTGCGCTGTGGAGGACCAGCAAGATTGAACTGGTCAGTCTGTCAAATCGAGCTCAACACAATGAAAATGTTACTGTGCAGTAGAGTTCTTCACGGAAAACATATTTGTCTCTTTTCTGCCATTCTTGAGGTATGAGTCCAAAAAATATGGTCTTGCTCTCCAGCTACGTGTGGCATCTGAAAATATCTTGTAAGACATATCCCTCTCCAAAAATCTTTATTATCATGGCAGTCCAGAAACATGCTAATGATTTGTATTTAGATTTCCACAGTTCTTCCAGTAAACTGGGGAGTTACCATCATAGTGTGATTTCAGAGGGTGTAATAAATCACCTTAGCAGGCTTCTTCAACTAAACTCCCTCCAATTATGTGGACTGGTACACTTCCATTGATGCATCCTTTTAGCTGTCTGTTCTTCCTCAGATATGATGATAGTTGTTTTTAGGTGCATTGCTGCCATAGCAAAATAAGCAAAGGATACTGGTTCAAGAGAGAAATGTTAGTGCTGAATGAACTGGGTAATTACAGTTAACAGTAAACCTTTTTTTTGGCTGATCTCCAGCTGTTTGTGTGTTTTGTGTTTTTTTTATGATTTGCTCCACCTCCGGATTTGCAGAAGGAGTCACAGGTTTTGTTTTTTTTTGTGTTGGGACTAAATTTTGAATACTACCGGTGACCGTGGCTAAGTGGAGAGCAGGGCCGCCTTTCAATCAGAGGGTCGGCCATTCGATCCCCGGCTCCTGCTTCTACTACTCTCGTGTCAATGTGTCCTTGAGCAAGGCACTTAACCCCAAAAATTGCTCCTGTAGCTGCGTCTACGGTGTATAGATAGATACTGAATTGTAAGTCGCTTTGGATAAAAGCGTCTGCTAAATGACTGTAATGTAATCTACTGCACAAACAGGATAACCTGTTTTCTTTTAATGTCATGGTCAACCTGGGAAAGAGAGCCACGTAGAGTCAACCATGACGTGATCTTTCCTTCTCTTTAACCAAAATAATAAAAATCACTCTGTTCGTTCCCTTGTTTAGATGAGGAAAATAGGTTGTAGCTGTAGCACTACAGTTAAACTTCATGTCAGTTTAATTCTGTGTCTTCCTTTTTCTCTCTCAGGCCATCTGGCTGGTGGCCTTCGTGGCGTCTGTGCTGTTGGGACTGGACTACGGCCTGCTGGTGGCCATCGCATTTGCCATACTTACAGTCATCTACAGGACACAGAGGTACTGATTCTACCGCTGCTTGTCTTTAGTCCGAATGTGTGTTTATTTCTGTTACCGTAACTTCATTATTGCCTCCACTCACTGAATACACTTAATGCCACACATCACAGCGTGTCAGTACATGTGTGGAAAGTGCTTTGGGTTTGTGCTCCAAGCGTTATAACGGAAGACTTTAATGCAAAAGTTGTGTTTTTCACCTTTCTCCGTGTCTTCCAGCCCTAAAAATGCCATTCTGGGCCATGTTCCCGGAACAGGGCTGTACTGTGATGTGGATGAGTATGAAGAGGTGAGTCTGTCGCAAGAGGAAACACCGAAGTCTGAACCCAGGCTAAACGTTTTGCATCAAGTCTATCGGTCAGAACTCTGAACGCCTGTGATCTGTGTTTGGTTCCCAGGCGGCTGAGTATGAGGGGATTAAGATTTTCCACTCCAACTCCTCAATCTACTTTGCCAACAGTGACCTTTATGTGAACGCCCTCAAGGAGAAGGTAATCCAAGCTGTGTGTTTATTAAGTACTACGCAGATTTTACTTATATTGAGCAGAGGAATATTGGAAACCCTTCTATCAGTGCAACTGAGCTGTTTCTATCAGGCTGTTTAAGGTGCAATGAAGTCTGGAACAGACAAAGTGTGGTTGTATGAGCTACTTCTCCGTAGTCACAGTATTACCTGGAGATAAGAAAAGCAGGCAGGAGTACCAGCACAAGAGCAAAGCAATGTACTGCTGTGGACGTATTTTACACACCTAAACGTATTATTATTATTATTATTATTATTATTATTATATCAGTTTGAGTGAAGGTCTATATTTAGAATATTTTCACCGCTTTTTATATATTTTCACAAGACTCCTTTGGCAAAAACAGTCATTTTACCTCACAGAACACAGGAGTTGCAGGTCTACGGCTGCCTGGATTGGTTAGTTTGTCAGGCCCTTGCGAGACTTTTGTGTTCTAAAGTGTTTGTTCGGATTCACCAAAGTCACATAATAACACAAAATAACCGGTCAAGGCAGCGGTGGACCAGCAACTTCCGTGTTATGCACGGTAGAATGACTAAGTGTTTTTGGCAATGGAGTTGCTAGAGTTCCCAAACAGACGGTAAGGTAGGACAGTGAAAATCGAATAAATGTATCAGACACTTAAACTGATAAGAATTGTTTTTAGGCCCGCAGCAGTACATTGCTTTGCTCCTGTTCTGGTACTCCTGTTTGTTTCTCTAAACTCCATCTACTGTAGTAAAACACAGACTATGGAGAAGAACCTCATACAACCACGTTTCTGAACATCCAAACCTGTTAAAGTTCACTTTATTGGATCAAGACCAAGACGTTTTAGGGTGGAACCCATACATGTACTCATTTTTTATTGATATCGTTTGCTCTCTTAGACTTTTTATAAAAGAGTGTCAATATAATCTGTTGGTGTAAGTATCACTACTACATTTTCATAATGAAGAGTTATTCCACGATAACTTCCTCCAGGTTCAAACCAAAATTATCAGGATTATTTTATGCTGATATCAGCATGTTAGCCTCAATAGGTAGGGCCTGAAGAATGGGGCCCAGGTTTAGAGAGTAAGTCCAGACTGCAATTTGTTTGGGTCCAGAAATGTGCTGTCTAATTTAAAGTTTCTGTGAGGGACTTTTAGCTGGTTATGAAATGATTATCTATTTTATTTTATTTGTGAAAATCAAAAAAAAAACTAGACTAAAGAGATTCAAGTGGTACATTTTAAAATTACTTTTAGTATTATAGAATGCCAAAAGACAAAAAACCCTCAAAAGCTTGCTCTAGTGGCTGTGGTCAGTGAGGTCTACCAGCTGTTGGCCTGGACAGGAAAAGCAGCAGTTTATTGTCACGGAGGACATTAGAATGAGTTAGATTACAGCATGATTACATTACTCCCCCTCTGTTAGGGTGGATGTTGTCCTCAATGCACAACCAGTTATTAGATTTACTTTGAGGCCATCGGTCATTGTGCTCACCTGAGGTTTACAGCAAACCATGAAAAGGAAATAAAGTTGTCTGGATTTAGTCTTTTTTTTTTTAACAAACAGAACCACGGTATATAAATGTATACATATCCCTGAGTGAGTTATAACCTTATAAGCAATAACAAATGCCACTTTTTGGCAGCTCTCTTTGAATAGTCAAACAGTTTTACTGACGTGATGATGTCTCTACAGACGGGAGTGGACCCTGAGGCCTTGCAAGCTGCCCGGAAAACCCAAAAGAAACGGCTGGAGAGAGCAAACGGCACCCACAACCCTTCACTGAAGATGTGTGGCAAGGTGAGTCCTCCTTTCTCCCCCTGGTTGCTTGTTGCTTTTGTACACAGTCAGATGTGTTGAGTCAGCATGATGCATCTGTTTGTCTGTCGTGTTGGTGGTCTGTGAGAAAACCAGTTTCACAGGCTGCTGCAGGATAGCAGCCAGTGTCAGGCCTTTGTGATTCTGGAAAGAGACACTTGTGTACTTGTAGTAACAGCCAATTTGAAGATGAAGTGTAGAATTTGGACATTTTTGAATTCAGCTCCCCACAGTGGTAGTATCAGAAAAATCCACACACAACAACCTGAAACTAGGGATGCACCGATCGTGTAATGGCGGGCTGATTCCGATGTTTAAAATAACAGTTTGGTCGATAACAATGTTGTCTCATGTTTACAATGTTTACTGAGGGAATAAATCAAGAGAGAAGTAGAGTCATTGTCTCATAGACTTCTATACAACCAGACTTCTGCAGTAGCTGCATTATGCTTGCTGGTATTGTTCGAGTCCGACAGCAAATAACTAACACCACTGCCATCGGTGAATGTCATCTTGTTTGCGGATAGGCCGATAAATCGGTACATCCCGATCTGAAATACCATGTGGCTTGTTGAATTTCTGTCATGAAATCACTGTATTTGATTGGTTCCAGAACAAGCAGCAGGAAATGACCCATGAGGTTTTGTCCTATGAGCTCGTGGCGGAGGAGAAGAGGAACGGCCAGTTGGAGTCCCACTCAGAAGAGGTCGTCTTCCTTGAACTTCCTCTGACTGCCGTCCACTCCATCATCCTGGATTGGACGCCTGCCACCTTCATCGACTCCGTGGGAGCCAAAGCCATCAAACAGGTTCTTCCATTTTTATTTTATTTTTTCAGTTGAGGGTATTTTCAATACCAGGTTCACTCTAACAGTGATGTATCAGGACGATTTGTACAAGTTAGGGGGAGAGAAGTGTAGACGTTACTGCTCTCCTGTGCTGCTGCAGCGTCACTTCAGGATGCTTGTAGGAAAATGTGTGTTGCAGAAGGATTTAACCTCAGGAAGTAAGTCAGTATTTGTCTCTGCAGGTTATCAAGGAATACGCAGCTGTGAACGTTCAAGTGGTCATAGCCGGCTGCAGCAGTAAGTAATCATGAGGACTTTTCTCTGTTTTACGTATAATGTGTAACTTTTTCACATTAACTTGTCTAAAAAGAACTAGCCCCTTTTTATATATTCTGTTAAATTTTTTAGCAATTTTCAAATCCAGAGAAATCTGTAGTTTTAATCAAGGTAACGGTGCATTTAATTTGGTCGCCTGTCAATGAAGTCAAATCCCCTTAGCACATGCGTTGTCGTTGTCTGCCATTAATTTACATTTTAAGCCACGTTTTTACAATACACTTTTTAGATTTTGGTCGTTTTTTTTAACCATATATTTTAACCGGATGAGGTCATTGGACATCTGAATCTGAGGTTATCGGAGAAACAAGCTGAGGAACCATATCCGTTTGTTTTGGAGAGGAGGAGAATTCAGCTGCCTAACGATGAACACTAAAGGAATCCTACTCGGGAGACGCTGACCGAAAAGACAACATCTCCCATGATCCCTAATTCTTTCATCGTATCTTAATCTCTAATATTGTCCAAATAAACTAGACAGTTTTAGATACGCATGGCTAAAACTAATACAAAAGAAAAAGGATTGAGGATTTACTGTAGGGCAACATTTTCTCCATCCCATCCTAAGTAACACCCCCCTATATAGGTCTACATCACTACTACACACCTACAGCCTTCTAAACTGCCCATAAAGATGAATCATTTTGTAATGGTTCATCTATTCATTTGAATATGTCATTTGATCTGGTTCCTTCATGGTCTCACTGATCCTGTGTCTCTGCTTTGATCCACTAGGAAGCCTGCTGTCCGAGCTGGACACCTTACAGTTTTTCAATGGGGTCGTGACCCCGGCGATGGTGTTCCCCACCGTCCACGATGCCGCGCTGCGCTGTCGGTGCTCAAATCCCCGCCCATCAGCCGCTCCAACTGATGGAACAATCTGACAGGCGACACCTCTAATCAAGGACAGCAGATCTGGGACTGTAGATGTGATGACCTGAACAATCATTCATATTGAATAGAGGGTTCGTAGCGTTTAAAAGAGTATAGCAGTAAACTTTAAGTAACACCGACATCAATAGAGTACTTCATTTTATACTTCTTTTTGGGGGCATTTCAGAACACTGAACTGCCAACTCGGTCAAATATGTCACGCTCAATGGGTGACTGTATGGGTTGTAGCTTAGTGGGCCAATCACAAGTTGCATTAAATTGAAGAACGCTTGCAATGATTTGACTGCGTTTAAAACCAAACCAATTGTTTTTTTTTCTAGTTCTGTGTCCAAAAAGGGTTAAATGCAGGGATGGCTTGACTGGAGGAGTGTCCATACTTGGCACTGGCTCATTTCGGTCGATATACCCAGCCCTATTGGTAGCACAGGTGGATGCTGTTCCCGCTCATGAAGCACTGAGTCTGACAACCTGAAATACAAGGCGGTTTTGTGAGGCTTGTATCCAATCAGAAATTCAGTATCCAACCGGGATTCCTCTTTTTGTTGTTGGGATAGATGTTTAATAAATAAGCTGCTGTTGTCCAAATGACGTGTTAGAATAATTTACAGTTCGTGGTGGAAACTTAAAGCTCTTTATAATGCTGGTATCAAATGTTACTGAGAAGTTGTGTCTTGATGGATTCATGAGAATCTATTTTCAGCTGTAGTTATGGGTTCAAACCAGCAATTTGCAGTGTCATGTTTGTTACAGTAAAAAATGTTCAACGTGTAACAAATCACAGACTCAAATCTGGAATAAACTTTATTTTTAAGTGAACAAGAATGACAACAAAAAGGACTTTTTTTGACTCGACTCTGCTTCTTTTGTCGGTGGAACTCCTCTCACACTCTTAATTGTAGGTCATGTATCTGGGAGTGGCGCTGAACTTGGCGTAGGACTTGATGACCTTGTTGACGGCTTCCAGGAAGTCTTTCTCTGTGGCGATCTTTCTGCGAGCTCTGATGGCGAACATGCCGGCCTCTGTACACACACTGCGGATCTCGGCACCTGGCAGGAAACACACCAAATGTCATGTTCAATCATTGGTGTAGCAAACACCCTCTGGTTTGTGAGATTTTAAGGTTTTGGATGAGATGCTTCTATTTTGTGATAGAGTACAGTAGTAAAAATAAAAAAAGTCTCCAGACCTCAACTTCATTACAACCAAACAGGTTCAACTGCATTTAGACAGACGGTGTCTCATACTTATGAGATACAATCTGTTGGGTGAGATACCTCCTTCATCATTGTCTGTGTGGTGAAAACCATGTAGTATCTTCAAAACATCAACTTTTCATGTCTTAATAAAAACGGAAATGGTAAAAAATAGCATAAGAACGAATATTCAAAAAAACTATCACTACATTTGAAGGCATGTGGTTCTTATTAGACAAAATGTTCTGGTGCACCCTTGTGGCCACGCGCAAGTGCTGCACTAGGAGTCAAAATTCAACACGGGCAAAATAAACAACTGATAAGATGAACAAAGTTCAGTGTTCCGGTGACCCTGGGATGATGCTTTCAGAACAGGAAGCGAGGGAACGCTAGAAGGAATGTGAGTCATTAAAAACAAAAGACTGAACAGGGAATGAATTCTGCAGTGTCTGTCTTACCGGTGCTGTTGGGACAGAGGCGAGCCAGCAGCTCAAAGCGAATGTCTCTCTCCACACTCATAGAGCGGGCGTGGATCTTGAAGATGTGCGT
Source organism: Cebidichthys violaceus (assembly GCF_023349555.1). Classification (NCBI taxonomy): domain Eukaryota; kingdom Metazoa; phylum Chordata; class Actinopteri; order Perciformes; family Stichaeidae; genus Cebidichthys; species Cebidichthys violaceus. Next base: position 6,917,625 of record NW_027176384.1, read on the forward strand.
GCGACCCTGAAACAACGCAAACCGGTGTGAGGCTAGGGTTTCATTACAGAAAAAAAACAAACAGCTTCACAAAGTAGCGGTGAGCAGACACAATCCAACATTTTTGAGAATACAGCTGCGTGTTTTGTGAACACTGAACTCACCTCCAGGTCAGGCAGGCTGAACTCGATCTTCCTGTCCAGACGTCCGGGTCTCATCAGGGCTGGGTCCAGGGTGTCCGGTCGGTTGGTGGCCATCAGCACTTTGATGTTGCCTCGGGGGTCGAAGCCGTCCAGCTGGTTGATGAGCTCCAGCATAGTCCTCTGGACCTCGTTGTCTCCGCCGGCGCCATCATCAAAACGAGCGCCTGGCAGGTTCAAACAAAAGGATCCATTTCTGTGTTAATGTGGATGATTGATCTGCTTAAATGTTGTCGGAATGTTCGTTTTAGTTTCTTTACCACTGGTTATAAAAAAGAACTTTCAGTATTTCATAAAAGGAAAAAATAATGTACATAGAGAATGAATGTTGCACCAAAACTGGCTAAAACATTTTATTTTTATGGGTTATTTTAAGACCAAATTTTCTACTTCAATTAAAGATTAAAATCTCCATTAATTTCTACAGATGTCTCTCTTGATGTTACCCTGACGTGAGCGTGGTTTAAGCCATTTTGTAAGAATCACCACAGACATAAGCAAAAATGGACACTACAAAAAAAGTACAGACAATGAGGCGAGCCTTACCTCCAATGGCATCAATTTCATCAAAGAAGATCAGACAAGCCTTCTTGGTCCTGGCCATCTCAAACAGTTCACGCACCATCCTGGCTCCCTACAAATCCAAAAGTGAAGGTTTACATCTATCAGGATTCATTGATCTAACAGCTGCTGTTCTCCGCCTGGTGCGTCTCTCCTCACACTCACCTCTCCCACGTACTTCTGCACCAGCTCGGAGCCGATGACTCTGATGAAGCAGGCGTCTGTCCGGTTGGCCACCGCGCGGGCGCACAGAGTCTTTCCTGTGCCGGGCGGCCCGAACAGCAGCACGCCTTTTGGCGGCTCGATACCCAGATTGACGAACCTCTCGGGCTGGTGAGCAGAGGACAAACGGCATGATGGATAAGTCTCTCCACAACTGGTGAATGGACGGTTCATTTGAGTCTGGGTGATTGTTGTGACTAGGAAAAGATGTGGCAGTGATTCCGTTGTGGGATTTTCTTCATTTGTGAACACTCACGTGGAGCAGGGGGGTCTCGACCACTTCTCTCAGCTTCTCAATCTGCTCCTTACACCCACCAACATCACTGTAGGTCACATCAGGCTTCTCCTCCACCTACAACACAAAGAGTTTTACTGCAGCTTATTCTGGAAATTGCAGAAACCTATATTGCAATTGTTCATGTTATTTGATGGACTTTTTTTTAAAGAATAAATTGTGACTATGTATACATTGCAGATGCTTTTATCCAAAGCGACTTACAATTCAGTATCTATCTATAGACCGCAGGCACAGCTACGGGAGCAATTTTGGGCTTAAGTGTCTTGCTCAAGGACACATCGACATGCGGAGCCGGGGATCAAACCGCCGACCCTCTGATTGAAGGATGGCCCTGCTCTCCACTTAGCAGTTGCCGCCCGTATAAAAAAGTCATAGATAAATGCAAGCATAAGCTTTTCACAGATTTCTCTAAAAAAAGGGCACTCGAGCAGATTCATACCTGCATCATGGTGACAGTTGGGTCAATCTTAGGAGGCAGAGGAATATGGATCTGATACTTGTTTCTGTCAACACTAGGGGGAAAAAGAAAAAAAGATTTAGCAGATTGTTTCACAAATGTGTCTTTTAAATCATCTTCGAGAGATTCAAAGAACACTTCTGCCTCACCCGACTCTCATGCCCTCCTCAATGTCCGTCGGGGCCACCTGGTCGCTCAGGTCCACCACAAACTTGGCAAACTGTTTGACGTTGATAATGTATTTGGGGTCCTCTGAGTCTGCGTTGATGATCTTTGTGCATCTGTTTGAATAATACACAGACACATTTAGGGCTACAAATTGGATATGCTATACAAATCCAAACATGAAAACAAAGAGGTATTATGAACATTGTAAAACAGTTTACGAGCTATCATTGCAGAATAAATCTTATTCTATTATTTTGACGGGATGAAACAGACACAGTTTTTCAGTGTAATGCAGTAGAAAAGCAAAGAAAATCAACTGACAACATCCTACCAAATATTTAGCAGCTACTAAAGGGTATACAAAGAACTAAGCCACATTATCTTGTTTATGCCACAATACCATTATCTATCATTATTATATATTTAAACCGTTTGCTTTACCTTGCAACCTGCAGCGGCTGTTCACTCTGGAGAGTCTGTTTGTCGGCAGCCAGATCCCAGAGCGCTGGTGGAGCCAGGCCTGTGTCTGACTCCTTAATGCCTGTCAAAGCCAACAAATACAACAGGAACTTCAAACACAACCCAGCAGCCATCCGCTCACAACATCTGAAGTCAGGGATTTACTGGGAAAACTTGAGCAATGGCAACACATCTTCAACTCACATAAAACACACAGCCTTGTGGTCATTAAAGCGTATATATGGTTTTATCACCCACCTGTCAGCTCGTTGATCTTTTTGAGCAGCTGCTGGATGTCATCTTCCACTTGTTTGATCTGTCTGGAGTAGGTGCTTTGACCCTGAAGATAAACAGCAAGCACCATATTGAGACGTAAGAATTAGTAGTAACCCAAATGTGACAGATTCCACAGGTTACACAGGCCGTACTTACATATGTTTTCAACAGAGCAATGTCCCCTTCATCCAAAGCTGTGATGAAGAAAACAACATGAATGAGTTTGCATTCTGACATTGTCATTGGGCCCTAGCACTGTTGTCGAACGCAGTTTATTAACTTCCATAACGTTTTAACATATAACATGTTATAGTAACGTTAATTGCTTTAACTGCAAATATCTCAAGTTACATTTACAACGGTTATCATGGCCATTGGCAAAAAGTAGAGCTAACAAACAGAGCGAACGTTAGCTAAGTAGCTAGCTAATGTCGACGTTTCTTTTCAGTAAAGAGCATTGATTTCATATAATGTTTAGATATACATCTGATAGGTCCATCGTCCTTCTCCTCTTCCTTAGTCTTCCTCTGGTCGTCTCCCAAATAGTCCGGCATTTTAAATCTGAAGATATACTGTTTCTCACAAAAAAGACCGAGCTGCTTCGGCAGCTAAACTGTACAATTACACAGCAGCTTTGGGTTTCCGCCAGTCACCGGAAATACATGTCGGAATTTTTTTGAGGCTGTACCACAAATGACTAAAAATATGTTTGCGTGTAATAAGCGATACTCATACAATTAGAAATATACATTGTAAATATGAATTAATTGCTGCGAATAAATATCACAATCAGTGTGTTTCCACCGAAGACGCGCTGTTTCGTAAAACGCGTATGCGGAACTGCAAAAGCGAGGAGGCACAGTCACAACACGGAGTCATTCACGGTGTAACAACGCAGCTCGTTTGCGGCACTTGGAGAGAGAGGCCCATGTGGTGTGTTAATGAGCGGGCCACAAACTTAAGCACTTTCAGAAACCTTTCGCTTGATAATTTTGGCACGTGAAGCCCATTTTTCTAAGATGTTGTTAAAAGCGGTGGACGGTGATGAAACGGTTGTCTTTACAACCACTGCCGGTAAGCACTTAAAGAGGCCACGGGGAAGTAGCTAGCTAAGCTACCAATGTTATATACGGAGACTATTGCTATACTCGTTAGCACGCAGCTAGAAAGCATACAGTAAGGACTAAGCTAATATTGTCAGCTAGGTCCATTCATAGCTCGGAAGAGTCCCTTTATTATTAATAATGTATGTTCTCGGTTTATTCCAACTGTGTTTCATAATGTTACCGAGCTGCTGCCCACTCATGGTTGCACTTGCTGCAGTGATTTATTTTTTATTTTATTTTGTAGAGCTCTTCAATTAGCTGAACACTTGCTAGCTGGCAGCTCTTGATATTTAATACACCTTCACTTGGTTGATATTTCACTGGGCTTGTGTACGCATGTGCCAGCCATTAATTACCGGACTGTTGTATAATGTCTGAACACCTGTTGTACCTTCAGATAGTGTGACAGATGACCATTATTAATGAGGACAAAAATAGATGACGTTTCTTTTTATAAAGGGAGGGTTAAGCGTCCACCCCAAACCATAGTATGACAGTTTGTCTTCAGCTGGGGTCTTTCAGCAGGAAACCGGAAATACAAACATATTCCATGTAAAAAAAGAATATAAATAACATAAGCTCATTTGGATCAACGGTCGTTTACCCTTAATTTCTTAATATTTTGAGTGACTGATGGTTTATCAGGGATGTATTAGCATATATGATGGCCACTAAAGTATTACATTGTAGTTTTGCCACTAGTTTGTGTACCAAAGAGCGTTAACAAGTCTTATTTTTCAACTGTTAAATGTCCTCTCATTTTGCATATCTCAATTTCAATTCTTTAAATAAAAATGTAAGGGATCTTTATGCATTTATATAAAAAAAACAACCGTCAAATAATATGTAAATATTGGTACTGGCCAAAAAGAAAATCGAATATCCAGTGGGGCTTCTTACCTCTCTGTCCCCCCTCTCAGCCTCTGTGCAGATCCAGGTGGAACCCGTGGGTCGATGGTTCGAGGCCTACCTGAAGAGGAGGAGCAGGACTGCATCTGCCTCCTTCCAGGAGCTGGAGGAGGAACAGGAGTCCTCCGAGGAGTCAGAGGATGAGGAGTTCCAGCTGGAGGAGTACCCGATGCTCCGAACACTTGACCCCAAAGACTGGAAGGTATCGGTCGAAATTAGAATATTACGTCACTGGGAGAGAAGTCTCTGCTTTCTTTTTAGAGCTGATGTATCGCAGTAGGAGACACTCATCAAACATCCGATTTTTAATGTCAGCCTGCAGTTTTAATTTGTTGAGGTAATGTCTTAATGTTAATTATTTATTCTCTGGTAATCACAGGTTTACGTCAGCTTTTCTCCGACTTAATCCTCCTCCTGTCCTCTTGAATAAATTGTAGCAAAGAGAAATGTATGACTGCTAATCCCTCTATCGACTGAGGAGCTTCAACAAATGCTGTGTAAAATTAGAAAATAGTGAAAGTCGTCCATCACAGGTCACAAAGTGGCATCTTCAAACTGCTTATTCTGTCTGCACAATAGCAAACCCAAACATATTCAATCAACAATAATATAAAAAAGTTATGTAATTTTAAAGCATAAAAATGGGAAATTATTCATCATTTATCAAAATGGTTGTTAATGTGACCGAACGATTCTTTAACCGTTTGTTTTGGCACTCGCAAAAAGTAAGTCAGTTTAATTAATCCGAATCAGTTTGTAACAACGGTGTTCATAACTCTTGCCAAGATGTGATGCAGTGGTGGGTGAAAAGAAGACGTACTCATGGTAATATATCTGTTGAATCAAATATAAAGTTCTGATCCATTTGAGTTCTAAAATGGAATCCTTGACGTCTGAATGAAACTGTGACTACTCTTTATATTACAGAGTCAGCCAGAGATGGTTTACTACCACTTACTTCCTTCCTAAACTTAAAACACGGAGCCAACCTCTTTGGGTCCATCTCATTTCTAAGTTGAGGCGATGCAGCAACCTGAATACTACAATTCAGGTTGCTGCATTCAGGGACTACACCCTTTGCTCTGTTGCGTATAGAAATGTGTTTGCGGTTTGTTTATATTTCTGCCCTAGATGATCAAATTTCATCAGTCTGACCTCAAAATTGTTAATTGTAATTTAAAAAAATATATGAATGGCAGTAATTCTGTGATTCCAGCTTTTTAAATGTGAGGATTTTTTAGTCTTTATGAGAGTAAACTGAATATCTTTGGGTTTTGGACTGAAGGCATCACAGTGTGCTCCTAGAAATACTTCTTGCTGATTTTCTGACATTCTAAAGACCAAACAGTCCAAGTAACGGATGATGACAATAGTTGCTAGCTGCAGCCCTACGCTCATGAACTACTTCTGTGATATTTGATCAATATTTCTATTCCTGAGCTGGACACTCGGTCTACCAGTGTCAGAAACCTTTCATATGCAGTAGAGTTCCTTTGTAGACTGCTTGTCATTTGTCAACTCTTTCCTCTCTCTTGACTTGTCAGAATCAAGATCACTACTCTGTCCTCGGGCTCCCACACTTGAGGTACAAAGCCACACAGAAGCAGATCAAAGCTGCCCGTGAGTACATTTCTTTCCTCCTGCTTGTGTGGTTTATTTCTCAGGATGGTGGAAATGACTAATCCTGGTCCCATTTCTCTGCTGTTTCTCAACAGATAAAGCGATCGTGTTGAAGCACCATCCCGACAAGAGAAAAGCTGCAGGAGAGCAGATTGTAGAGGGAGACAACGACTACTTCACCTGCATAACTAAAGGTAAAGTCTCTCATTGTTATCAGCGCTAATGTTATTACTGGAGGGCCCTGGACTCACTGTCGCAGCTTTCTGTCGTTATGTGAACCTCAGCTATAGAAACCCTGTCGGACCCCGTGAAGAGGAGAGCCTTCGACAGTGTGGACCCCACCTTTGACAACACCGTGCCTTCAAAGAACGAAGGCAAAGACAACTTTTGGGAGGTGTTTTCCCCCGTGTTTGAGAGAAACGCCAGGTGGTCTTCCAAAAAGCACGTGCCCAAACTCGGAACTATGGAGTCCTCCTTTGAAGACGTCGACAATTTTTACTCTTTTTGGTAAAAAGCAAGAATAGTTGATTTGATTAGAGGGATCTTAGTGATTGGCTGGTGTCAGAACAGAGAGCGTTTTAACTTGTTGGTAATTTCTTGTTAAAGGTACAACTTTGATTCATGGAGGGAGTTCTCATACCTGGACGAAGAGGAGAAGGAAAAGGCTGAATGGTAAGTGTATTTCTTCCATCTGCTGCAGCACTGAAACCTGTGTTTATAGCTGACATGTTCTCACTTTGTCATACAGTCGAGATGAGAGAAGATGGATCGAAAAGCAGAATCGAGCCTCCAGAGCTCAGAGGAAGAAAGAGGAGATGAACAGAATACGAACACTAGTTGGTACAGTCCCTCGGCCAGCACACTGCAAGATGAATGAAACGCTACACACATTCAATGTTATGTAAAATAACCGGCATCTAAAAATATCACTGAGACTGATGAGTTGTATTGCCTCACTGCAGATAACGCCTACAATGGTGACCCTAGAATAAAGAAATTCAAAGAAGAAGAAAAAGCCAGGAAGGAGTCTGAGAAGAAGGCGAAAGTGGAAGCCAAGAAGAGGGAGCAGGAGGAGAAGGACCGAGTAAGTCTCATTCACAGTCATCCTAAACCACTCTGTCTGTAGGAGGTGAATCAGTGAGCATCATCCTCACCCCCAAAGGCTCTTGTTGTGTTCCTGTCTTATGGATGTTGCTGCTATCTACATCTGTCAACTAACTGTTCATCTCCACTGCATGGTTTGGCTTGACTCCTTACTTTTGGTACCGGGTCCTTTTCTGTAGTCAGTTTTCCACTTGTTTCCACCGATAGTATCTGCTCAGCTTGCTTGAAGCTAACCGAGGTGATGCCAAAAAAAGTACCAGGTACCATCCACAGGTTTTGCTAATGGAGCATGCTGTACCATGCAGTGGAAATGCATCATATGACATACTGTAGTATGAAAAGACCACAACCAACAATTTGTTAGTCCGCTTCTCAACACTTTGATTTCTTCCATAGTCTTTTATCTAAACGATATCTGCAGTACACCTTTGAGCCACATGAATGTTGCTATTGTGATAATTGCAGGATGCTTCTAACTTTGAATCTAATATGAAAGTAGAGTACAGTCTGCTTGTTTTACAGATGAGGGGAACAAAATTAAAGCCTGTCCACTCCGCTTTAATGCATTTATTTGGTTTCGTATATGAAGTACTGACTGTGGCTAAGTGGAGAGCAGGGCCGCCTTTCAATCAGAGGGTCAGCGGTTCGATCCCCGACGACTGCTCTACTAGTCTCTTGTCAATAATCCTTGAGCAAGACACTTAACCCAAAATTGCTCCCGTAGCTGCGTCTACATTGTGTAGATAGATACTGAATTGTAAGTTGCTTTGGATAAAAGCGTCTGCTAAATGATCGTAATGTAAGTATGTAATGCGTGTGTTTTTATCAAACATAAATCTCTTCAAAATGGCTGGTTGACCTATTGAAGATATTATACGTGATGAGGAATGCTCATTTATGAACAAATTCCCTCTTATGATTTATAGATGAGGTCTACAGTGAAGTGAAACAATTGGAAGTAAAAACTTGCCAATAGAATTACTGTGACGCCTAAATGGAACAAAGTCGTCATTAATATCATTAAACTGTCTGCAGTGAAAATCAGGTAATGGACAGACTGCTTAACCCACCATCAACCTCTCACCAGTAGACGTCACTCTTCTGATAGGTCGGGGTTTTGGTTTGTTGTTTACAGGCCCGGCAGGCGGAGCTGGATGCTGCTCGTTTAGCAAAGGAGAAGGAGGAAGAGGAGGCCAAGCAGGTTGCTCAGCAGGCCAAGAAAGAGAAGGAGATCCAGAAGAAGGCCATCAAGAAGGAGCGGCAGAAACTCAGGACCACCTGCAAGGTGGATTCTAATAGGAACTCTTCAGATTTGATGAAAGAGGGCTGTCTGACAGTTGAGACCTGCATTAGTCTTAGTGCATAAGTTAAAGTTGTTTTTCTCCCTCCACAGACCTGGAACTACTTTGCTGACAATGAGGCTGAGAATGTGAAAATGATGGAGGAAGTGGAGAAGCTCTGCGACCGTCTGGAGCTGACGAGGTACAGTCCACTACTAACGAGATCACCACTCGGATGACGTTTAATGCTAGCAAACTTGTTTTGGACACATTTCTAATAAACAGGACCCGAAAGCATCAACGTCAAGTTTAAGAAATGGTCTATTGAGATGTGGACTAACTGAATCCACAAGTCATCTTTCCAGTCGTATTCAATTCATGCAATTAAAAGACTGTTTAGTTATGCAGGAATATTCAAATACACTGTTTTAGAATAGCCAAAAACGTAATGTGATTATCACCAAGTTGGATTTGTGTAAAGAGGAGACTCATTGGTACCCATAGAATTAATTTTCATTCACATATCTTGAGGTGAGCCCTGTGAAAACAGCACCAATGAACCATGAAGGTCCACACCGCTAGAAGATCAGTTAAGATGATCGTAACATTAACTAGCCCCGAGATTTATTACATATATTATTTATTTTTTATTATTTTGAACATTAAACTTTTAATTTACAAATTCTCAAACAATATAAACTAACAACCCAGAAGTTTATTTTCATAAAATCTTTCTATATTAACATTGTAACATTGCCTTTCATCAGTTTTTAAGTGAATGTTTGTAAATTAAATAAACAAACGGCATACGCTTGGTTTTGTTCAAATCTATTGATAAATTGTTTATATTAAACCAGTTTTAATGTACTAACTTAAATTCGACCACCACAAAAATCTGCTACAAGAAATATTCGTGTTGACAGCAAATAAATGCAGAGTATCGAAAAAAACGGAAACTTGTTTTATGTACAAAATGATCAATTATGGGCTTGATACTGCTACCTACGGGACTCCACTAGTAATAGCCCTGCATTTGAATTTATGCTCCCCTATCTTTACAAATTTGTTTACAATATCGTCACTTAGATGGCGTCTCCCCTCTGATACCTTTCCAATTTGTAATGTATCGAAATGTTTTTTTAGATCTGTAAAGCTCCAAAGATGTTGATCTTGTTCTAAATTCATCTCAGCCTAACCTTTCAATGAAGACCTTTTCTGACATCTTAGAGGATTGTGAATGTGGTGTCTATGCCTGATTTATAGAAAAGGATAACTTTTGAAATTGTGTGTGTGTGTGTGTGTGTGTGTGTGTGTGTGTATATATATATATATATATATATATATA